>NC_137771.1:57234432-57789432 GCF_963455305.1 Plecotus auritus
CCGTACCCTTTTATGTAATGATGTTTACTTTGAAATTATATTAGTTCACACAAACACTCCATCCATGCTTTTGTTCTGGCCCTCTGGTCCAGTTTAAGAACCCATTGTGGCCCTCGAGTCAAAAAGTTTGCCCACCCCTGTCCTAGACTAAAGACCTACACAGCGTGCTACTGTCCTGAAGACTGTAGACAGTTGTATCACAATGGTAAGATACTTGTGTATCTAAACTTAGGAAAGGTGCAGTAAAAATGTGGTATACAAGAGGAAAAACGATGCACTGTATAGGGCACTTTCCACGAGTGGAGCTTGCAGGCCTGGCAGTTGCTCTGGGTGAGTGAGTGAATGTGAAAGCCTAGGACAGTGGTCGGCAAACTCATTAGTCAACAGAGCCAAATATCAACAGTACAACGATTGAAATTTCTTTTGAGAGCCGAAAACTGACTTCTGGTCATGGGCCACGAAGTTTCAATCGCATTGTACGTGCGCGCCCGCACGTGGTATTTTGTGGAAGAGCCACATTCAAGGGACCAAAGAGCCGCATGTGGCTCGCGAGCCACAGTGTGCCGACCACTGGCCTAGGACATCACTGTGCAGTGCTGTTGACTTTATAAACACTGTCCCACAGCCCTCTCCCTGCTTCCTTCTGAGAGGGTCAGAAATAGAAGAGCATCGAAGCTGTCAGTGCTGCTGTATGAACAGGGGTGTGGGCTGGATTGAATGGAAAAATCAAGGAGAAACTGGCTGGGTAAGGTATAGAGAACTATAATAGTGACTGAGAGGAGGGAGGGAAGGCCTCAGGATCAGTAGGAATAAGAAATCAGGACAGAGAGATAAAGGAATATAGGGGATCATCATGGCAATGTGGTTTTGGCTCCTGCATGTTGGAACAGTGGTCAGATTAAGGAACTTGGTGGTATTCATAAAAAAAAAAAAAGAGGGGGTTTAACATGGAGAGAGTGTGGGACTCAGGAGTTAATATTTTGACTTTGGAAATTTGCTTTTGGTTTCGTTGACCCTATCTGATACAAAGGGCTCTCTCTGGCACTGAAGTGGTGAAAGAAATAAAACTTATCTACGCTTCACATCATTGCAGCCTGAAAATATTTCTAAAATACAGAGACAGGCTGGCTCCACACTACCATAGAAAGCTTTTACTGTGGGGCAATGTGGAGCCACCTGTTAGAGTAGCTTATGTGGCCCTGTGTCCTTGTACAGGGTCTTAGGTCCTCAACAAAGAATTTATAGCAATGTGCTCTGGAGACCACCAACTAGACCTGTGGGGGCTGTAGCAGCCTCTGAACAAACAGCGCTGGGAGAGGCTCCTCTGTGCTGAAACAGGTCAGTATCAGTGGCTGGTTGATTGGGATATAATCTGGGACTCCAAATTGAGGTGTTGTGAGTGAGAGTGAATCTATTACCAATCCCCACAGGGAGATTGCTTCTGTTAGAGAAAGAAAACTCCTCCTAAGCCACATAGCCTTCCATTTCTCACTGGAAGTTCAGCTCTATTATAGTGTAACTAGAGGCCTGGTGCACAGATTCGTGCACCGGTGAGGTCCCTTGGCCTGGCCTGCAGGGATAAGGCCAAAGCCGGCTCTCTGACATCCCCCAAGGGGTCCCGGATTGTAAGAGGGTGGTTCTTGGGTGAGGCACCCCAGAATCAGGCTCCCTCCTTTCTGGTTCCCGGTGTGTCACCCGAAAACTGCAGCTGCCAAGTTACTACAGCTCAGCAGCTCCTGCGTTGAGCATCTGCCCCCTGGTGGTCATTGTGCATCATAGCTACTGGTTAGAACGTCTACCCCCTGGTGGCCATTGCGCGCCATAGCTACCTGTCAGACGGTCGAATGGCCGGATAGTTGCTTAGGCTTTTATATATATATAGATGGGATTACAGTTGTATATAGGGTCCATTGTGGTCCATTGTTAACCAAAATGTCATTATGAGGCACATGACTATAGGGGCATTGGTACAAACATAGCTGTCACAAACCTGCTGCTTCTTTCCTTACTTTCAATAATTAATCATCTGCTATGTGCTCCCTGAGGGAAGGTGGCTTTAGGTAGGTGAACAGCTGTATGTGAATAAAATGGGGGTGGAGGAGATTTCATGGAATGCCTGGCCCAACCTGTTGACCAAGCCATTTTGCCGAAGCAGGCAGTTTTATCTGCCATGGCTGAAATGTGAAAGCCCTGACTGAGAAATGTCAGGATGAAGTAACACTTAAACTACTAAGGAAGAAGGCCCTGCACTAAAGAGGCGGGGAATGATAGCCTAGTCCAGTGGTTGGCAAACTCATTAGTCAACAGAGCCAAATATCAACAGGACAACGACTGAAATTTCTTTTGAAAGCCAAATTTTTTAAACTTAAACTTCGTCTAACGCCACTTCTTCAAAATAGACTCGCCCAGGCCGTGGTATTTTGTGGAAGAGCCACACTCAAGTGGCCAAAGAGCCGCATGTGGCTCGCGAGCTGCGGTTTGCCGACCACTGGCCTATGGAGACAGGCTTGTTTTCAGCAGGAAAAGAAGAGATGGATGTTCCATCTTACTTTAACATTAAAAAAGAAAAAATATTTCTGGGCCTTACTAAAAGTTTAATGTCAGAGAACCCCGAGCTTCTCTTTGATGAGCTTTCTTCAATATATATAGATTTTTTGCAATGGCATATTAAAAGAGTTTCTTAATTAAGCTCCCCCAATACATCATTGGAGGAGTTGTGGATCAGGATGGTTGGACCAGCTCTTCCTTCCCCAGCTGATTCAGGGTGCAATGCCCATGGCCATAATGCCACCTCCACTGGCTACCCCAGCCAAGGGGGCACTCCTGCAGCCCCGCCAGAGAGGATGCCAGCCAGAGCAGATCCCGGCAGAGAGCACGGAGCCCAGTGCATTCATCATGGCCTCGCTGCCCCAGTCCATCCGGACACTCCCCGGGACCCAATTAGCAGATCGGAAATAGCATCCAAGTAGGCTGCAACCACTAAGTTAAAGAGGAATAACAGACACGAAAGAATCAAGTGGGAAAAGGACATTTTGGATCCTGAAGGAGAGGGTTGCTTGTTAAAGATGTAACAAACTGAAACAAAATAAGTTGTTGCTCCTTAAGATTTTTTTCGCTACCAACGGCTGGGGTTCATTAGCTTGGGGAAAAGCACCAACATTGCAAAAGAAAAAAAGGAATGCTTATTGTTCCCATGTTCAGTTTCTTATTTAATATAACAAAAAATAGGGTTTAATAGGAAAGGGAGGGCATCATTCATTTTAGAGTCTGCAAGAAGTAAAAATGAAAAATGATCTGCTGATTAGTGATACGTAATTTTTTCCTTGAACGTCTTCAATAATGTGTGAATGTCACATTATATAACACTTATAATGATTAAACCAGAAGACGAAATAAGATAGGATAGATCTTGTGTTCTTTCTTTGACGAGTGGACAACTCCTCTCATCAATCTCTCTGGGCTCGCAGCCTTAAATTGAATAAGCGGTGTTATTGGGGGAGATTTATTGCCATAAGACTTAGAAGCCTCGATGAGGAAATCATAGAGTACTGTTCTGACAAGCCTCCAGGATAGTTCTGTAAAATCTGTTGTTTCATAACTGTTTGTAGGGAAAATGTGGGCCTCAGAATTGTTTAACTGCAGTCCAACAGAGGACTATCATATTGTACTTCTAATCAAAAAATAAATTGAACATAGTGGTTGGCTTATAGAAAGAGAGAGAATTAGATTTGATTAGATTAGCTTTAACCTGCCTGGAATAAAACTGCCTGCCTTTCCCGTTATTTGTCAGTGTTTATAGCAGGTTTTGTCTACAATGCTTTCACTATTATTTCTAGGCGGTAAAAAGGCAGTCAAGCAGAAAAGACACTCATAAATGTCAGAAAAGAGTAAGTTTTTTTACATTTCAAGGGCTTTGAAGGTCAAGTGCAACCCACTTAAAGGAAGCAGAGTGATGGGTATGTGGTAGCATACTGTTAGTTGGTATATTTAAGCATATAATTTATGTCAAGCTAGTGCATTTGTCTATTACTCTATGAAAATGAAATATCCTGGAAAGACTCTATTTATTTTATACATTTTGTTCACCTCTTTAAGGTAAAGTAAGTCAAATTTCCATAATTTGTGATAAGGAAGAAAAGATGTTCAACTTGTCAAAACTGATCAGGTTATGGAGCTCTGTGATTCTTTCCTTGTTCCTCCCATTATAATTCAGTTCTTTCCCCTGGCAGCTTCCACACTCCATGATGTGAAGAGGAAGAGCTAGCTCTGTTAAGAATCCTTGCAAACCAGGGAGATATTCTCCACCCCCGGAAGCCTATATTGAGATGTTTTCTTTTTCTTTTTTTTGGTTATAAGGCTTTATTTTTTCCCCTCTAGGGAGTCTGAACAATTATAGTTTAAAGCTACCAAGAATAGATATGTTCTTTGATATCAAAGAACTTCTTGAAGATTTTTCAAACTAAAGAGACCCAGAGTTTGTATTTCAAGGTACTACTAACATGGGTCTTTGTTGTTAAAAACTCTCAGAATGTTCTACCAAGTGTATTATTCTTTGGAGATGTTGGAGTTTTCAGTATGATGCATTTGTTAAACGGTAAGGTGTTTGAGTGTGTATGTGTGAGTGTGTGTGTGTGTGTGTGTGTGTGTGTGTGTATCTATGTGTGTTCCCACTTCTGCTGAATTGAGTCTCCGTAGTTACAAATTGTTTCTCATAGTGTAAGATGAATAGAGAGAGGATAGGGAGTAGGGAATGGCATAGATATTGCTGAGTGCTCACTATGTGCCATGTACATAATGTATATTTTTTTCAATACTCCCTGTTACTATGAGAAGTGGTAGGTTACTATCCTCATTTTCCAGATTAGAGGTGCAGAAAGGTAAAGTGTACTTGTCTAGGAGCAAACACAAGTTTCTTTAACGTCCAAAGTTAGCTCACTAGGGTAGGCTCCAGAGAGGAGGGATTAGAGGGAAGAGAAATAAATAATAAAACCTGCAGATCAAAGCCAATTTCTTGAGAGAGAGAGAGAGAGAGAGAGAGAGAGAGAGAGAGAGAGAGAGAGAAAATACATTTTTATGCACTAATATGCATTGAGAACTGTAATATATCTACATGGCAAAAGTTCAGATGTTCTCTTTTCTTTCTAAGGAAATGTCTTTGGTCACCCTACTTAGGTCCTACATTGCTCCTACTTTCCTAGACTTCTTTTCTTTTATTATATGCTTCCTCTTCTATTTCCAGTTTTCAATCTGAAAATTCCTGTTTCTTTTCACATATGGATAATTCACTTCTCTCTTTACTTTCACTCTCTATTATCTTAGAATCCAAAGTGTCCGTGATAGTATTTTACTAACAATGAACCATGAAAGTGTATTCAACAAATGTTTGTTGAGCACCACATGTAGGAGATAGGATGATGTAGTGGCAACAAAAACAGACCATTCCTTCCCTTGTGGAATTTCAATCCTAATGAGAAAGAGAACTGACCACTCCACATTTGTATGGAATTTTGGTGTTTATGAAGGAAGGCTTTGTATAGGTTTTATCAGAGTTAAACTTCATAAATCTGTGAGGAAGGGACCCTTAAAATCTCCATTTTATAGTTTAGAACTCTGTAGATAGGAACTACTTTGTCCAGTGTGGAGCTGAGGTTAGAATATAGTCTTTCTATCTACAAATTATATTACCTCTTAAAAATGATTAAAACAAAACATCAAGAGATAATACAAGCATCTCAATTTCCACTTACAATAACTATTTACTTACCTGAAAACCACAGAGACAAATTATTGCATTCATTTAATTTATCGACTCACCAACATTTATTTTTTTCATAGTGACTTTAGGAGTTTTATTTATGGAGCAGTTATTTTTTTAATCACCAAGTGATTTTATTTTACACACACACACACACACACACACACACACACACACACATTTCAGGCTCTCCTGGCAAGGCAGATATCTAAGAGCAGATTGCAGGAAATGTGATGGAACTCCCGCGTTCCTCTGTCCCCAAACAGAAACATTTCATTCCTCCACGTGGACCAACCCTCACCTCTAAAAACTATTCCCCCCTTCACAGTCCCAGAGAAAAGGAAATCCCAGCAAGGGCATAGGCCCATCTGCTGCCATTCCTGGGTTCCTTTTTCTGCTGACCAATTACATGCCGGGTAAAAATGCTTATTTTCACCAACATTTCTTGAGCACCTAATATGTGCCAAAGAATGAGTTTCTAGGACTAGGGGTCCAAGATGTAGTCATTCCTTCAAGATATTATAATTTACTGGAATAGACAGACATAAAACTAAATAAATACATGGACATGAGATAAGATACTCTAGAGGAATAAAGAAATGATCACTAGCATTTTAGACATCTTTATTAAATTTTGATATCACTACTTACTAGCTGCTCTCTCATTTATCCCCTTTGACTAACAGTTTCCTCAACTGTACAATGGGGGATAAGAGTATTTACATGGATTGCAGTTGTAAATATTAGAAGAAAAGTGTGTAAAGAGTCCAGCACAATTCTACACACACAGTAGGTGCTCAATTAATGAGACTATAATTATAACATGTATATCTATATATAAGATTTGTATTACATATACCTATTTTATATCTATATATGTATGTATGTATGTATGTATGTATCTATCTATCTGGCTATGGACTCCACAAGAATCTAGGGACTAACTAATTTCCTGATGAGACAATAGAAAGGCTAGGGGAACTATCTGAGAGACGGTGAAGTTTTCAGAATATGAAGACAGATTTTTTATTTTGTTTTGTTGGGTTTTATTTCTTTTTCCTGAATTGAAATTTTGAGTAGAAGGAACGATACCAATGTATGAAGCCATCAAATAGCATGGAGCTTTCCAAGAACCACAGTACACCTATAATAGCTAAGGTATGAAGTATGAATCTAGAGAGGCTGATAGGCTGAGTGAATAGACATTAGATCATAAAGGGTTTTTTTTTTATATCATGCAAAGCCACTTAGACTTTGTCTTATCATACAGACAACTTCCTCTCACCTAAATAGAAAATGACAAGCCTGAACTTAAAGTGGTTAAAACAACTTACCTTTGTTTGTGGAGTTCTTGATTGAGTGGAAAGAATAGAAACTCTACCAAAAATGTATCTGAAAAACCAAGACATAATATATATTGAACAAGAATCTTTATGATTGATGGACAATGGAGAGGTGAGATTTCTGGTGAAGTATGCCATTAGGAAGCATCTTAAACCAAGTCCCAGGAGGAGCCAGTGGGCTGCGATGATGTAACAGGCAAAGTACCCTGGGGCAAATTTTGTCCATTTAATGGCAAGTTCCAAAGCAGCAGAAACAGAGCTCAGAGTGCCTGAACCCCAAGTAGAACACTTACTGTTTTTCCCTGAAAGTCACATAAATATTTGATAATGTCTCCTTTTCTGAGAAGGGGCCCTCTTCTCAGAAAAGTGGGAGTGGTATTTGGTATCCTTAGCAGAACAGAATTTTTTGTTTTCTTAAGTTTTTCTTTATGTCTTGAGGTAGATTCTAAAAGATCCTAGGGTATTTTGATTTTGAATTCTCACAAAAGTATTTTTTTCTTTCACAGTAATTCAATATAAAAGGCAACAAAAGTGATATATTTAGAGGTATTCAGGACCTGCTATCAGTGCCACCTGGGAATAAACTATCTTGCCACTCGCACATCCCACAGGAGAAAAGAATCACAATTCACATTTAGGAAATAGTGCATGTGTTTGCCTCTGTTTTGCTCGTTTTGACTGCCCTGCTAAAAAGCAGATTTTTTGCGGATAAAAGTTGCCCTGTCTTGCTGAACTGCTCATCTGTTTTGCTCCGGAAGAAAAGGCTTTGTTAAAATCAGGAGCAAAGTCTGGTTTGCAAAATACTGTCTAAAAATAACAAAATGCAGGAAAATGTCAAACTGTGCTAAGACAATCAGCCAACTTTGTGCTTTGGAAAACAACCCAGCAAACTGAGCAAATATTGTTTTAAAGTGAAGAGTAATTATGTGTTTTCTAAGCAGCATCTTATGAATTGGTGGTTCGGTGCTTGAGAATAAACGCGGGTGTGGAGGTCTGTGGCCTTGCCCTTGTTGCTGAGCTAGGCCAATGGATGCACAGTTGAAGGAGATGAGCCGTGCTGTGCTCGCTTGGGGCTCCAAAACTGTTTGCAGATTCCCCATGTGTTTTCAAGGTTTGTGTACTTGAGGCTTCTGGCTTGGCTGCTTTTGCCAATGGAGAAACATTGGTGAATAAAACAGAGTTTCTATTTTTCAAGAGCTCACAGTCTAGCAGGGAAAGAGATATTAAGCCAGCCATTGCAACAGTGAACGATATGCAGGGGAGGTTCAGTCACGATTCTACAGAAGAATGCCCACCTAGGCTGGGTCTTGGGCACCAGAGCACAGATTTTTAGTTGAAATGTTAAGATTTAGCACAAGTTTACGTCCCATCCACTGAATGTATTTCTAAAGTTTGGGGAAATGGCTTTTATTTTGCCACAACTATTTATTGGTACTTCTTCCCCTGGAACTACCTTTGTGTATATTTTTATGATAATGTTTGCTGATTAAATCTGAATATTTGGCTTATAGTATGAGCAAATAATCTTCAGAGAAATCTTCATCGTTATGCAGCCACATGTAAGAAACAAAAACAGATTTTGTTTTCTTAGTCTAAGAAATATGCATACAAATGAAAAATTTCAGACTGTCTTTGCTTTTATTTCAGGTTTTCAACAAGCTAACTCAGTGGGCATTTGATATTCCTGTTGTGAATGCCATGGCTTAGTGGAAATGGTTTGACCAGCTGTGTTAACCCATCAGTGTCCATATACACAAGGGAGATTGAACTTGATCCCATTCTGTACAACAGGGTAAAAAAAAATATGGACTCTTCCTTTTAGACAAGGGTTAAAAAGGAAATAATCTCTTTTGCTGCAAAGTTTTTCTCAGCAGGTGCAAAATAGCTGCAATCAGGTAGGCTTTAGTAAATGGCAGCTGCTATCTACCAAGTTGAAAGATCACAAATTCTCACCCCATTTCTATTTCAATTTCGTAGACACTGGGCTCAATTTGTGAGTGTCTGAAGGCATGTCTAACTCTGACAAGATATGGGCCTGTACCCTGAGTGGGAACCAGGTACACAGCGGTGCTGCCATCCTGCCTTGTAATGATGCCTGCTCTGGCCAGTCAGGGTCCCTGGGTCATCACTACAGAGTCTTAGATTTGAGAGCCAACTAGGATCCTAAAAACATTCCATTGCATTGGGCTAAAAAGGGTAACAGTCTTCTGCGTGGTCACATGGGTTATAAGATTTATCAAGACCTAGCCTTTGGCCTCAAGCTGTTACCTGTTTTGTGCTAGTGGGGTAATATGCCAGGTTGCACTGATTAGTACCACTACTGCCTGGAGCATTGTGTTAAAAGGTGTTGAAATTGCTCCCGGACTTGGGGAAGTGGTGCTGTGGTTGATCAGCAATGTGCAGGGGTGTGAATTTGGTTGAATGATGAAGGTTGATTGGCTATCAAGTAATTATGACACGATGTGAAGTATGCCTCAGAACTAAGTGCTCTGAACTCTTCCTGGCGGGTCAGGACCATAGAGGCGATGTTTGGGTTTGGGCTTGAAGAATAAGGAACAGTTTTCCTGACAGAGAAAGGAAAGGAAAAGACATTTCTGGAAGGAACAATAGCTTGTGGAAGGGACCTGCTATGTGGAGATAAGAAGGAAATTAATGACCTTTGAGAGCCTGCTATGTGCTAGGCACTAAGCTAGGGTGCTATGTCATTATTTGATTTTCATAATGACTCATTTTGCAGATGAGGTACAGGGACAAAAATTTAAGATGCTCAAGATCATATAACTACTAAGTAGAACTAAGATCTCAGTTGTTGGGTTGCCAGAGTAACTTTCGTGGTAGTTACTCAGGGGGACAGTATTGGTGAGGAAGACCGGGTTAGAGAGGGGGATATCAGTAACTTGGGTTTGGACTATTGAATTGGAGTAACCATCTGAATAGAGGTGGCTAGTAGGTTGTTAGAAAAATGGCACTAACTCGTCTGGTTATGATAAAAATATGTTGAAGACTCACTGATACCAGGACAAGTCCAGTGCATGCATTTCTAGGCTCCTGCTTAGTGGTGGAGATCTTTCTGCCTTTGCTATTCCAGCACAGAGACTATCCTATCTAATAAAAGGGTAATGTGCAAATTAACCATCGCTCCATCATAAAGATGGCGGTGCTCATAGCAGCCAGGGTGCTGGACACTGGCGGTGTTGCCCCAGCGACGAGCCCCAGCATCCCGCATGCCCCGGCCCACGGAGGGAAGGAGGGCAGGCGGGTGGACCTCTGGCCAGAGGCTGGCCAGGGCACGTGGGATGCTGGTGTCATTGCAGGCCAGGCTGAGGGACCCCTCCCCCCATGCACGAATTTCGTGCACTGGGCTTCTAGTAAGTAATAAGCTAGTATGCTTTATGCTGCATGAGCAATTCAGATTACTGTCAATGCAATATGAAATCCAGAATTGATAGGAAAATGATCTTACTTAGAAATTCAAGTGTTCTTGGCACAATACTATTTATTACCACCATGAGACCTGTGCTCTGGCAAACCTCTGCTTGTGTTCAGCAAGACTCTTTACTATGTAAGCATTCCTCTGCCAAGGCTCAACTTTGACCTACAAGAGAACAGTGTCTGTTCCTTAGAGAGAGGCTGGGAGGTGCCACAGTTGGTATCTGGCCTGGGGATGGGGTTCATATGCATATGTATACAAGGTTGTCTAAACATGTTCAAAGGAGAAGATTTTTTTGTTTTGTTTTATTTGTATAGTCTCAACCAGAAGATAAATCCCCAAATTTTTATGTTCGTGAACCCAGTGTCCTGGGCAACTCCAGGACTCCTTGTCATCTTTTCTTTATGGACTTGTGGTTATGCTTTCTTTAGGGTATAGGGTAAGGGAAGATATTTAAAACAGTAGAGGCCTGGTTCTCTTTGTTTCCTAGGATGATGATGATGATGATGATGATGATGATGACGACGACGACTACGGCAAGGAGTAGTGCTATGATGACAACACCACCATATTTTATTGATTTTCAAATGTTTTCCCTTTTTGTTTTTCTCATTTCTGAGATTGAGAAATTCATACTCAATACCACTTTGCAGTTGCTATTAACCTGAAATAAAGTTAAATTCTCTCAGATAGGATTTGTGTGTTTGTTTGTTTTTTTTTATAAATCACCTGAGGACATTACCACCCTGAGACCACTTCAAATTGAATTATTTACTGAGTTATTCTTAAATCACACTGGTAGTGTGAACTTATCAAACACCTACTTGAGTACCTGCATGTGGTTCAAATTCTCAGGAGAGATTCTTTTCCCTTTCTCTCTTCTTGTTGTGCCTTTCTTTCTGAATGCAAGCTTTATTTCTATAATATTCTAACTTTAGGGGAATACCATTTTGGTGTCTTAGCTTATTGCAGAGGTTTCTTATTAGACTCCCCATCTTGTTATTCTTATCATATTTAGAGTAATGGTGTGACTAACAATTGATATATCTTAGGTTTGCTGAAATACTGTAACAATAAATTTAACATTTACAGGGCACACTGCTTTGCCAGGCAGTGTTTTAAGGCTCTTTATACTAGTATGTAGTAACTTACTTAAGCCGCTCACAGTCATATTAGATAGGTACTATTGCTGCCCCAATTTCAGGTAAGAAAACAGAGGCACAAAGAGGTTAAGCAGGAACCCGAGCCCACGTTCACATGTATTAACTCATTCAGTGTAGCTCGACCACTCTGAGTCTACAGACAGGCTGCTGTTGGCAATCCGTTGTCTTTCCTGGAAGGTACTGGTCATAGTACCTGATACTTGCTGAGCACAGAGCTCAGAAAATGGGACATTGTCCTTGTTAGAAGAACAGAGTATCCTTTTGTTATCCACTTTTCATTCCCTGATGCAGGATTCTTGCCTTAAGTGTTATCCTCAGACAAAAGCTGGTTTTCTAAAAAATATGAATTCTTGTCTTTTCATTATGTGTTATATAAAGATGTTGCTCTAAGCAGGTCAGCTACCATTCAGGTCTGCACATTCTATCTATCAGGAACTTCAAAGCAATTCTCAGTGAAAAGTCCAGTTCAACCAAAACTCAAATTCTTCTTATTTCAATTTGTCTTCCCATCCTATTTCTCTTCCCCCACCTGCCACCACACCTACATCAAATCTACAGTGAAATCTCCAAGGGAGATATATTAAGAGGAAACAAGAAAAGAATGTTTGTAGGTTTTCCCCTTAAGGAAAAATGTATTTTTTCTAATGATCCTAATCTGAATTTTGGGGGATAATTTATTGTGTGTATTTAGGAGAGAATAAGTTTTAATTCCTCTATCCCTTTTTCGTTCTCTTATTTATTTTTCTCATGTCTTTTACCAGTATTTACTGACTATCTTCTAAATTCAAGACACTGTGTTTGATGCTCCCTATAGGAGAGAGAATTCTCAGACTCTGTTCATGTACTTAAGAAAAATTTAAAGATAAAATTATAGGGGAGTCTTTTCCTCTCTCCCCCTCTCTTCCTTATTCCTTTCCTCAGTTTTCCTTCTTCACCCACCCTACCCCACCTCACCTTCTTCTCCATGAACAGGAAGCCAGGGAGGAAGAGAAGACTTTAGGGAGGAAACATTATTTGAGCTGGGTCATATTTGAACTTGTACAGATGGGGACGGTCAAAAACAGCAGGGCACCAGTGAGGAGCAGTCTGGACAAAGTCACAAAAACTGGGCTTTGGAGAATGGTGAGAAGTCCAGCCTGAAGCGTGGAGGGCATGAAAAGAGAGATGAAAGATGAGACTCAAGGAAAAAGCCTTCTCTTCTTACTTATAGGGAAAATCATGAGAGGTGATAGATCTGAATGCACTTGAAAAGACAAATGCTGTTTAATGAAGGTCAGGTGGATTCACAGAAAAATAAGAGGTCCCAGTTGGTGTCATCACCATCATCCTCATTGTTGTCATTCTCATCATGGTCCTAATAACCTCTAAGAGGGACTCCTTAGGGCCCCAATGACTCTAAGATGACCAGAATTTTACCCTTATGCTCCACTTAAGTGTCTTGAACACCTCCAAAGTAAGACTCTCTCTATATAAAGGGCTAATATGCTAAGTGTCTGACCAGTTGCTATGACACACATTGACCACCAGGGGGCAGATGCTCAACGCAGGAGCTGCCATGATGCGCACTGGCCATTTACAGAGAAATGGCACCGCAGACCTGGCGCCCACAAAGCAACATTCATCTTCCCCCAAGTGGGACACAGGCCCCGCCACCACCCCAGAGTGACACCCCACCAAATGGCTGCCAAGACCTCATGGTGCAAAGTGCAGCCCACAGCTCAGCCCAGCCTGGAAATGGTGGCTGTGGGTGCTGGGTAATGACGTCACATAGCAATGCCCAACTTCCTCTCCCTAGTGCAGCCTTGGGCAAACTACGGCCCGCGGGCCAGATCCGGCTGTTCTATCCAGTTCTCTTGTTCTCCCCTCCGCTCCTTTACTTTGAATTTATATTAGTTTACACAAACACTCCATCCATGCTTTTGTTCCGGCCCTCCGGTCCAGTTTAAGAACCCATTGTGGCCCTCGAGTCAAAAAGTTTGCCCACCCCTGCTAGTGACTAACCTTTTTGGAGTTTCTTCAGCCCAGGAACACGACTTGCTTTATAGCTAGGTGGAAACATTTTACACTTTAACCAAATGTCTATGAAGCGTTTTTGTGTGCCTCATCTCATTTGATCCTCACAGAAGTCCTGGAGTAGGTAGATAGGAGACTTGGTGGAATCCTATTTTCTTTTGATTAGCCAGAAAATGGAGATTTAGAAAGCTTAGAAACTTGACCCAACTGAAAAGAATTAAGAAATGGTGGACCTTGAAAATGACTTCAGGTTTTCTCACTGCACAGAATAGTCAAACCCTGCTGCAGTTACATATTTTACCCTTTGCTCTCCCTGTGTGATCTACAATAATCATCTGCTACAATAATAATAGCTAAATCAGAAAGCTGGTCTAATTAAGCAAGTTTATTCTATATATATATAAAAGGCTACGTTGACTCGTGCATGCGCGATACATATAAAGCTCTCGCTGGCACCAATTGCACATGTGCGTTTCGATCTGTCAGTGTTGATCGTGAATTTGGTTGACACTTCTATTGTAGAGAAAGGGCGAATAGCGATATTAAAGTATTTCTTCTAATTAATTTCCTTTCAATGTGCATGGATTTGTGTACTGGGCCACTAGTTGGAATGTAAGAGACAAACTTACTTCTTTAATAGTGAAAGATGCCAGCAGATGTTTGCAGAAACCAAACAAGGCCAATGAAGGTGAAGTGGTTGAGAATATAACAAAAGCACCTGCTCTGATTGCCTAAGTACTTTCATTGTCCTTGGTTAGTTAGTATCTCTCTTTCCTCAGCGGAATGCTAAGGGCACAGAGAGAGGACAGCAGGGGGACTGGAACATATTTCTTCTTGTAGTACGAACATCTGACGGAAAAAAGAAATAACTGTAGGGCCATTTGCCCCCATCTCTGATGGTCTCCTCATGAGAACCAACCGTTTGGATTACATTTTTCTCTGTCTGTTTGTACAGCCACACTGAAAATCTGCTTTCTGGACTCTTCATACCAGCTACGCAGTATCAATCTTTAATTCTATCCTGGGTTTCTGAAGAGCTTTGATTTCCTTCTGCTATCTGAAAGGACATATACTGAAGTAATTCGGTAAAGGTGTAGCGGCAAAATGAGATAGAACTGCTTTTATATAATTTTACAAAATGAAACAAACTCAGTGAATGTAGCCATGATTGTCTCATTTGATACTGTAGTGGCTTAAAAGTCAAATCTGACCAGAAAAAATCTAAATCCCTTCCTCAAATGAAATAAGAAAAATGTGCAGGTATATTAAAAACATTTTTTCATTATGCTTTTCAAATAGGTGTTAGAGAGTTCAGTGGGATTTCTTATCGTATCATCTGACAAACTCATAATGCTTGTGTTTACTTGAACTTCTCTATAGTGTTTGCAGCTATAGGAAGTCTCTGTTGGGGAAAAATATCCCTGAAGGAAATTTGGCACTGGTAACTTTCCCCTAGGCCTACTTTTTTGCATGGAGTAATTTATGACAGTTTTGCCCATGAGAACTCTATTTCCTTGGTTTTTGTTTGTTGGGTTTGTAAATTCTTACTGGATTATACCCAAGTCTGAAAGTGACATGTTGATGTGGGCTCCAAATTCTTAACGTGGGTCACCATATTGATGGTGTTCTACTACTTTTAACCCTTTTCTTCTCCTTTTTTTAAAAAATGATCAATATTTTGATTTTAGCTGCATCCTCATTGATTAAAAGGATCGTAGAATTGCGGGGCTGAGAATGGAAGACATACCCGTTGTATCACACTGGTTCTTACAAACTGCCTGCAATAATATACCACACTATTGATTGACAAAGGCTCCTAATGTTTTCTAGTAGAAGTGGAAAAATAATTGCATTATTTTCCCTGAGTGCTAACCAATGGTACCCAGTAGTTATCTTTTTTGGTACTGGGAATAGAGCCAGATTTAGGCAAAATGAATTAAATTTGCCCACAAATTACTGATTTTGAAGTAAATGTAATTACCATGCTTCATTCAGATCAGCCTCATAATTTTTCCTATGAATTAAATATTTTGTTTATTGACAAGAAGTATTACAAAATCTACTTCAGGGCTAGTACCAGTTTTTAAAATTTATGAAGCAGTTTTATAAGAGCAATTCCATTGGTATGAGTAACAATTAACAACTTAGTTAATTCAGTCACTAGAACACAGGCTCCAGAGTCAGAATATCTGAGTTCAATACCTGTTTTTACTGTGTCCTTGCTCTATGACCTTGGGCAAGTCACTGAATCTTTCTATATCTCTCTCTTTTTGGGGGGATGGGTCTCTGGAAAAATGGGAATTACAGAAGTATTTCTCCAACTGATAACACTGAAATATTTTCTGTTAAGACTATGATGATTATTTACATATACACACTCTTTGTAGACTTTATTCCTAGTGCCCCTACTGGGAGAAGAAAGGCTAATCTCTGAAAGTAATGATTGCACTTTTCATATTGATCGTTTAATGTCCACTAGTGATATTTGATGAAGTGGTCATTGTTGCTCTTGTCATTTTCCCCCCAAAATGGTCTTTCCACCCCTCCCCCCATCCCTTGACTACACCATTTCCAGCGTGAACTTTCCAAAATCAAGTCTGATCCTGTAGATCATGCCAGACTCTATGGCAAGATATGTAAGACTTTTCATAATCAGATCCCTTTCTTTAAAGTCTGCTCTCAAAATCTATTTCTTTTTTTAATATATTTTTATTAATTTCAGAGAGGAAGGGAGAGGTAGAGAGAGAGATAGAAACATCAATGATGAGAGACAATCATTGATTGGCTACCTCTTGCATGTCCCCTACTGGGGATCGAGCTCGCAACCCAGCCATGTGCCCTTGACAGGATTTGAACGCGGGACCCTTCAGTCCACAGGGTTACACCCTATCCACTGAGCCAAACCATCTAGGGTCTCAAAATCTATTTATTTTCCTGCTTCCTGGATTCTGAAATGCTGCTTATCCTCCCATGTTGATGTTGTTAGACATTCACTACTCTCTTCTTGATGACCTCAATAATTCTATCACCAGCTATGCTGCTTAAGGCTGGCCTTGACAAACTTCTGAATGGACTCCACCAATCTAGGACTGTCTACCTTTTATTATCCCCCTTTTCTTATCCCTTATCAAATGAGTGAGAGTTTCCCTAAGGTTCAGTATAGTTTAATAAGCAGGATCCACACTGTTTGTTGATTCAATAGCTAAAACAAAACAAAACAAATAAAGACTTCATTTATATAATCTGAGCTTTGCTGATTTATCCTGTATAAATGGAAAGTAGCTTTATTGCATTTATGGAGAACCGGACTTGAAGCTTAAACAGTGGCATAAGGCAGAATTACATTGATTACACAACTTTTTACATGGGGGAATAATTTGTATTTGATTAGGTCACAAATAGGTAATGGGTAGGAGCTCATCAATGTGTGAGGTGATTAAGCACTCATACAAATAATACAATTGACATTTTCTTTTATATTTATTATTGGGTAAATGAAAGCATATGGATAAAAGTGTGCATTATTTTATCCTAGTAAGAAACTACTTCTGTCATTTAGTAATACTATTTAAATAAAGAAATATATACCTTTATACTGTTGTTTATTATTTATGAAAAAGAAACAAAACAAAATCTAGCAACTGACTAAATTAATAGTTAAAGGTGTGTGGTTAAAGGCTAGCTCTGTGGTAGAAAAAATATATATACAGATATAAATATAGCTTCCAAATTTGCCAGGTCCACATTCCTGCAATTGTTTTTTCTCTAAATCATGAATTCTCTGTGGGTTTTATTTTGAAATAGGTATTTCTGCTATAAGTCTGATAAATGATATTCCAACTCTAAAGAGCAAGCAACTAGAATGCCACATTTTTGACGCATATTTTTGCAGCACAGAGGGGACTAAATTCTAAATGTCTCAGCTGTTAAAGGCCCAGTCAGACTTGCCCAAAATGAAGAACAGAAGGAGAAAGCTTTCCCTAAAGCAACTCATCAGATCTGTTTGGGCACAGGGACACTCTCTCAGAGCTTGTGTGGATAGGTTGCACTGAATAGTTAAAGGTTTTGCAGCTGCCTGGAATATTTGAGAAAAAGATATCTCTAAGTACTTGTCATTCATTTTCATCGGCTGGACAGATTTGTTCTGTCCACCAAAGCTCTGATAATTTGTGGTCATATTATAATAATAATGTCTGGTTTTTGAGTGCTCACTATGGGTCCAAAACTATACTCTGCATTTTCTACATATAGTGTCATTGAATGTTCATGCTTCTGATGTTAGGGGACCAGCTTAAGAAGTTTATGTCAGTTTTTTGTAGTACAAAAGTTTGGTGAGCTGTCTTCTACATTATAAACTTGACAAGTCCTTACTGTTGTTTTTGCTTATCTGATTGTTGGTTGTTGAATCTAGGGGATACTCTGATTACTTCAATACAGGCAGCAGTGATCACTTCCATAAACAAATAGTTAGAGATGTAATACACATATAGACAGGTAGCATCTTCTAATTTACTGATTGTTGGTAGACTAGAAACAAGCCACTGAGTAAATAAACGTAAGTTAAACAATTGGAAGCAGGGCACTATGGTATGTTACATGGCAGTTTCCAATGAAATGAAGTGATTGACATATTTGCACATGGTTGGAAAGTGAAGAATTCTAAAATATGGCACTTTTATACATTTATCCTTTTATTATCCTAATTATCCTAATGTAACATAGAGAAGATAATTTCATCTGAGTTAATGTATTTGTCTATTGTTTGTTTTATGATTGAATCCTGTTTGCTTACCTAGTATTACCTCCTACCACATACAATCTACATATTCTTATTATCAAATGACTTTCAGGTTTCTGACCAAATTAAGGCCTTTCAAAATTCTGTGCCTTAACCTATGCTGTTCCCTTTGCCTGGAATGCCCTTCCATCTTCACTTGTCTAATCCCTTCTCATTCTTCAGGACTCCACTTGAATACCACCTTTCCAGGCAAGCATTCCCTGATTTGTTCTGCACTACCCAACCCCCACTGCTTCTGGGTTGCACAGCACCCTGAGCATAACTCCGTCACCTCCTGTAATATGAGGTATAGTTTTCTGTTTACTTGCCAGCTGCACTAGGTTGTGACTCTTTGTAAGCATGGTCTGTCTTTTTGGGCTTATTTCTGTTTTTCTGCACCTCAGCAAGTCTATGCAGTACATGAACCTAATGAGCAATTGTGACTTGAAGGAGTGAATACATTCATATAAATTGTGCATATCAGTATTTTGTTACTTCCCCAACACACACACACACACACACACACACACACACACACACACACACACATTCTCACTACATTCTGGTATGTGTAGACTTCAAAAAGCCTTATCTGTGGTTTTGTTTTCATTACTGAAGCTCAAGGTCATGACCTCGCAGAGTGATTACTGCAAGAACGCACATTCATGTTAAGTCTGTTGTTCTTGCCAAGTTATACCTTTTCAAGTGAAATTTCAGGGAGATTTTATATCAGCACCATGGGGAGGTTTTCCTGTTAAACAGGAATGTGGAAGCATGAAGAGAAGCAAAGAATCAGGTCCAGACAACACAACAGATATTGAGCTACAAGCCTGAGCTATGAAAGGAACACCTCTACCCACTGCAGAATATGACTTAATGTCAAGGGGAGATGGTGTCTGGCTTCCGCTCTCCACTTGCTTGCCTCATCCTCTGTGTGCTTATCACTTGGTTCCCCTTTATAGGACATGGGAAGCAGACATGTATTACTGGGGAGCAAGCTTTTACAGCTATGATTTCATTCCATATCGTAGTTTCTCGCAAAATGGTTTATTTTCTTCTCATGTACATATGTTACTATACACAATCAGATAATTCAGAAAGACTATCCACACCTTTGTCCCCAGACACCCAGCCATACAATGCAGTGTGACAACCGAGAGAACCGGAGCTGTGCTGGGCTCTGGATTTGACAAAGGCACAAATCCCATCTGGGTCTCCTTCAAAGCAAGCTGCTGTTTGCAACAAGCTACCAGATGGTGGTAAGAAAGTTCTTACCTGTTTACTTAATGGGTGACTGGCCTCTGCTTTTATTTAGCCATCTGTTCTGGTCTATATCCCTTTAACTTGTAAGATCCATCACCTCATTTAAGCTGTTACCTTGACACATTGCAATGTTATGGACGTAATGCTTCTACAGAGGGGGCAAGTTAATACGGGTTTTCATGATTAGAAGGTTAAATGAGGTAAGGCTGTGGTAGTTAGTGGTGAGATAAGGGGTTTTGAAGAGGCAGAACTCAAGGGAATTTCAGGTGATTGAAAAATTAGGCTGGTTAGACAGAGGGATAGAATTTTTACAAATTACGGAGGCTGAATAAGAGCAAAGACTCTCTTTGGGTGTCTCTGATTTGTGAGGGCTTATGACCATGGGCCCAGAGAGGATAAGGGTCTAGCTTTGGATTTCTTTTCTCCTTTTGAGGCATTCTGTGAAGAGCAAAAAGAAACTGATTACACCAAAAAGTGGTAAGCTAGAACCACAGCAACAACCTCAAAAATATATAGTCATTCCCAGAAAGTATTTGTTTTCCCTGAAGTTTGAGGAAGAATCAGGGGCCAAGCCCAACTTCATGGAGGAACAGTTTGTGTGTCTTCACCCTGGATTTGAAGGCAGAGTTGTTCCAACCTTCACCTTAGCCTTATTCCTTGACAGTTCCGTCCAGATCACCAATCAGGCCCTGAACACTAGGACTTAGAAAGCCCAGGGCTCTGTCTTCTTATTGTATCAGTTCTAGCTCTACCCACTCTGGTCTCCCCTGAAATAACCAGTATTATTACAGTTACTGAAACTCAAAATATTGGGCATCTCTGAATTTTCTATCTGCCAATTCAATCCAACCAGTAACCAGATTCTCTGCCTTTTCCTTACATTGAGTTTCTTATGTCTTTTTCCACCTTTTTATCCCCCTTGCCACTGCTCTAGTTTTCCATCCCTCATTACCTCTATCCTAGCCAATTGAAATAACCTCCTAAGTAGTTCCAATTTTAGTCTCTTCCTGCTCAAAGCATCTTAAATACTGAGGTTTGATGATACCTTATAACAGTCACCTTAAAAAATTAAACAGAAGCCTCCTTTGGTTTACTGTCACCTAGCAAATTCAGTGGACTTCTCAGCTTGGTATCCAAGGCAGTCCCTAGAGTTATCATTTGTGTTCCCAGCATTTTCTATTTCTCTGTGTCCCAGTAAAACAAAGTGGCATGTGGTTAGGAATAACCCCATGTTTCCTTGCCTCTTTGCTCTGTTCCTTCCTCCTAGAAAGCCCTGGAGGATATTTTATTAAGCTAAGGCTCAAATACATCTCTGCTTTCCCCAATCAGATGCTGTTGCTCCTGCTCTTATTTCGTTAGCAGCACATTTTGGGGGGTATTCGTATGCTGCTTGGCATGCATTTGTTCCTGCCCTATTGTTAGCTTTTCAAGTCTTACTTGTGCACACCTTATAGCACAGGTTAAAGTTTCCTTCGTGTAGAAGGTGCTAGATAAAGACACAGGATAATGATTGATAGTGGGACTTTGTCTGTAAGAATGCAAAAAAAACTTATCCATTCATTCATTCACTCAATTGTTTGTTGGGTGTCTATTAGTATAGTATGTAAGGTACTTGGATACAGAGATCAGTATGACATAATATATCCCAGTTCTCCAGGAACTCACAATTACATGGAGGAAATTTCATGAATGAAAAGTCACAGAAATAATTGCACAATGAAAAGTGTGCAATAGAAATGCCTTCAAAGTATGGGAGTAGCAGGACTTCTTCTAGTAGGGTAAATACGTTGGGGATAAAGAGATGAGGGTGGGAAGGAAGCTGAGCAGTTAATTAGGGCTTCCCATGGTTGGGAATGTCTCTTTTAGATTTGAAAATTGAATAAGAGTTGTCAAGGAAGATAGATAAGAAAGGGTAGGAATGGAATGGAAAGATAACCCAAGAAAGCTGCTTTGCTTACTCTCAGAGGCTTAGCACACTAAGACAGCCTAGTCACCAAATAATTATTTTCTGTTTCCAGATAAAAATATACTAAATGACAGCATCCTTTGATACCTTTGAAGGAGAAAGGGAGAGCAATAAAAGGAAACTCTGTAACTGCTTTTGGTTGAAAGTCATTCATTCCTTCTCTCTTTTTTTAAAATGTTTTGTAGAGAAAGTCTGTGATTGCAGTGAGCTTCATAGCAGCGTTTCTCTTCCTGCTGATTGTGCGCCTTGTAAATGAAGTGAATTTCCCATTGCTGCTAAACTGCTTTGGACGACCTGGTACAAAATGGATACCATTCTCCTATACATACAGGCGGCCCCTTCGAACTCACTATGGATACATAAATGTGCGGACACAAGAGGTAAGACCCAGAGGGTTACCTGGGATTCGAGGGTATCCATGGTAACAGATTTTCTTCAGGAGCAAGATGTTTTCCAATCACTGAACTGGCTTTTGCTGCCCCACTGAGCTTCTTTGGGCCCCTGACATTTTCTGTATTCTCATTCTTAGACAGTTACAGACACATGTCTAAAGTCTGCTGGCCCTTCTGATTCACTGGCTTCATGTGGAGTTGAGGAAGCAATTACCTGTTTTCCTGGTGGTTTGTGGCATAACATACACATCTTTCCATTTATTACCTCTGATAAGCAGTGACCAGCTAGAGAAGTAGCTGATTTTATTTCCTGGAGGTCAACTGGTTGGGGACAGCTCTTTGTATAATTGCAGAAAAGCATTTATACTTTTGAAAACACTAATTCTGAAACCTGGAGCTAGAAAAAGGGCAAGCTGATTTTAAAATTCTCTGTGGCTGCAGAGAAAATGGTATTTAAAGAGTTTTCAAATTTAAAGGGCTTAAAATCCTTTAAATCCTGTAATCCCTGAACCTTCAAGTCTTTGTGGCCAATTGGTGGTACAGAAGAGACTGGAGGCATATTGACAGCTGGGAAGTGCACACTAGACTAGTGCTTTTGCAAGCAAGGATTTGTACCGTGGAGTGAAGGAAAAAGTAATGAACCTCATAAAATGTGAGAAGTGCCTAGAAGTGATTAATAAAAGTGTTATCTCTGTTTGTTTCTATGTAGTGGGGTGAATGTGAGGTTAATATTCATGAATGCAAAGTCCGCATTTGAAGTTGTTGGTAACAAAGGTACAAGTCATCAGTGTGTCTACATCCCAGAGAAGAGTTTTGGATCAGATCCCATTGAAGGATCATTTTATAAAGATACTAGAGAGGAAAGTTACATACAGAATGCTACTCCTGTTATGAGTTATTCTTAACATCCAGGGAGGAGGTGAGAGCTGGCTTCGTACATCCCCTTTTGTAGGCAATATCATACCTGAGTCTTTGCATCTGGTTAATTTGATTTTTTGAAAATGGTTTCTGTATCTGCAGGATTTACAATCTATTTATTAGACCATTATTGTTAGAAAGAAAAAGGCACCATTAATGACACATAACTTCTTAGGAGCCTTGCTTGATGTTTATCCTTTAAATGGTTTCAAATTAATTTTTAAAAAAGGGTCCATGGCTTGAATTTGTTGCATGTCCTATTAATTGATTACCTGTATAAAAATGATCTCAGAGAATAGTTTGTCTCACTCTCATTTTTGTTACTTTTATTTCTGGCTGTCAATTAACATTCTATAACTCTACTGGATCATGTTAACCACTTCACAAGGACCTGTCCAGGCAGAAAATGAAACACACGCCTGAAGTTTTTCACAAATTCCTCTCAGGAGGGAAATCCCACCTCAAATCAAGGACCCTTTCATTTTTTTAAATATTAATGGATTGGATTTTGAAGTGTTAAGGGAAAAACTGATGTGTGGAGGCTGTTATTAAATTAGTCATATTAGCTAAGCTAACTTTGATATTCTTTTGGTGTAGTTTTTAATATGACTTTACCACAGGATATTGATCATTATTTTGACCCTACAGAAGCTATTTTTGGAAGGAAACATAATTACTGAAGAGAGGTTTTTTAGGCTTCAAAAGCACACAGGCATGGCTTGAGTGAAAATAGGGCTAACAATATCAACTAGCAAAGTTATGATGAGGATTAAATAGGGCAAAGTGCATGAGGTGCACAGTTCCTAGCTGATGTTCAATGAATGAAGGTTTTGACTTTTTCTTCTCTTATACTTACCAGTTATGACTTGAAGTTCTCAGTATGAATAAACACTAAAATACCATAGTCCAGAAAAACAAACTTTGCATTTAAATTTTAAAGAATTTGAATTCAGGGCAGGTCATTAGAAATCAGGGTTTTGCAAGTTAAAACCACAATGAGAAGAGGAAAAGAAAGCATATTACTGCACACTAAATATCAAATTGGCAAAAAATTAAGAATCTGATAATACCAAGTGTTGGTGAAGGTGTGGAACAAAAAGAACTCTTGTACACTGATAGGTGGAGTATAAACTGGAACAACCAATTTGGAAAAAACAGCTTCCTATTATCCTGAAAGTTGAAGATCTACATAACCCACGCCCCAGCACTTCCAGTCATTGATATATTCATAGGGTACACATGGACAGCAAGTACTGCAGCATTGTTCATGACCACAAGAAACTGGGAACATCCCAGATGTCTATCAGTAGGAGAGCTGGTTACAGTTGTGCTACATACACTGGAATACTATACAGCAATGGAAAATGAAGCAACTATCTTCATCTGACAACATGAATAAGTCTTACACATAGTTTTGAGCAAAAGATCCTATATAATAAAAGGCTAATATGCAAATTGCCCCCCCCCCCCCGACTGTGAATTCAACCAGGAGTTCAACCAGGGGGCATGGCCAGCCAGCCAACCGTCTATGGCCCCTAACCCCAACTGGCCCTGCCCTGGATCGCCCCCTCCTCCACTCTGATTGGGGACGGGGCCATTGGGCCAACCTCCCACGTCCCCTCTCCCTGGCCAGCTTGGCCCGATTGGCCCCGATTGGGGCAAGCCAGCCAGACCCCACTGGTGCACGAATTCGTGCACCAGTCCTCTAGTGCAAGAATAAAAGAATACACACAATATGATTTCTTTATAGATCAGAGGAAGAGGCAAAACTAAATGATGTTGCTTAGGTGCAGACATAGGAGGTGCAACTATAAAGGAATAAAAAGTAACATAATTATTATAATACAAGTGAGAAAAGCAGTTACTCTGAGAAAAATGTGTGGTTTGTGAGCAGTGTGAGTTCCTGGGACACCAACAAAGATGCTACCTCTTGATCCATTTGAAGTAACATGGGTGTTCACATTCTAAATATTTTTTAAGTATCCATTCATGTTGTATGCACTTTTCTGCATTTTTGTTTTATAATGAAAATTTCAAAATATATTCTGAGCCCAGTAGGATATTTATCGACCAGGAATTACACAAAGCATTTCACCTTATTTAATAGCAAGAAATAACTAAAGAGAAGCAATGAGGCATTAAGCTAGCTAAAACAAACTAGACATATTCACAATTGGCAATTTCATGTTATGCAAAAACTAGTACATATGCAGGTAACTTATTCTTGTAGTCTATGCACAATAGAAAGGCCCCATATAACATGAGAGAAGGGAATGATCAGAAAATTTTGCATGGGAGTTGGAAAACAACATAATACCTAAATAAAATGATAGATTTTCCTCCATCTCAAACGCCTCTAGGTTACATAACAGGGAAGCAAAATTTGCGGGCTCTCTACCTTCCTCCTCATTGATTTCATCTTTTCTTCTTGCAATCCAAACCCCCACCATCCCCATGTCTGTACTCCATTTGTACTCAAATGCTCTGTGCATTGGTCTTCACCAAATAATGGCTTCAGGTGCAACCCTACCCAGAGATAGCTGTATTAGATAAGATTCAGGAGGAAAAGGTCTTCAAGAACCAAAGTAATACAGATAAAACGATAGGTAGTGGATTGGGTATTTGGAGAAAATAGCTTCAATAGTGACCCTCAAAGCTTGCTCCAAAAGCAGCCTAAGTCCCCATTCATTCTATTCTCACCCAGAGAAGGGTCAATCGCCATGGACGAGTTGAGCCAGGTGAACACAGAGCTCATCTATTTATTTTAAGATCTTGGTTCTCAAGGTTTTCTCATAAGTTTTTCAGAAGAAAGCACATGCTTACCAGAAACCAACAGACTTGCAAGAAATACTTTAAACCGGTAGACATATGAGCAATGATTTCTAGATCTAGAGTATCTGCAAACACAGTCTTTGTTGATGATAGTTTTATTGGCTGATGCTTCAGCTAGGCCAGACATTGCTGTCACTAGACAAAGATTTTTATAAGTGAAAACATTTATGAGAAAAAAAAAAGTCTCTCCACTACTGTCAAATGCAAGGTGGGGATGGCAGTGGCTGAATTAGGTTGAAGATTTAGTAGACACAGTGGAGATCTGGATTGCTTAGGAGCAAAATCTGATTCTCTGGTTATTTATTATTATTATTTTTTTAAATTAGATGAGTTCTGGTCCCTTTGGCTTGGCCCAAGTGGAAGTATAGGCAATCTTATGAATCTGTGACTGTCTGCCCTGAAGGCCTCACATTTAGTAAATTATACTCAGTTCAGGCTCAGCTTCATTTTATCAATTTACCCAGTTTTAGAATGATCTGTTCCCAAGGAAAGTACAAAAAGTAAAAGATAAGGGACACAAGAAAGATAAACCTGGGACTTGCTTATATTTTACATTGTTAGAATATTGTTTTCCTAATCCAGACCCATACAAAGGAATATATTGTGAAAATCACGAGGACTATTCTAGAGCACTAAGATAGAAATAATTAGAATAGAAAGAATTAAATACTCCTCCCACTCTATAATGGCCACTTATACCATGCAGTTGGTGATTGGCTCCCATCCTTTGCCCTGTCTCTTTCCCTTTCTCATCCAGTGTGGGCTAAGGTTCTTATATTGGCGGAGGGGAAGTATTGAGAATCAAGGAAGCAAAATGAGTGCCAACTAACAGGGTGAGTGCTGGTATCCTGAATTTTGCTGGCCACAGAACCCAGAATTCCTCATCAATTCTATGTTTGAGCTGACAACGCATGAGGCAGTGCCAATCCAAAATTTGGACCAAAGTGATTTAGATTTACAAGAGGGCCTATATTTCCCTTTGCTCCCCACTCCCATTAATTTTCTGGCCCACTAGCTTAGCTGCTCAGACTTGCCCTGCCAAGTCATTACTGTATTAATAATGCAACCCTCCATTTAAACAGGATTAGATTTAGGGGACCCCACCTGTAACATTAGGGCAGAACCACTGTATTATTGGTTGACCTTTGACAAAGTAAAAAGCATAACCCCATACGTGTTTGGAAAAAGAAATCTCTGCTTAGCAATATTTTGTGAACTCTGCTTTCTCCTTAATGCAAATTTTAATGGTTCATTTTGAATTAATTAATTATAGTGGATAGGGTACTACTAAGGTACTACAAGACTTTGTTTAAGGTAATCATTGTTTCTGCCTGTTGTGCTCATGGCAGATTTTTGAGGGAAAAGAAGAAAATGTACTTCAGGCTAGATTTTGTTTGTAGTTTCTAGATATGGAATCAGTTTTCCTGTCATGTTTTGTTGTTGCTGTTGCTGGGTGACCTGGTGTGAAGATACTGCTCTGAGCAAATAACCTGTAACTTATTTGCATTAACTACTAGATAAGAGAATGGAACTCTGACAATCAATAGAATACCACCTGCAGGTCTTCCTGGTGATCAGTGGGGATGACAGATGTCTCCCTCAGATCTGATAAAAGAACCTTCCTATGCCAGAGCTGCAGAGGTTCTCTGGTATTTGGGGAAGAGTGACCTTTCGGATGGTCTTCACATGTGCTAAGTGAAAACACAAGATTTCCCGAACATAGCAATCAAGTTGTAGGGCGACATGTTGATTTGCTTAATAATTTAATGAGGCCAAAAGAGACCTCTTCAAAAATGAGAACGTTTTAAAGTAGACTAAATAAGAATACTTAAGACCAGTTGCTATGACATACAGGCCGCACAGCCTAATTAAAGATGTGCATAACATATTGATATTGCAATAGATTTTCCCAAGTTGTGGTTATAGCAGCAATTAAGGAACAGAGCTGACTTTCTTGGAAATAAAAGCACACACTCCACACATTCAAACAAATGTCCACGTGTAACTAAAGCTGACATGAATTTTATATATACATACATATATATGTATATATATGTATATATATATATATATATTTGAGAATATAGGCTTTGGGTTTTACATAGTCTATTGAGAACAATTATATGCAAATATGTTTCAAAAGTTTAAAACTAATCAATGTAATTGTTAATTAAAAGCTGAATATTCACATTTGTATAATCATAAAGCAAAAGAAATTTCAACCATTAAATTGTTATAGAAAAGGAAACAGTTACATGAACATATAAAGATTACTTATTTGGTATGTGCATATTGGCTTAATCATTTTTAAGATCATTTATCTTTTTCCTAAGTATGAGGGCACATATTTGCTGAGTGGAGACAAGATTATATTTCTCAGTCTGGTTGTGAAACAGCAACTCCAAACAATGACCATTATCTCAAGGCAATCTATGCTCTGCTGGCAGATGAAAGGGTCAGACACCCCTGTGGCTTAAAACAGTTTCAGAAAGCTTCCTTGGGAGATATGAGGCAAGTAGTAGGAGAAGGATTTGGATAAGATAGGAAGAGAAGAAAAAAATAGAGTTGGACGTGTAGGAGAAGTTTCATTGTCCCCTGTTCCCTCTTAGGTTCTTTGACTGGTCTTATAATTAAATTGACATAAGACAGATTACCAAGAGTAAAACAAGTTTGATTTCATGCAGGACCCCTATAAAAATCTGAGATTCAAAAGGCAGCCAGGAACTTGAGGCTTCTATACACCCCTGAGCAAAGAAAAAGCGTGGGGGTCTGGGCTTCAAAGGAGAGGAGGTCAATTCATAGGAAGATAGGAAGAGCAGGTATTTGGTATAAGCATACACATGTTTGCCTTCCATGCACATAGGTTTCTCAGATGAAAAAGTGACCTCTGGTAATAGCTCTCTTGTAATGTACATTTCCCTTACAAAAGAGTAACTTCTACTCTGTTTTCAAAGTTTCTCCTGTGTCTGCAGCTCAGAAGAATCCCCATGCTGAAGAGGCACACCACGGGGTGGCACATTCTTTTTTTTTTTTCTCTTTTTTCCTTTTTTATTGATTTCAGAGAGAAAGGAAGGGAGAGGGAGAGAAAAATAGAAACATCAATGATGAGAGAGAATCATTGATCAGCTACCTCATGCAAGTCCTCTACTGGGGATTGAGCCCACAACCCAGGCATGTGCCCTGACCGGGAATCAAACTGTAACCTCCTGGTTCATAGGTTGATGCTCAACCACTGAGCCACACCAGCTGGGTGGACTGTCACATTCTGCCACCCTTCAGGGAAAAGAGCAAAAGCAAAAGTTCAGAACATACACTGTCCATTTCCCTTCAGCACCTACCACTCCCAGCAGGCCATGGGTACTACATTAGAAGTCACCATCAGCTCCTGGCTGTGTTGGTAATCACCATGGCCTCACACTCCATCCATCCATTTCTTACCTCTCTCTGGTTCCATTACCCTTTGTCCTAATTTCTGGGCTCCTCATTTTGTTTAGCTGATTATCCAATCTTAGAGACCCCTTACCTTGGTCCTGCCGACCTGAAAACTACATAGGAAGCCAGGCCACTAATGTACCCCAACATGGAAGTGGCACCCCATGCCCAAGGGGCCCAGGAGACACTGCCACATGTTTGCACTATCCTCTTTCTTTCCAGAGAAGGAAATCAGACACATAGGGGGGCAATAAACAGGCTACTCTGATTGAAATGCAACTTACTCTGGGGTATAGAGGATAGAAAAGAATTCATTAGGTAATTATGATTTTGGAATGTGAATAAAATCACTGGAAAGGGAAAAGCCAACTCATACTTGCAAAACAGTAATACACATACAGGCAGTCCTCGGGTTACAACAGACTCAACGTACGTCGTTTTGTGGTTACATTGCCATCTCCCATTTATTTATATATAAAAAAAGTTCTGTCATTTCGATGTATGTACATATATACTTTATGTTTTTTATTATTTATTTACCACAAGTAAAGGTCAGGAATTGTTATCTTTCTTTTAAATTTTTTTTTACTGTTTCACTTCATTACTGCTGTGTATGTCCTCCATGTGAGTGATGTAGGTGCTTATATAAGTGGGTTCCGACTTACGGCAAAAATCGCATTATGTTGCCCCGTAAGAACAGATCTCCGACGTAACCCGAGGACCTACTGTAATATTTCATGAATAACTATATCCATATTCATGCACTAATGTACAGAAATATACAGAAAATACATCCATCCATATCCTATCTAATAAAAGAGTAATATGCAAATTGACTGTCACTCCAACACACAAGATGGCTGCCCCCATGTGGACACAAGATGGCCAACAGGGGAGGGCAGTTGGGAGGGACCAGGCCTGCAAGGCAGGGCAGTTGGGGGCGATCAAGCCTGCAGGGGAGGGCAGTTAGGGGTGACTAAGCCTGCAGGGGAGGGCAGTTAGGGGCAAACAGGCTGGCAGTGGAGCAGTTAGGCATCAATCAGGCTGGCAGGGGAGTGGTTAGGGGGTGATCAGGCTGGCAGGCAGCAGCAATTAGGACCAGTCAGGAAGGCAGGCAGGCGAGCAGTTGGGAGCCAGCAGTCCTGGATTGTGAGAGGGATGTCCGACTGCCTGTTCAGGCCCAATCCTACTGGACATCCCTTGAGGGCTCCCAGATTGGAGAGGGTGCAAGCTGGGCTGAGGGACACACTTCACCATGCACGGATTTCGTGCACCAGGCCTCTAGTATACATATATGCAGCAATATTATACACTGAGTGGCCAGATTATTATGATCTCTGAACGCATAATAATCTGGCCACTCAGTGTACTTCTCTTGAGTACCTCATTTATTTGATATCAAAGATAATATAAATCATGCACCTGATCAGTTTTCCCCTTTGCACTGGCTGATAGAAAGCTCAGGGCAAATAGGTGGTTGATCTCCAGCAAAAGTCTAGAATACTTTTGGTACCCATTTGAGATACAAATACACTGAGTGGCCAGATTATTATGCATTCAGAGATCATAATAATCTGGCCACTCAGCGTATACATATACACATGCTCACAGAACAATTTATATTTTCTTAAATATAAACATACACTGTATATATATTTCATTATATAATAAAACTAGAGGCCCGGTGCATGAATTTGTGTATGGGTAGGGTCCCTCAGGGTGGCCTGCAGGGATTGGGGCCCCAGCTCGTGCCCCCAGCCTCGCAGCCCTGCAGTCCCACCTGGCACCCTGCTGTGGCCTGGCACCGCCTCCTTACCTGCTCCACCATCCCGCCTGTGGGGGCGAACGATCGAGGCTGGCCCCTCCTCTCCCCTCCCCCCCGCTGCTGCTGCTGGTCGCTGTCTGTGGGGCAATTGGTGGGGAAATTGGGCCCTGCTTGCACCCACCTTGTCCTGGCGCCACCTGCTCACCTGCTCCACCATCCCACCACAATCCCGCACTCATCGGGGCCCATCTGGGCCGGCAGTGCCTCTACTGCTGCCCACTGCCAGCGCTGCGTTACAGACGCCCGCCATGTTCCATGCCGCCCCCTGGTGGCCAGTGCACATCATAGCAAGTGGTCAAACTCCCGGTCCAACTCCTGGTAGAACAATTTGCATATTAGGCTTTTATTTTAAAGGATGGTTAACATGTGTAATTAGCCAGTTAGGTATATTTAGTGCCTCTTATGCTTGCCTACTCTCCACTACCCCTTTATTACAGAAACAGTCCCTTCGTTCCTGACCATAGGGGTGTGCAGAAGATTCAGGCTAGTGATTGGCCAAATGAGGGATTGGTCAAGAGGTAGATGCATGGCCCAAAAAGGTCCATTCTGAACCCTTCCCAGATTTTATTGTTCTAAGTAATGCTGTGGGGAAAGGTCCTCTTTTCTTTGGTAGTAGTGTGTTGAGATGTGGATCTCTGAGTGTCAGTGGCCTTGGGGAGAATGAGACCAAAACATTGAGAGAAGCACTAGCCAGGGGCAGAGCTAAAGTGAGAGCCTGGAGAATTCTCTAGTGCCAAGCCCAGCTGTTCTTGAAGGCACGCTGCCTCCCCTGTTCTGGGGATATAAGCCAGTGAATTCTTCTTTTTCATGTCTTCTGGTTTGAACTATATTTTGGTCACTTGTAACCAAATGAGTCCTAGCTGATATGCACATTATACATTATAGTTATTTTACAACAACCACCACAAAACATGCTGAAACTCATCTTTCAACAAGGTGCTGGCTGGGAGAGCCATCTTTCCAAATCCATACCTGAAAACTTCTGGGAAGTAGAGCAGGAGGTCACATCTGTCAGTACATCAGTCGACCCAGGTGTCCACAGAGATGCGTGTTCTATATCTTCCTGCTGAGGGACATATGTGTAGGAAATGAGCTTATCTTTTGAAAAAGAGAAGTAAAGGTCACACTTTTCCAAGGTCATAAAGCCAGAAAATGGCTGAACAAGACTGATAACTACTAAATTTCTAATCCTACGCAAATGATAGATCACATACTTTTCATTTTAATTATTCAGAAGAAATCTTCCCTATTGCTATGAGGCATCATCAGTCAAAATAGATTGATTTTCACTTTACAAATCACATCTGTTATTGATGAAAGATCCATTATCATAGTTTTCAATGTTTCAATTGGTTCCCCCAGAAAATATAAGAGGACTTGATTCATTGCAGAATCTTAGGTAGAAAAATGCCCTTTTACTAACTGTCATCTTAATACACTTCACAGGAGCCTGTTAGAAATTCAAATATCAAATTGCCTTACCTGAGATAAGCAAAGTAAAGCAAAACAGAGCACCCAACAAAAAGCACCCTGATTTGATAGTTGAAAAGGATGATAGAACTAGCTGTCCCGCATGGTAAGAGTTTTTGTCCAGCATTTCTCAAGTTCCAGTTAAATAACCTGACAGAGTAGGTAGAAAAGAAAACATACAAAAAAATTCACCAAGTGGCAGTTAGTATTAACCATTAGTCAGTCAGCAAATACTTAATAAGTGTTCGTTCTGTCCCAGATAAAGTACTAAGGCTCAGCAATGAACCCCCCTTTAAAGAAAAATTAAAATTGGGATTCACCAAGGAAGAGAATAAGACAGACTGGCTTGCAATTATACTAGAAAATACCACCCAGGGGGCATACACATTTCAGCATAACAGATTCATTATTTTGCTGGTAGGAATAGTGAACATTCAGGTAACTTCAATTAAACAATTGTATTCAGTGTCTGGCAGATAATTTGCCACTAAGTAGATGGCATCAAATTGTGATTTCTCATTTCCCAGAGTAGCCTTAAAAAGGCTTACTTACAAATGAAAAATATTCATTAAAGACTTCTTTACCTCAAAATTAGCTAAATGACTCCTATATCAAATATTATCCCACAAGGCTTTGAAAATTCTATACCTGGTTACTCAAGTAATCTGGCTTATAGAAACGTTTTAAGTAGTAAAAGGAAAATGAAATTGAGTTCTGATATGGCAATATAGTGGTCTAAGATAGCATGACAGTTGTACTGCTGTATAATACCAGGGCCTGCTGGATAAGATAGGATACATTATTTAATGCCCAGAAGGCCTTGCACGAAAGAAGGGAAATCTGCAGGCACCAGCAACTGAGAAGGTATGGAAAGAGACTTAAGCATGAAAGCTGATAGTGGGGTTTCCTGGGGGGTTATCAGTATCAATCAAAACTAAAGGAATGGATAATATCAACCCTGCAGGACAGAAGGCGAGCCTGGGTTCAGCAGAAGCAGAGACTGAGATATGCTGGTGCTGCCTGGCCCGCGCCACCCCTCCCCCTCAACCAATCAGACTGAAAGCTGTGACTTGACCAGCTCTGCCCTAATAAAAGGCTAGGCTAGGAAACAAACAAATAAACACATGAAAACTGGCACAGAGAACAGATGAGGAAGCTTATTTATATCTTTAGTCTTTGGATAACAAAAAATTACCCCTGGAAATTAATTTTAGACTTTGAGTAAGGCCGATTATCTTCCGTAATGTGGGTGGATCTTATTTAATCAGTGTAAGGCCAAATGGAACCCCCCCAAAATATGTATTTTAACATATTCCTTTTTAATTTATTTTTTATGATGGAAACAGCTCTGGATTATTTCACAGATAATATTGCTTAAAAACTAAAGTACTTAATTCTAGTAATTTTTTTAAGTAATAAATGCAATACATACTAATTGTAGAAAAACTGGAATACATGTTTAAGGAAAAAGTCACCTAAAATGTCCCACCCAAATATAGCCCATGACACTTAATATCTTTAGCTATTGTCTCTAAACCTTCTTTCTCTGTCTACATTTAGAGTTGACATAATCCTCTACATATGCTTCTCTATCTCACTTATTACCATTTAACATTATGAAAAAATGTTCTGTTCTTTAGGACAAAAAAGTATTTTCTTCTTTGCAGTTACAAAGCATTGCCTTGTGCCCAGCATGTAGTGGATTCAACATGTGTGATCCAATGAACTTTCTGACTTGAACTGACAACCCCTCCGTGAAACCACTTAATGGAACTTGCTGACCAATGCAATTTCAGTATCTTCTGTTGCCCTCACAGGACAACTAAAATCACTGGCAAAGAGTCACTGATCCCGGGCCTTGGAAAATTAGTTAAATCAGTAAAATAGTATGCAGGCTGTAAGGACTAAAAGAGAAAATGACATGTGGAGTGCTTAAGCACACAGGTTCACTATCCCTTATCCCAAATCCTTTGGGCCAGTTACATTTTGGAATTTGGAATTCTTCCATGGAGGATGAGGATAGAGCAGATGAGCAGTATATTATGAAACACCATAACTGGGTATAGGGCAACACATTGCAATCAAACAGTAATAGCGAAGCATTTTTATAGCAAGTCCTGTGAATAATGACAATAAGTAGACCCTCTCCTTGTGCTTTACGAGTGTTCATGGTGCATTATAAGAATCCCTTGTGTCAGGTTGTGGAAACCCCCTCCAGAGGAGTTTCAATCCTTTTAGCTCAAGCTGAGGACCAAATTTTTGGTTGATTTCCCAGCTTGCAGGATTCCTAGAAAATGCAAGTAGTAAAATTCAAGCTGACCCACTAGGGTCCGGAAAACAGCTTCATTGACAACCTCCAGTATGATGTTTGGCCAAATACCTGGGCATTATGGCCTGGTCAAGTTGACAAGTAAATGAAACATGACAGTGTATAAGGCTTTTAATGAATCATTGAAATGTTCTCACAAGTACTCTCTAGGTTATGTAAAATCATCTTCCCATATTGTAGATGAGGAAATTGAGACTAGGACAGGTTATACAACTCGCTCCAAGTCATACTTGCTCAAACTGGCAGATCTGAATCTTGAAATCTAGATGTCAGAGCCCCAGATTTTAGTCAGATGGTCAAAGAAAGAGCATCCGATGTGTTGACACGTTATTTTCTATATTGGCCCTGCTTCCTTTGCACAGTTAAACTGCCTGTATCTCCTATATGTAATTTAATCTTGATGGCTTTTGTTGAGTTGGGTGCCAAATATTAGAGTTGAGATTTTACTTAGTGCTTGTTCTGAGCTGCTGTAAGTCAATTATCTTGTTGCAGCCCACATCTGGACAGAGTACAATCATGCAGCTCGCCCCACGACTTTTTACTCTATTGTACTGATAGGCATGACAACCGCAGCATTACCATTCTTGCTATCTTGTTGATGAACTGACTTCATGTTTCTCTCTTTATATTTTTCAAAAGATACAGTGCTTTATAGGGGTTACTTAAGACGTGTTCCAAAAGCAGAATGGTTGATAACTGTGTTTCATCCCTGGCTGCCCTGCATTCCTGAAATATGTACTTTCAGACAGGATGTGTTGAGGACAGCCTTTCAGAGGGAAATGTTGACTTTCCCAGATTAAAGAACAGGTTAAAATACAGTCTCTTGATTTTAAACTAGGTAAAAATTAATATTGGTTGTCAGAAATCCACTGAGGATGAAAATGAGGCAGAGTTTTAGGTACTGAGGTATGTGCCAAATAGCCCTTGTGTTGTTGTTTTTGTTAATCCTCACCCAAGGATATTTTTCCATTGATTTTCAGAGAGAGTGGAAGGGAGAGGGAGAGACACACAAAGAGAGAAATATTGATGTGAGAGAGACACATTCATTGGTTGCCCCCTCACCAGGGCAGGGCATTGAGCCTGCAACCGAGGTTTGTGCCTTTGACAGGACTCGAACCCAGGACCCTTCAGTCCTCTGGCTGACGCTCTAGCCACTAAGCCAAACTGGCTAGGGTTTGTGTTTCTTTCTTGAACATCTACTTCAAAGAAACAACTGTCTTTGATATCTCTGGGAGCCACATGAATATGACTTGACTCCAATTGCCCTCATCATCTTAAGAGTTTACTTATTTATTTAGTGCATGGGTCAGTGATCATTTTGCTTATTTATTTCTCGAAATTGGCATGATCATTGTAGTTTCCCTTTTCATTAAATAACCCACTCTCAGGCTGTTGTTATTATCCCAACTTAGAGTTTTGGAATGGAGTCACCTAATATGAGGTCCATCAGCCCTTCGATGAGTGGTGTGCTTGTGTTAAAAATTCTTATGGTGACAAAAGCACAGGAATCATGGCAACGGAATAATGTTCACCATCCGAGCCACCTTGACATTTTCCTGCTAGTAGGAAGCTTTCTTTTTTTCTATTTTGCTTTTAACATAGAAGAATGCATTTTAAATTCTGTAGCCTACATAATCATGCCCACGAGCTTTCTCTTTTCAATGCATCTTGCCCCCATAACTAGTTTTCTCTGTAAGTGATGTTAAGTATGCAGAAAGCCAATTAGGAGATTCCACTTAGGATTCCTTCTCTTAACTGTATCTCAAAACTTATGTGGTATAACTGCTAGCAAAAAGACACGAGAAGAAGAATAATGTATTCTATATTGGCCCTTCAATTTCTCAACTTTATGCCTCAGTTCAAACTGGCAAGTTTCTCTCTGCTATCTCTATCTACTCGTTCCTCAAAGCCCAGTCCAAAGTCCATTTCCTTCATGCTGATTTGCATAATTCTCCTTAGAAGTCACAGCTCCTTCCTATGAACGCTTTCAACCTTTTTTATGGTGACTAATAATGACAAATACTTGTATTACGCTTTGCAAAATTTATGGACATATTATTCCATTTAATAAATAATTCTATGATTTTGATAATATCCTCCATTTTAAACTGAGAATGTTAAACAAATGGGAAACAGAGAGGCTATTATGCCACAGAGTTGTCCTCTGTCTCTACCATCAAATCTCTTTCTTTGCCAGTTATATCCTATTGGTTTCCAACCATCAGCATCATCTTAGCCAACCCTATTGAAGACTTCTCTTTGTCAGGCATCCTTCTAAATTGTTCTTATGCAGCAGAAGCAGCAGCAGTAATACCTGACACCTCCTTGCCAGATACTCAGATTTCAAAGTAACTCTGTGCAATAGGTACCATTATTATCCTGGTATTTACAAAGGAGTCATCCAAGAGTTGGAGAAGTTAAGTAACTTATTCAGGGTCAGATAACCCCAGGGAACTCCTGGGAGCATCACTGTCTTTCTGTATCACAAATCTGGTCAGTAGTCAGTGAAAATGCTGTAAAAACTCACAACTGCCAGTTACCACCCTTCAGCCACCATTGCTATAGGAAGATTGAGCGCCATCTCTTTCTGCACTTACAATATTTCATGAATGTATTCCATTGGCAGAAACTAAATAACATCTGGCACTATAGTGGCAAGGAAGTTTGGGAAATGTAGTTAGCTTTCCAGCCCCTGCTACATGGGATGGGGGAAGAAAACACAGAATAAGGTAAAAATGGATACTGAATACTAATGGATGATGTCAGCATCACTGTTGTAATGATGTGAAACTATTGGCCACTCCTTCTGAGTAAGAGCCTGGTAAGATGGTCATCAAATATTTAGTCACCTTGGATGTGCAATGAGGGGATATGTACAACCACATGGTTCCATGTCACAGAAAATGATTACTTGTTAATGATCAATGAATTCTGGACTGAGAAAGGAGTGGGTGTTTTCTATAGCTTCTGAGGAGAAGCTTATTCTCTCCTTAATGGAAAAGCAGGTAAACCAATACCCATAGGGCTATCCAGATGTGTTCCTATTGGCAGCCACTCAGTGGATATGTAGCTATCCAAATACTTTCTTAATCCTTCAACCCTAAATCATGACGGGGGAAAACCTCTGCTTCTCCTTTCCTGCTCAAATGCTATCCCATTACTTCTTGTCCAGACCATTTCTGCAACTTATCTATTTAAATACTGGAGAAATTGTCCTCAATTCCTCACCTGACCAATAGCTTGCAAGTTCCCATTCTAGTAATGGCCCTAGCATAGAAATAAATGCCCATCGTGGCATCTTTCTCACTACGTCCAATTGATTAGGGAAGAGTTTGCTCTGATGAGTATCTATCTCAGGTGGGCTTTTGTTTGAAAAAGTATCAATACTCATTTCATGAGGAATAAATGTAAATGCTGACATTTATTTACCAAACAGAGTGATTACTTAAAAATTACTAGCTAATAATCGCCCTATTTGTCGGTTTATTGTATCTTTTCCGATTATTCTTCTCTTTTTGTAAAGAAACTTGCTTAGAGTATCTCATGGATTTTTCTCCCTCAAGTGTGCTTTCTGGAAGTTTTCTGCAGGATTGATTGGAACACAAGGATTTCAGTTCATGGCATCCTGTTAATCAGCTCAGATTTGTTAAAGTCATTAGTGTTATAAATTTTATTGATCTCACAATTTTCCTTACCCAGGGTTAATTCTGTGGCAGTGTGTTAGTGTGGGCAGGGAATCTTCCACCAACTCTGTGTTCTTAATGGAGCTTCCCCGGGTTAATGACAGTGGGGATCCCCATAGGGAAAATAAGGCATTTGGTTCAGGCAACTTATGGGAGCTGAACCTGCTAGAATGCTCTTCTGGGGGTTTCCTTACTGTTCTGTCAACAACTGGTGCCTGCAGCCCATCAATTCCTCTTCACTGAAGCCTTGCCACACGGTGCACTTTGCTTATCCCGTCATTTCCTTTTTCTCATTTTCTGATTCATGAAAAAGACCCAAAAACGTTTGGAAAAGTTGGGACTCGGCAAATTGTAAGATTAATTTTTCTATGTTCATCCCCAAAAAACTTCAGATTGCGATCAAGGTACTTAACTTCACTGAGCTTTCAGTTGCCTCCTGTAGAACAGTCAGTCGATACCACTTCCTTGGAAAGAGGTCAGACTATGACGAGTCAGGTTTTCACCATGTTGAGGCTGTGCCACATGTTTCAGAGCTAATGGCACTCCTTGAGGTAGTGGATGAGGTGGTTACAAGGTTAGAGCTTGTGTTAGCAATCGATCCAGGTAAGTCTTTAAGACCATTCTGTCTACAGTCTCTGACATCTGCCCATCTCTCGGCTCTTCTCTCATGGCACCCACTCCCTGTGGTGCCCAATGCCTCGGCCATGCTGCATCAGTTTGAATTCCAAAATAACAATGTATTTTATACCTTTCTGAATTTTCAAATGCTTGCCCCTCCTCTCATTTGCCTGGTGATCTATTCACCTTCCAGGCCTTTTCTGATGACCTCTTTTTGCTTTGTGTTCCTAGTATAGCTTCTACCTATTTCTATCAGAGCACCTATGACATTTATTCCCATTATTGTGTACAGAGCTGACTTCCGCTATAAACTGTATGTTCCAAGTCCTTTACATTTCCTTCCTGCCAGTAGTGGTGCCTTCACTCAGAGAGAAGCACATTGAAAATATTTTAAAATGTGGGAATTTTAGTGTAGTATTTATTTCAACCCTAACAGAAATACAAATTAGTTTTTTCAGAAATGTGGCTCTTCTCAATTATAATATAATCAGTAGGTGGGAATACTCAGCAGATTTATATTTTATAAAATCACAGGAAGGAGGACCAGTGAATTAGAAGGTATGAGGCAGATTTGAGCTCAGTATGAGTAATAACTTTCTGGGCATTAAAACTGTTCAAAATTGGAATGTGCTATCTTGTCAAATAATGAGGTTTCAATGGCCGAAAGTAGTCATACCAAGACTCACAGGGAGGTTATTAAATATAGATTCTTAAATTGGTTTGGAATAGGTGCTAGCCAAGATCCTTTCTAATCTTAGATTCTATTTTTATCTCTTTAACTCAGTTCAAATATCATTAACTTTTTATAATTGCCAATTATGGATTCAATATATATCAAGTTATCTCAATCTTTATTTAAATATTTTATTAATCAAAAGTCCATGAAAAAATTTACCTTCTGCCTCACCCCCCAATGCATCTAGCTGTCCTTGTTTATCCATATTTTCTTTCACTCCTTGTCTATCCTATGTAATAAAAGGGTAATATGAAAATTGACCCTAACTGGCAGAACGACCCAGAATGACCAGTCACTATGATGCACACTGACCAGCAGGGGGCAGACGCTCAACTCAGGAGCTGCCCCCTGGTGGTCAGTGCGCTCCCACTGGAGGAGTGCCGCTCAGCCAGAAGCCAGCTCATTGCTGGCCAGTGCAGCGGTGGTGGTAGGAGCCTCTCCCGCCTCTGTGGCAGCACTAAGTTTGTCTGACTAATGGCTTAGGGAGCGGGCCTAAGCTGTTAGTGGGACATCCCCCGAGTGCTCCCAGGCTGCCAGAGGGATGTCTGACTGCCAGCTTAGGCCCAATCCCCTTGGGAGTGGGCCTAAGCCAGCAGGTGGACATCCCTCAAGGGGTCCTGGACTGCGAGAGAGCACAGGTTGGGCTGAGGGACCCCCTCCCCACCCAGTGCACAAATTTTCATGCATCGGGCATCTAGTATGTATCATAAAATTCCTAAGAGTTTTATAAATATCTTTCAACTTATAACTTATGCCAATCAATACTTAAATGATAGGCAATATGCAGAAGGAGATACAAAGAAGACATCATGCTTGTGGTAGCTAACATTTATCAAGTGTTTACTAGCATTTTATATATATATGCACAACAATGCCATGTGGTAGGTACTATTTTCCTATTTTGTAGATGAGAATACTGAGGCACAGAGAGGTTAATTTGCCCAAGATCGTATACTAGTAGCTTCTGGGTTGAAGAACCTAAAGCAAACTGATCTGAAAAATCTGACCCTACAACAATAAAGCATTACAGACTCTTGATGAATAAATTTAATAGGATACTATATCTTACCTTCAAAGATGACTTTACAATGACTTCACAAAAAAAAAAAAAAGAAAGGTGACTTTACCTGGTAGAATTACATGTGTTTGCTTTACTTGGACAAGGTTGCTCTTGCTTTTACTTTCCTGAAGATTTCTTCTTTCAAGTTTCTCTTTATTGTTATTGATTTATGGTATTCTGGCATTGGCCAACTAAATCCATGTATATCTAATCTATACCATTTCTGGTTTTATAAACTTCCCATATAAATATATATATATTTAGTTTGAACTCATAGGGATATGATTCTGTTTCCATGATTATGTTAATTATCCTCCCCTGGGAATCCTTTATTCATATTTTGCTTTTGTGGGAACCACAATAGTATACAATAATCCAGTGACAAATTAACTTCTTCTGTAAGCATGAGTCCCTGGAAAGTATAATTTAGAGAAGCAGTTTTCAAATATTAACATGCATCAGAGTCACCTGAAAAATTAGGTAAAACACCAATTTCTGGGCCAATGGATATGAAGTCAGTTTCAAAAGTCTGCATTTGTTCCATGTTCCCAGTTAATACTGATGCTTCTGGTCCTGGGACCACACTTTGAGAGGCTAGGCGTTTTAGAGGTTAAGCTGGGTCACAGGTATCACATGTATTTTTAGAAAGCTTCACAGGTTATTCCAATACCCAGGAGTTACACATATTCATAGTATTACTCCAAGTCTTTCAAAAAGCTGGAGCTGATACCATTCAGTCCTCTACTGACTTTGTTCTAGAATACTCTATTTTTCACTATTTGATAAAATGTCCACACCTAACTTGCGTCAAAAGATCATTTGGGAATAGAACTTTTCTTGAAGCATACCTCAGTATAGATCAAATAAGTAAGTAATTATGGCTTTTAATAACTCCTCTTCCAATGTATGTTTTCCAATTGCCATACATAGCCCAGCACATAGTAGATGCTCAAGGAATTTTTTAAAATGAAAGAATATTTCACTAGGCTAGATTGACTGACCACATATCTCTAACCATGCCAGAATACCTTTATCTGATTAAAAAAATTAGTAATTTTATTGATTCAAAAGAAGCATGTCAAATTGTTTTCCTCTTCTTGCTATTTTAAATTTTTCCAGTTTGGGCTCAGCCAGCAGTGCCACCACTAAACGGGCTGCATGGATTTTAATAAGGACTCCTATTCCTGGGGAGGATAATAGGCAAGTCTGGAGGGCAGGGTCACACTCTCAAAGCCTGCCTGACAAGAGGCAAAGATTAAAACGCAAGGGCAGGTGGAGAAGGCTGGAAGGAAGCTGCAGTTTCCCACTGTGGATTTCCTCAGAGAGTCATTAGCTCACCAAGAAGAACACAGGGTAGATTGCATTTTCATGAGGGAAGCAAGGTAGAGCTCGGTTCTCTTAATTTGGGTTTCTTGGCATTATTACAATTGTTTGTTGCAGTAATAGAACTTTGATCCAAAATTGTTTCTTGGTATTGTATTTCTTAGCATTGCAAGGCACGGAATGTTTTCTGTTTTTCCCTAATGATCGTCATGGATGACCCTTCAATTTATTGTGTTAAATAGATCCCAAGGCAGTAGTATACAGATCTCCAATTCCAAACAGTGGTGCTTCATGGTGGTCTAAATGAGGCTCTTTGTATCCTTTTCATCAGGTTACAGTCAATCGTGGGCCTCAACACATTAGGCAGTTTACAACACAGTCCTATTCTAATTTGATCTTCACTAGAAATTTGTGAGATGATTATTGGGATATTAACCCCAGCCTCTACAAGTTTGTTAAAAATGAAACAGCCAAAGACTGATGAGGGCTGTGACGACATCTCAGGCTTTCTCTCCCCCAGCTTCATGCCTGCTTCCAGACACTGTACTGCCCAGTACCTCTGTGAGAGGAGCTCCTTTTATTCCCACTTGTCTGTTGGGGAAGGTGAGTGCATTGGTCAAGGTCAAAGGCAAGGGTAAGATCTGCTTCTGGAATCACATCTCCTGGATCAAGGCAGAAATGCACCCCATTCCTCCATACCAAATGGATCCCTTTGTTATTCCTCCTTCCCATTGGTCTGCTGCATGTTTGTGAACAGCAGCTGCCTGGAGCACATATCCAGGGCTTCCTCCAGATGAGATGATAGGCTGCCAGAGTGGAGACTAGCAGGGCTTACTTCACAGGCCAAGAGGACATCTGCATTTGCCTCTCAGCCCCAATTATTCAAATCTGTTCACAGCTGGAGGGATGAGAGGTCCATAGAGAGGCCAGTTTCTGATCTCCAGACTCGCTTTCACCCAGACATGCCCCTCCTGTTGCTTAAGCAGAGGCCAGGATAAACTCCCTTGGATGCGGAGCACAGTAATTCCCAGAGTCCCCAGGCACCCTCTGGCTGCTGTGTCAGCAACTGGCTGCTCGCCCGGGCTCTGCAGGGCTCTGGAGTCTGGAGCCTGCTGGCCCTGAGGCAAGAGGGCTGCCAGATGTGCGTGCTAACAAATGGCAGGAGCTACTGTGCAATTATAGCGGCACAGAAATAAGTCGTGAAATTATCTCTCCCACTGGGCTTGGAATCCAGGGTAACTGAGGCAGCAAACAAACTTGTCTGTGTGTGTGGGATGGAACTGGTGTTCTTCTGTTCAGGGTTGTTTTCTTCTCAGAATGAGACCTTTGTGAGCTGTCTAAAGACTGAGAGGTTTAAAAGCAGGTTGGCTAGTCCTTGATACCTAAAGTGTGGGCTGGAGGCCCCATCACTTGGGTGCTGGTTGGAAAGGTGGCATTCAGGAACCAGCCCAGAACTACTGAATTACAATCTGCATTTTAACAAGCTCTGCAGAGGGTTTGCTTGTGAGTGTGAGGAGCCCTGACCTAAACAATACTCAGGAGCCTGGGGAGCATCTTAGGGGCATGCAAGATACTTCCTCTGCACTTATGTAGCATAACTTGATCTCACGGAATGGGGTTCTATCTCAGGTACTGGGGATAGGGTGAAATTAATCCTCCTGTCTTCTCTGGCCTGGAGCGGCATTTCCAAAGGGCTGTGTGAAGTGGTACACATCCAGACAGGGGATTTGCAGCTGCACGAGCACCACAGGCTTTCTCCTGGCAGTCTTCGGACCACGTGGCCCTCTGTGGAGTAGCTACTCACTACATTGCACCCTACGGACAGAAAAGCCCACAGCTGCCCTGTGCAGGGGAGCCGCGCAACTAATGGAGGAGCAGCATACTGAAAATGAGGTTGTGGCTATTAACATTTTTATGGGTGGACTGCTTTGCAAAGCCGAGGGAAAGTATTACTCTTCTAGGATTAATATATTTAACAAAAAGTCTGCCAGGAGAAGAGGCTTCTGCTGATAAATAGGATTATGCTGTTGATTTATCTAGTAATGGAGACTTGAAATTACAGGAATCGATGTGTATGTGAAAGCCATTGTCGTCTGGTTAATTATGTTTTGCCAGCATTATGGGGAAGCACTTTATGCTCAGGGCAGCCAAATGTATTTCAGCCAGAAACCTGCATTATAAGTGATGGGCCGAAATGTAGATAAAGACAAAGCCACCTACAATTCCAGGTTCCTGGACACTTGATGTCTCCAGAAGCCTGCCTTCCCCGCCCCTTGCATCGGAGCTGTGGCATTTAGATGTTTCCTCTAGTACCATGGTTTTTAATTGGGGTGATTTTGCACCATCCCACTACCTCCATGGGCCATTCATGAATATCTGGAGACATTTTGGTTGTTGTAACAGGTAGGGAGGTGGTGTGGGTAGAGGCCAGGGATGATGCTGATGCTAAATATCCTATAATGCACAGGACAGTTCTCACTCTCACCCCAACAAAAGATTATTTGGCCCGGAGTATCAGTAGTGTGAAGGTTGGGAAACTCTAGAGCATTCTTGCTTGTGATTCTGACCCAAATAATTGGGACCAAGTTCATAACCTGTTTGTCAGTAGATATAGAAGTTAGGTCTTTGGGAATTATAGTCATCTGGAATTGTCTGCCAGAACAGACACCTAGGATGGAATCTAGATGAGTATACAGTTGGAGATGCTGAAATGGTTCCCAGGGCATTGCCACCTGTCTATCATTGGTAGTGATGCTGTTTTCAGGGTCATTCTCAGCTTTCTTTTTCCTTTTTTTAAAATTGGTTTTAGAGAGGGAGGAAGGTATGGATGGATGGATGGATGGATGGATGAATGGAAGGAAGAAGGGAGAGAGAGAGAAACATCCATGTGAGAGAGATACACCCATCGGTTGCCTCCTGTATGTGCCCCTAGGGGGATCAAACCTGCAACCTAGGTATATGCCTATATGCCCTGTCCAGGGATCAAATCCACAACCTCTTAGTACACAGGAGGACACTCCAACCAACTGAGCCACACCAGCCAGGGCTTAGCTTTCCTTTTTGTTCTTTGTGATGAATCAGCCATTGGTTTGGAAGGCCTAATCTGCACATAGTTTCAGCTCTGCTATTTGCTGAGTGACCTTGAGTGTGGGAGTAGAATAATGGCCCGCATGTATTTTATGGAACCGTGAATACATTACTTTACATGCATAACAAAGGCCACTTGCAGATGTGATTAAGTCAAGGGCCTTGCAAGGAGGAGATTACCCTGGAATATGGGAGTGGGCTCAATGTGATCATGAGGGTACTCTTAAGTGAAAGATGGAGATGGGGGAGTCAGGGTCAGAGATTTAAAGATGCTATGCCACTAATTTTGAAGATGAAGTAAAGTGGAAAGAAGGGACCATGAGGAAAGTGGGCCACCTCTAGAAGCTGGAAAAGGCAAGGGATCGGATTCTCCTCTGGAGCCTCCAGAAGGAACATACCCTGCCGATACTTTGATTATAGCCCAGCAAGGTTGGTTTGGACAAGTGACCTCCATAACTGTAAGATAATGAAAATGTGTTGTTTTAAGGTACAAAGTTTGTGGTAATTTGTTATAACAGTGACAGGAAACTAATATATTAAGTCAGACATTTTCCCTCTTTATGTCCCACTGTAAAATGGGCCTTCATTCATTCATTCATTTATTCAGCAATTACTTATCAATTGCCTCTTATGTGTCAAGCACTCTTCTAAGCACTTGGGATAGAGCAGTGAACAACAGAGACAAGCCCTACTCTAACATAGTGACAGGAGAGCAACAAACAAACAAAAAATGTGACTGTATAAATGGTATATAAGTGGTAAGTGCTCTGAAGGGAAATTAAAGCAGTCAAAGCAACTGGAGTCCCTGGCTATTTCTTAGGAGGTGTTCAGGGAAGGATTTTGCGATAAGGTGATACTCAACAGAAACCTCAAGGAGCTGAAGGAGAAAACCATGCAGACATCTGAAGGAAGGATGTTCACAGCAGAGGAGAAGTGAGAACATGTGCCCTGAGCTAGAAGCTTTAGGGAGCTAAAGTACAGGGAGGGGGCCAGTGTGGGTAATGATAATAATTACTATACAGGCTGTTGTGAGAATTCTGGGCAACATACATGAAACCCCTTGGTTTACTTAAAAGCACTTTGCAAATATCAGCTATTATCATTGCTGTGATCCCTGAGAGTACCTTTGTGGGGTTGCCAAGTGACCCCGAGGGTGACCTTCATTTTTTTGTCTGTATGAAAGTGATGAGGAAACATCTGTTGGCTCAAAGCCCTAGAAATGGTACACAGGGGTCCAGAAATAGGATTATTTTCTTATCATGGAGCTGATAGTGATTCTATGTGTGCCTTCCAGATTGGTAACCCTTTTGGGGGTGGTGAGGACAGGTAAGATGGATGGGATGGGAGATCAGGGTCACTTTTGCTAGCCTCACCCCTTGTGCCTGTGTGGTCCAGGAGGCCCACAGGCCAGATGGGGCCTGGAGCACTCAAGTTGTCTCTCACTTGAGTGCACACCATCCTGAGAGAGAAATCACAGAGGAATTTACAGACGGTGACCCTGCCTGGCTGGGGCCTCTGACAACCCAGCCTTGTGGGCAACTAATCCCTCAGGAAGAAGCCAGCTCTACCAAAGGATGAAATGGAAATATTTGAAATATAATTCAGTCTCTTCTTTTTCCAAGGCAGGTGGTGAAAAGGTCTAGTTTTTAGAAAGAGCTGAGAAAATGAAACTGCTGAAATGCTGCACATGGCATTGTGTTGGGAGTAGGGATTTCTTCTGTGCCGCTGGGGTGGGGGGTTGGAGAAAGATCAGGTGGGAGGCACCCAGAAGACTCTCAGAGTCTAAAGCTGGCCTGTGCGCCTACCCATTAACATCTCTGGTTTAAGGGTTTTTTCCCCCCGATGCATTTTTTATCTCTAATCTGGTAATGACCAAGGCAAGGTCACAGATGAACTGTGTGTATTACACTCTTCTTTATGCTGAATAATCCACTTGTAGCTGAAAGGCATTTCAATCATTAATTTGATTATCCTGTTAGATGTTTTCTTTTTTCTCTAAATGAGTTTCTCTAAGCTGTCTTTCCCTGCTTTCTGATAGATAAATGAAATAGCTTCAGAACCAAAAGATTAATGTGTGTGCTTTATCACCGGAGTGGGGGAGCTTTCTCTTTTTAGAGACATAATCACAAAAATAAAGGGGCCGTCTCCAGGGGCAGAGCCTCCTTTATAAAACCTGCACTTGGACATGTGTGTTCTGCAGTCCGGAGGGGCTGTCAGAGGAAAGATAGAGGAAGGCTAAGCAAGACAAGCAACTCCAACTCGGGGAATGAAACTAAGAGGAGGGCGAGATCAGCCTGTGCTCTCAGTTCTGTGGGAGCTGAGTCTGTGTCCTCGAAAGCTCGGGGAAGGAGTCCAAAACAGACAGAAACCAGGCATGCAGCCAGGTGCACAGCTAGAAGAACTCAGAGGAGCCATGGCCGGTCAGCCACTGGTGTGCAGGCAGTTTCCCCTGTCCTCAAGGTCAGAGCAAATTCCTCTCTTACTTCTCCCTTCTCATGCTCAACATCTAAAGCATGCCCCCACCGAATACAGAGGAGAAATGAGGACCAAATACATCCTTCTGGCTTTGAAGTGCTTTGATAGTTTGTGCCTTTTATTTTCTTAAAGTCTCGGTGGCATGTTAATGTCATGGAATAGCACGAGTCCCTTGTATTATAGGATAAATGTGCTGGTGAAAAGTAATTGTAAAGCAAATTTTTCCTGAAGAGTTAAGGCTATCGATGAGAATCGCTTCAAGTGGCATATTCATTCATTTAATCAGGGAAGAGTTGTGGTGCTCATAAAATGTCAAGCCCTGAGCAAAGCATTGGACATGGGGCAGGTGTGGGACAAGTCCTCATCCCAGGCCTCTAGAATCATAATATAAATGATGGGGAAACAGACATGCAAATATGCAATTAAATGACACATTATCTGAAGTGTTATGAAAGAAACAGAGAGGATATTATGCTAGGGGTTATGATGGGCAGGTAAAGGACCAGGGATCCAACTTTGAGTAGCCAAGGATAGCCTTCCTGAGGTTTCTCCTGAGACCTGCGTGATGAAAAGGATCCAGGTATATTGTTCCAGGCCAGGAATGGAAATGATTTCCATGCCAGCTATTCTGGGAAGATGGGAAAGCCTGTGTTTACACAGGGAGATTATAATTTATAGAGTCACCAGGACTAAGAGGAGCCTGCCACCCATATGCTTCTAAGGAGAACTTCTCTGGTCCCCTTTCCCACCCACCTCCTGCCTTCTGAACTTCATATTCCCTTTATCTGCATTAGGTTTTCACCCTAGCTCTTACCAATACCTGGCATACTCTCTAGTTTACTTACTTACCTGGTTTATTTCCTTTCTCCCCCACTAGAATGTGAGCTCCCTAAGAACCTGCATTTTGTCAATTTTATTCACGATGTGTGTGTCTCCAGTGCCTACAAGAGTAGCTGGGTGTTCAGTGAACACTGTTTTCACTGCTCTAAGCTATTTCTTTTTGCCCCTGGTGGGGAGTGTAGCATAGAAGGCAGATCAAGAATTTTGAAAACTGCCAGGTCTGGAATAATGTACTATGCTTTAAATATGAAAATGTGCATTAAAAATGAGTTCCATGCTGGTGTGTAATAAGGACTGAGTGAATATTCTCTTTTGAGATTTATCAACTTTGTGAAGTGGGAGATGGTAATATCTACTGATTCTCCGTTCCCTTGTTGGGTTCCCCTAGTCTCCGTCAGTGACTGTCTCTGTCACATGCTATACCCAACTCTAGCCTTCCATCATGCCCCATCCAGTCCTATCTGTTTGTTGTTCGAGGCCCTTGGGATCCTTGGCTTTGTTTTACAAGGGAACAGCTATTAAGTCTGCAACAGATTCACGCTTTATCATGTACCTATGATTAAGTTTAATTTATAGGCATAGTAAGATATTAACAACAGAAACTAATAAAGTAGAACAAATGCAACATTATAATAATATACTGTAATAAAAATTATGTGAATGTGCTCTTTCATTACTAGAGGGAAAGGGCAGTGGGAGGAGGTAAAAGGGTGAGAAACAGTAATGGAAGGAGACTTGACTTGGGGTGCTGAACACCCAATACAATATACAGATGATGTATTATAGAGTTGTACACCTGGAACCTATATAATTTTATTAACCAATGTCACCCTAATAAATTCATTAAAATTAAAAAAATATCCTGTACTGCAGTCACACTTCTTCCTGTGATGATGTGAGACACAGTGCCTACATGATGAAAAGAAGTGACAGGCATTGTGAGATAGCATTAAGCTACTATAAGTATTATGTTAGCACTAGACCTGTGATGCCATGGCAGTCCATCTGATAACTGAGACAGCTACTAAGTGGGCGGGTAGTGTATACAGTGTGGATACACTGGAAAAAGGGATGATTCACATCCAGAGGAAGATGGAGGGGACAGAGAGAGATTTTATTATGCTACTCAGAATGGCACACAATATGAAACTTAAGCATTTGTTTATTTCTGGAATTTTCCATTTAACATTTTCAGACTGCATTTGTTTGCAGGTAACTGAAACTGAGGTAAGTCAAGTTGTGGATGAGGGGGACTACTGGTGTACAGAAGAAGTGAGAAAGCAAGGCTAGAGATCAGACACATAGAGAGAGGACATATTGTAAAGAGGAAAGGGAGGAGAGAGGAGAAGAAAGGAGATAAGAGAATGAATGAAAGAGCAAAGAAGAACAGAGGCAGTGGGTAAACAAGCCTCTTAAATGTTGGCATATCTTATAGCCATAGAACAGATGTTAATGCCAAGGTCTGTGAAAATCCTAACAGGGTAGTACCTCTACCTTAGAATACTATATCCAATGATAAAAGTGATAATGAAATAACATTTATTAAACACCTGCATGTTCCTTCAGTTGGAAGGAAATCCTGTCATGCCTATGCTCAGAATTTTTCAAACAGGTCTCATGTTACTCAGAGTAAAAACCAACAGCTTTATGGGATCCTCTCCCCAACCCCACATCTCAGTATGATCCACTTCCCACCCCCAACTCTGAAAGTATTTCCTCTCACTCTCTCCCTTGTTCCCCCATTTTGTTGACATTGGCTTTCTTGCTATTGTTGTTCAAACTAATTGTTCTGCTTCAGGGCCTTTGCACTGGTCTTATTTTGCCTAGAATAGTCATCTCCTAGGTCCTGTGATTTTCTCCTTGGTTCCTTTGGGGTTCTTCTTTCTTCACTTTCTAAGCAAAAGTTCCCAGTGACAACCCCATATAAAATGTCAACTTCCCACTGCCATTACTTCCTCCTATTAACATCCTCTTCCTTTTGCTTTTGTTTTCTCTATACTACTTACCATCACCTATCATATAATATTCTTTTGTGTCAATCTGTTTTCTTTTTAACACTAGACTATGAATACAGGGACTATGTCAGCTTTCTTCTTGATTCATAGCAGACTCATGAGTGCTGTATCCTCACAATAGCTATAGGTGGGTACAAAAAAGAAGTATTAACTTTTATCAGCTAAGTACATTTTCTAAGGTCTAGATAGAAGGTAGTAAAGCCAGATTTCAAATAGAGATCTGCCAGTGTCCAGGGCCAATGCTCTTAACCACTGTGCTAAGTGGTTCCCAGGGGGAATTTCCTACTGTCAGGGCACCTGCCCCATGGGGTAGATTAGCACAGTCCCTGGCTCATGGTGAGAGTTCAATAAGCACTCAAGAAATTACTATTATCATAATCATTATGGAGTCTATTTACTACATATATACTACAGAGGAAATTTTGGTTGAATGTTATATGTTCATAAGTTACTATTTTTAAAGAAAGAACACTTACCTAATTTGGAGATGAGGAAAAATCATGAGTGTATGTCCTTTCCCTGTCATACCAGAGCATCATCTAACATGCCCTCTAAGGATTGTCTGACTTTGCCAAACAATATAATCTTGTCTAGCTTAGTATTTACCATTGATCACAGTCAAGACTCTATAAAGTTTATGTATGTAGACAACTAGGAAGATGAAAATCACTACTGTCCAATAGACAGGCAAATGATTTCTAAGTAGAGAAGATAACCCCCAAATATCAGTGTTTTACTGCTCTCTAGACCATTATGCAGTTTGGAGTATATATCTTAGAAATATTATTTCAGAATTTTTTTTGCCCATCCATTCATCCATCCATCCATCTACCTACCTACCTACTACCCAGCTGTCAGTTTTTTTTATATTCTCTTTTAAATCAGCTTTATTGTCTTGCTGATTCCTGCATCAGTGATTTTAATATAACTTTGATGCGTGCCCCTTATGTATTTGTATGACAATAACTATATCATGTATATATTACAATGGAATAAAATAGACTGGTAATAAGATATAATATGGTCTCCTAGCAAGGAATTGGTGGTATCTACACTATTTAAATCCTACCAGCTGTCTAGTTCCTATGCTGCTACCCCTGATTAAATCAACTGCTTATAATAAAATTTACTGTGCTTTTGCTTACTAGATATGAGAAAGGTATATCATAGTGGTTAGGAACCAGGGGTCTGGGGTCAGGCTGCCAGGGTCCAAGCTCTTGCTCTGCCGCATATTAGCTCTGTGATTGTGATGATTAATTTTATGTCAACTTGACTGGGCCATGAGATCCCCAGATATTTGGTGAAACACTGTTTTGGGTATGTCTGTGAGGACATGTGTTTCTGGATGAGATTAAACATTTGAATCAGTAAGCTGAGTAAAGCAGATTGCTCTTCCTAATGTTGGTGGGCCTCATCCAATCTGTTGAAGACCTGAATAGAATAAAAGGCTAGCCCTATACGGTTTGGCTCGCAGGGGTCCTCAAACTTTTTAAACAGGGGCCAGTTCACTGTCCCTCAGACCGTTGGAGGGCCAGACTATAGTTTAAAAAAACAACTATGAACAAATTCCTATGCACACTGCAGGCCCAGGACGAGTCGGCTGCTAAGCAGGACAGGCAGTGGCACCCGGCGGGCCGGATAAATGTCCTTGGCGGGCCGCATGTGGCCCACGGGCCGTAGTTTGAGGACCCCTGGATAGAGCGTCGGCCTGCAGACTGAAGGGTCCCAGGTTTGATTGCGGTCAAGGGCACAAGCCCAGATTGAGGGCTCGATCCTTAGTGGGGGACATGCAGGAGGCAGCCAATCAATGATTCTCTCTCATCATTGATGTTTCAATCTCTCTCTCCTTCTCCCTTCCTCTCTCTGAAATCAATAAAAATATATTTAAAAAAAAAGAATAAAAGGCTAGATAAGAATTCTTTCTCTCTGCCAGTTTTTGACCTAGAACATTGGTCTTTTTCTGCATTTAGACTTAGACTCAGACTGGAACTTATACCATTACCTCTTCTGTGTCTGCAGCTTACTGACTATAGATCTTAAACTTCTCACCCAAAATAATCATGTGAGCTAATTCCTTATAATAAATCAATCTCTCTCTCTCTCTCTCTCTCTCTCTCTCTCTCTCTCTCTCTCTCTCTCAATATATATATATGTGTGTGTGTGTGTGTGTGTGTGTGTGTGTGTGTATCTATTTATTTAGATGTAGGTCTATCTGTCTACCTACCTATCTATCTATCCATCTGTTCTTCTGGAGAACTCAGACTAATACAGTGATCTTGGACAAGTTCTTAACCATACCAAAAAGTACCTTTAGTCTCAGAAGGTATTTTGTGGAAGAAATGAAGTAATGTATATAAAATGCTTATCATGATATCTTGTACATGATGTTCAACAAATTTTATTTATTAATATTAATTAATAGTAATATTAGTTATGATTGGTACTTGATTTTCATTTCAGAAACATAGTAAAGAAAATGGGACTTTACAAATCTATCAACAGTGTTTAATTTTAATATTCTATCTGCAAGCCATGGCAGTAATTAGACAACTTTCTTCCTGTTTTTCCTAGAAGCCTACCAACAAGTGTTTACACTGAAGGATATTTTACTTTTAGAGAACCCTACAAATTAAAACAACCATGCTGAATGTATTTGAAAAGTGGCCTCTTACTTATTTTCTAACTTTCTACACTGTGTTACAGACAGAGATAACTTATTGTTTAGCACCGACAGTCCAGTCTGTAGTTTCATTATCTTGTGCACTTTTGACCCTATTGATTTACGCTAAAAGTGCAATTTAGAATGAGGGACCACCTGTGATGTTTGTACATTTCAGAATGTGGAAGTGTCTTTCCCAGCAACTAATGCATTCTGATTTCCTTTGCACATGAGAGTTGATGTGGAAAAGGCCACTAAACAGAGGTTGGCAGCCTCTCAGAAGTGCTATGCCAAGTCTCTCTGTATCACCCTAACTTACGGTTTCCTGTGCCAGGAAGAACCTTCTCTCCTCCAGACCACTGGAGACTAAGAACTGCCAAGACAGAGTGAGACTAAAGAAATTGAAATTATCATTACCTGATAGCCTTTTCGCTGTTTTTTTCTTTCCTAAAAAACAAGAACTTTGAAAAACTTGATGCACATTTTCTGCAATCCAGGCATGATGTTCATATTATGTAATGAGATTATCAGTGGACAAGACTGGAGTTCTGAAATTTTTTGTGGCTTTTCATGCAATGTGTTAATTTATGTAAGCACAGCTCTGGACATGCAGTGTGCATTCATTTAGTAGTCCATTCATTAAATCAATATTGAACCCTGACTTTACATAGAAATACTTAAGTTTTTTGAAGAATAAGTAAGAGAATGTATTTAAAATTCCTAATATAGAGCCTGGCTCGTAGTAGGTATTCAGTAATGAAAGCCATTAGTTTTAATCTTCTCTTTTAAAATGTTACAGAAGCAATAATGTACCAGTAAAGAATCATGCCGAAGAGTTGAAATAAAAAGCAATTATTCATGCTGCTTCTGTTCTTCTGTCATATTATTCAGAGCCTTAATTAAAAAAAAAATCAGTTCTTGTGATAATTGCTTGTATAACATTAAATAATACAGGTACCAGTGGTGATGCATCTGCCACTGTACTCTCACAGGGAAATTCCCTGCTGGGTACACTCACCTTGGTCTGGGGCAGTGGTCGGCAAACTGCAGCTTGCGAGCCACATGCAGCTCATGAGCTAAGGTTTGCTGCTCTGTTGACTAATGAGTTTCCCAACCACTGGTCTGGGGCAGTGTGTCCTCTTACCCTTTACAGGGGGTCCTACAAGTGTCCTTGATTGTTGAATGCCAGACCCATTGTCCAGGGGATGAACTGATCTGAGGGAGTCCACAGTTGAGGACAGCTCATCTTCCGGATCCCTTCTGCACGGATTTCCAGACCTCTGGGCTGGTTGGTTTGCTTTCTGTCCCTCCAGGATGTTTTCCTTTCCTTCTCTTCCCTTTTCCTTTCCCTTTCCATTTTCCTTCCCCTTCCCCTTCCCCTTTCCCTTTCCCTTCCCCTTCCCCTTCTCCTTCCTCTTCCCCTTTCCCTTCCCCTTTTCATCCCCCTCCCCCTCCCTATCTTCTCACCCTTCCCTTCCCTCTCTCCTTCCCTTCCTTTGTCGCCCCTTGCCTTCTCTCACTCTTTTCTCCCTGTCCAATCTTTACAGCCTCTATAAGAAGAAAAACTCTGCAAACCTTAATATGCCTCTTTGAGTCTGTTTTCCACTGTAGTGTTGACTGGGGCAAAGTGTGGAAGGAAGACAATAGCTAGAAGGGTACAAATGAAACAAAAGTTCTGGAGGGAAATGCACTGAGGGCCACTAGATTCATACTTTGAGATAGAACCATCTTGCCTTATTTCCTTATTTTACCGTTCCTCGACTTATCAACATTACACATTATTTATTGACTTCCCTCTATGAAAAAGGGGGATTTAGCTCATCTCTTCTCCTTATCTTTTTCTCTCCTTCCCCTCCTAAAGTTTGAGGGTTATGTTAGTATTATGCTTCTTCTGGCAGTTTTCTTTTTAATTTTAAATTGTCAGACTTCTGGTTTTTGTTCCATCACCTATAGAGAGCCTCTCTTATCTATCCACCAAGAAGAACAATTAGCTCCCCTCCCTTCTCTCTTCCTTTATGTTGTCAAGGTTGCTAATGTTCTGTTCTGTAACTATATTTAAAGTTTCCCAGTTTAATTCAAAGCTTGATTATAAAAAAGTTAATAGCCAGATAACAGTTTTTATGTTATAATGTTGATTAACAAGATTTGAAAATCAACTGTATATTAGAGAATAATATTGTTTCACTATTAGATTTCCTGAATTTGGTAGTTAGATTGTGCTTCATAAGGGACTATCATATGTGCAATATACATGCTGAAGGACCACATAAATTGGCTTATACAAATAGTTTAGCAAAAAATATATAATAATAATAACCCTAATATATAAAAACCTAGGGTCCATAACATCCAAAATGACTGAAGGCTCAACCAAACAGAAGCCAGTGCTGGGTTGCCCAGCACTGCCCACCACTGTGGGCACCACGACCCAGCACTGACTGCCGAGGGGGCTGCGGATCAGGACCAGAGAGAGGCCCAGGGAGAGAGAAGCAGGGTGTGATCCATAGCCTCTGTGGCACCTGTTGATCAGCCCTTGCCTCTCTCTTTATCTCGGGGCCTGGCCAGCAGCCACACCTCTCTTTCTCTTGGGCCTCCACTGGGGCTGCTGATCAGCCCCGCCTCTCTGATCAGGCCCTGTTGATAGGCCTGGAGATGCTGACTGACATAGAAACCAACCAATCTGAACCAAATCTGGGTGAAGTGCAAGGAACCAATGGCTGCCTAGGAGGTGGAGCTTTTGATACTGACTGGCATAGAAACCAACCAATCAGAACCTAATCTGGGTGAACTGCGATGGCAGAACCTAAGGTGGGGGCTGAGGAGGGGTTTTAAGGGCAACAGCTGTTTGGTGTAAGGTGTAAGAAGGCAGTTAAATTTTTTAATGACTGGTTTGGCAGTATAGTGCATATGGCTGGCTTTCAATCCAGATATTGGGATTATGTATTTTTGTCTGCCAAGACCATCTCCTCCTGATGAAAAAGACTCCCCCCGCATTTAAGCAATCCTATCCTATATAATCTATCCATACTACTATGCTAATTAGACCGGTTGACCAGCCATCTTCCGGATGTCCAACTTCCTTCCAGACAAAGCCATGGTGGTGGGGGCCAAAGCAGAGGCCATTAGGGGTGATCAGGCCAGCAGGGGAGGGCAGTTGGGGGCGAGATCAGGCCAGCACTAGAGAGTAGTTGGGGACGAGATCAGGCCTGCAGGGGCGGGCAACTAGGGGCAATCAGGCAGGCAGGCAGGCAGAGAGTTTAGGGGCGATCAGGCAGGCAGGCAGAGAGTTTAGGGGTTATCAGACAGGCAGGCAAAGGGGTTAGGGGCAATCAGGCAGGCAGGCAGAGGCAGTTAGGGGTGATCAGGCAGGCAGGCAGGTGAGTGGTTAGGAGCCAGTGGTCCCAGATTGCGAGAGGGATGTCTGACCGGCAGTCAGACATCCCCCAAAGGGTCCCTGATTGGAGAGGGTGCAGGCTGGGCTGAGGGAACCCCCCCTCCCCGTGCATCGGGCCACTAGTAATAATAATAAAGGCATAATATGCTAATTAAACGAGACAGCCAAACGACCTTCCAGAGGTCCTTCTGGACATCCTTCTAGACGACCTTCTGGACGAAGCTGGGGCTGAGAAGGCCGAGCCTCTTGCACGAATTTTGTGTATCGGGCCTCTACTGTGTGTGTGTGTGTGTGTGTGTGTGTGTGTGTGTGAGAGAGAGAGAGAGAGAGAGAGAGAGAGAGAGAGAGAGAGAGAGAGAAGAGAAAGATAGGTAGGCAGATAAAGACATAAAGTAAATGTGGCACGATGTGAACAATTGCTGAGTCCAGATGAAGGGGACACATGTTCATTTCCTTGTTCATTTAAGTTTTCTGTTGGTTTACATTTTTTCAAAATTTGAGGAAAAAATTACTAGTCCATTTTCAAAGTCCAGAAATTTGAACAAGTTTAAAGCAGATTAATATATTGTATGCTTACAAAACACCCCTCAAAAAATATACCAAGCACTGAATTAAAAAAGGGAATTTAAGCTTCAATTTTTTAAGGTCTAACTAAGAGTTAATAAGATTAAGAAAAACATGAAGCCGAAACCGGTTTGGCTCAGTGGATAGAGCATGGGCCTGCAGACTGAAGGGTCCCAGGTTCGATTCCGGTCAAGGGCATGTACCTTGGTTGCGAGCACATCCCCAGTGGGAGGTGTGCAGGAGGCAGCTGATCGATGTTTCTCTCTCATCGATGTTTCTAGCTCTCTATCCCTCTCCCTTCCTCTCTGTAAAATAGCAATAAAATATATTTTTTAAAAAAAGAAAAACATGAAAATGTCCTTTGAGTGACACATGTTAAAAGCATTAGTTTTGAATCAGGTTTCTTCAGCTCAAGTGCAATTAATAGTCTAATAAATGAATCATCAATAAGGTGAGTAAATCTGTAAATCAGCTCTTAGATTTTTAAACCAAGACAGGTTGAAAATAAACACATTTTCCAGCTTTTTAGATGAGCTTTTTATTATACCAACTCTGTGACATGGATTAAAATTATGATAATGGAGTAAAAGTATTATTTTATCTCATCTAAAAATGAAATATTAGTGTCATAAAGTCTTTTAGTACTTACACTAATATAGGGGCTGACAGTTGTAAAGCAAACACTAGGTTACTGAAGCTCTCCCAAGCATTATTATTCTGATATATGATCACACTATTTTAAACACCACATCTCAATTTTCTGACACATTTTTTACTTTTATAGTTCTAAGGATTTGCAGCATTACATTCTTCTCTCACTCCCTGCTCATGGGACTAAGAAAAGTGTTACACTAAGTATGAAAGCTCAGAGTGTAACTTAGCATCAAGATTTTGTCCTGGATGGTGCATACTAATCAATTTGCAATGATAAATTAATTTGCTAGTATTTTTTCTGGGTGCTCATGTCTATATTCATATGTGAGATTCCTTTTTTGTGTATTAACTGTCAAGTTTTGTTATTAGGTTTATACTACCTTTAGAAAATGAATTGGATGACTTTCTATCATTTTATTCAGCTTGGGGACAGATTATGTAGCATATCTTTTAAGTATTTTTTGAAGATTTCAAAGAATTTTTTCCAAAGAAATGTATTGCCTTAATTTCATCTTGGAAATATTTCATTGATAACATTTTAAGTTTCATTAAATATTACTTACATACTGTTTTTAAGTTTTTCTTAAACCCATTAAAATTTTTATACATTCCCAGAAAATTATTTTTGTTTAAATTTTCCAATATGAAAATTTATCCTGGGCAAGTTTAGGAGGGACAAAAGTTCTTTGATATAGTAATGTTTTGTGGCCATCCAAAGGGCCACAGTACATAGATAGTATACAGTCTATCTGTAGTATTAAAATTTCATGGGAGTGGGAGTGCAAAGAAGAAAAACTTGTCTAAACAGGCTACTTAGAAAGACAACAATGAAAAAAAGGTTAAGAAACATTGTAAAGCTATTTGAATAGTGCCATTAGATTATTTTCCTTCCTTTTTTGACTTAGTTTTTCAGGTGTTTTATAATTTGAAAGTGATTGTGACTTTTGTTTAAATAATAAGTTATATTTTCAGTACTAAAATGCTCTTGTTGCATCATTTGTGACATCAATGTTGTCATAGTTTTTCTGTCCTTGCCCTTGGCTGACCTCACCACTCCACATCTGATTCAACTTCCTCCTTCCCACAGCCAGAGTGGTATGGGTCTCACAGGATTGTGTGAACTGACAGTGAAGTGCTCAGACAGAGCTGGTTTTTCCTCTGTCTCACTGGGTGTTTTCAGACTCTGGTGAATTTCTAATTATTGGGGTGTAAAAGCTGAGCATGGGTCCTCATGTCTTCTCTACATTTTATTCTCAGTTTCTCCATTCCATTGCTGGAAGTTTTCTTGTATAATTTTATAACTCCAGCCCTGATGCCTTTCATGATTTTCTAACCTGTTTATCCCATTGCCTGCTTGATACTTCCATGTGTCTATATAGTAGTTATCTCAATTAGATGCATGTTTAAAATAGAGTTTTCTCTCCTTTTACACCTGGTTTTTCCCATTTCTCCACAACTCAGCAATTGACATAGCAATCCACTCAGTTTCATTAGCCAAAAACCTCAGAGGCGTCCTAGAGGTTTAACTGCCTCACCTACCTCCACATTCCCATCCGTCAGTATGCCAGCCAGTAATAGCTCCAAACCTATCCACTTCTCTTGATTTCCCCGTTACTCTCTAATCCATGCCAACACCAACTTTCGCCACAGAGCTGCCAAACAGAGCTCTTAAAAATATAAATCAGATTACTTGGCTCCTCTCCTTAAAATCTCTATCGGCCTTTTATTGTTGTCACAATAAAGACCAGCTCCTTATCATGTCCAATGAGGGACCCTGTCCGCATCTCCCCTCCACCATCTGCCCTCCTTCTATTCCCAGAACATGCTGCAGATGTTTCCCCCACAGGGCTGCTTGCTGTTTCCTCTATCGGGACACTTTCCAGGCCTTGGTATTCATGTGGTTGCCCATTTTTGTCTGAGAAATCTCAGCTCAGTTGTTACTCCCTCAGAGAGGCCAGGCCTTCCTGTCTGGCACTATACCTAATGGTTGTCTCTCACCTTTAGTGACTATTAAGTCACCCAGGCAAATTCTGTTTGTTTAGTTTGAACCAGAATTATTCTTCCAGATGGTGGCCAAGGTTCCATTGGGTAGATCCATCTGATTTTGGGCTGGCCCCCTGGTCAAGACTGGGCAGGCAAGACAGGAAGGGATAGAAGGAGGGCATCTGCCTATGGACCTCAGAGCTGCAAGATGATGTTGGGCACCAGGTGGCAGGTGAGGCCTGTACCTTGGGCTTCATGTCCAGAGCCTTCACCACGCCATCACCTATCGCCATGTAGAAACTCTTAAGGCATTTATCTCCAAAGAGTGCCAAAACAGAATTATCTATTAATAAATCTGTCTCCTTCCCGAAGGATTCCATGGGGCCTGCTGGGAGTTGAACTTTGTCTTCCATATCGTGGCCTCATTCCCACTTACCAGTCACAGAGACACTGATAGTCAGACATGGGCTGGGGCCTACTTGGCCTTACCAGCCTCATCCGGCTCCACAAACTCCACCATGTGGGTCTCGGGACATCCCAGGGTAGAGGCACCTTCCTGACCTTTGCTCTGCCAGGTTCACCTGTTTGAAGGCTTCCTTCACACAGTACCCAGGCCAGGGTGGCATCTCCCTTTGACAGGGGCTGTGCGCTGCTGAAATGTGGGTCCTCCCAACTGTTCACCCTTCTGCTGCTTCTATAGCCATCCTGCTCCAGCTGCTGCCACTGCTGCAGATGCACAGAGGCTGCCCAGTGGGTGCCAGGCCAGTTTGACAGTCCCAGGCTGCTGATTGGTCCCACCAGTCCCAGTCCTTGCCCTGAGGCCTCAATCACCCCGCCAACCCATGGAGCTGCTTCCTTTCTTCTACAGTGGTCTTCGAGTTTATTCCAGTTCTGAGTACAGCTCTTTCCTGCCGGCCTTCCTCTTGTGTCTTGTCAGCCCCATGAAAGAAGGAACAGTGTCGTTCCATTTATAGTGCATATAGCTGGAACGGCACCTGTCTGTCAATAGGTATTTGTGTGTAATGGACTTGTGGCTTAATTTTCATAGATCAAATGATGAATCTTAAATTATGAACACTGAGGACATGCTGTATTTAGAAGTTTTGTTGATTGATTGGTTGGTTTTACTAGTAAAATCAAATCAGGTTTTATGTATGTGGAATTTTATGGATTTTGGCGAGGTATGTGCCTGAGTGTCTGGGTATATAGGGGGAGGTTTCTTTTTAATTTCCTTTCAAATGAGTAAATATGCTTTCCCATTGTTGTTCCAGAATGTCCGTGAATATTGGTTTGGGGTATGTAGCTAGTACTGATGATCCTACATTTATCCATAGCTATCAGGTTGGTTATTTAGTCCTGATAGCTCTGCTGGTATTTTGTTTTTTATTATGGTCCTTTAAGGCAAAGCAAAGCAAAACAAAATAAATTTTTGGAGACTCGTACTGAGATAAGAAGAGAAAATTTGAGATGTAAGTATTAATTTATTTGAAATGACTTTACTGACTAAAACAGAATTTAAGAAGTATAAAACAATTTAATTTAATTTAATATAGTTAGTATCTCATCAGCGTGATTAGAATTGCCTACGCTTTGGTTGTTTCCAAAACAATCATGCAGATTTTTTTTTCTTTTGCTTAATCTCAAAATGATTTGAGGTGATATAAAAAAAAATTCTCTTACTCCCTACCACCTAATTAATTTCTTATTTAGTGGAGATGCCATGCTGTGGACATTACTGCCAAGAAGCCTTGGAGCAATGATCAGTCTTTTAGAGAAACCTTTGATTTATTCTTTTCCTAATGGAAGCATAATATATATTTATTGTAAAGAAATAAAATGTAAATTATGCATACTCCAAAGACAATTTCCAGTTTAGTGTATTTTCTTTTCAGCGCTTTTTCTGATACATGGTCTTTTTTTCTCTTCCACTGTGAGCTCTGCATTGTGATTTCCCTTTGTGATAAAGAGGATGAATCTGCTGGCTCATTTCCTTTTATAGACTGCCACCTTCTCCACCAACCAAGAAAAAGTGTATTCCAGATTTTGCTTGGGTTGCAGCAGTTTATGCTAGAAGAATTATAAAATGTGGAATTTGTAATCCGAATTTGGCCTACCCTGTATGAGAAAAAAATAGCTCCCACCACAGGCAGAGAGGAAACTTTGCGTATCACCCAGAGAGCCAGTGCTCTTGATACATATTTCATGATCACAGCTGAGGCTTCTCCAAGCTCAGATTGCTGTATCATTCATTTATTCTTTTATACTACAAGATTATTTTTGGCTCTTTGTGTTGGCACGTAGGATTTCCTGTTACTGATCTGCATGAACCATTTATCAAGTCAAGGGTTTAATCTATCAAAGTCAGAATTTCTTTGTTCTGCCTCTCTCTGTCTTGCCTTCTCTTATGGTATTGTCTCCTATGCGTATATTGTTGGCTTAAAGAAGGTTATTTGGAATGCAAGGATTTATCATATTTCTCTGTTTTTTTAAAATAATATATTATGGAGCAAAGTAATATTTTATAGGGAATGATAATTATACTGTAAATCAGTTTCTACATTAGATTAATCTCCAAACTTGCTTCTTTGCTAGCATTCCTATTATTGCCAGTAGCTTCTATTTTTCCTTCCCACTCATTCTGAAAACCTGAATCTTCTTTGATTTCCTTCTCTTCCTTTTTCCAAACATTTATTGAATTGTCCAATTCTTTGGATTCCTGGATATTTCTTGAGTCCACCCTTAATCCTGGCTATTGTCTTCTAAGAAGCAAGGCAATCTGTTTAGAGAGTTTTGATGGGACCCAGATATAAAGAGCAAAACTCAATAATACTGAGTACCTGCCATGTACCAAACAACGTTTTAAGCTCTGGAGATATAGCAGTGAACAACAGAGAAAAAAAATTTTTTCATAAAGCTAACATTCTAGTGGGAAATATGGGAGAGAGAGAGGAAAAATAATATAAGTAAAATATAGTATGTTGGATATTGTTAAGTGCTATGAAGAATAGTAAAGCTGGGGTGGACAAGGAAGGCATAGATAGAAAGCAGGTGATAGAGGTGATAATAAAAGTTAACTAAAACTTCAAAGAGCATCACAAACAAAAACTACACAGCAAAAGCCTTTCTAATTTTAACTCTTTCTTGAATCTCCTAGTTATGATGCCAAACCATAGTGATAACCTGTGCCTGAGCGATATTCCATAAGAGCTATTGCGATAGCTATGCTCCCTCTCTCTGAGCCATCCCTGTCCCGGCCAGTACTTTTAGTGAAACATTGTTAAGACCTAAATATAGGAATTGTACTGACAATAAAAAGAAGGAGGGAAGGAAGAAATTGTATCTGAGAGAAAGTGGTAAGGTTGATCCAAAGAGGCATGGCCACAATAGGTGACTCAAGGGACACAAGATGGGATCTTCCAGGGGCTAGAGTGAGACACAAATGGGAATCATGAATAATGTTTAATGAACCTTTACTGTCAATAGGAAAAAATCTAAAATCTTTAGCCTGTTACTCACAGACATCCACCAACTAGTTTCCAACTTTTTTCCTAGTGCTTCCTTCACATTTTCCAACACCAGTTTTCTAATTTACTTCCTTGCTGCTTTTACTTGTTTATTTGTTAGCGGGAGATCTTTCTCTACCATCACATTAAGTATCTAAATTCTATCCAACCTACTGGACTGAGCTCAAATGTTTCTTTTTCTATAAAAAATAAAAAATAATTACCCCCTCTTCTGAATGTTAATAACAAATTCTTTTGGGCTCATTTTGCATTACATTTACTTATTTATGAGTGTGCCTCCACACTTCTGTTAGACTTAAAACTCTTTGAGAGTAAGCTTCTGCTCTGACTGATCTTTCATCCTTCCCCATGCCCAAAAAGTGTCCTTCAGGGGTGAGGGAATGACTAACAAAAGTGCACAGTGGCAAGAAGAGATTTAGAGATGTGTCCCGAGCCTTGTCCTGGAGCAGATAGAAAGAACAGCTGAGGGTCGCATGGGGAATGTTTGTTGGTGAGTTGAGGGACAGCTATACTCCAGGAGATGGTGGGGGACTGCTGGACGGGGCTTCCCTGACCGGGCAGCCCCCACTGCTGCTGGGTTCCCTCTTGGAGCAACAGGCTCGGACGCGGAGACCGCACCATCTTGAAGGGGAAAGTGGATGTTATTGGAAGCCTGAAAATCTACAACTGCGGCACCCACTGAACAGCTGCGAATCCCAGAGTACCGGTCCCCAATTGGTGCAAACATGCGGATTCAGAGGAGCTCTACACTCCACCACAGAAAGGTCAGATTTCGCCTGGGATAAGGTGAGGTCTTTGCTCCTGGCAGAAGAGAGAAATGCACACACTGTGGGAGCTGGAGGACCGGGGGAAGTCTGCACCTAGAAAAATCCGTGGGTGTTGGGGCTGGCATGATCCGTGAATGTGGAAGGGGGTCCTCAGAGCTGCTAACAGAAAGGAACTCTTAAAAGCAACCCATTTTGATCTGATGTAAAAGGACAGCCTAAAAATTTTAAAAGCATGCCGGCTGCTTAGACACCAGGGGGAAAAAAGACTGCACAGACTTGCGGGCAGCCCCAGAGTTCGCACACTTACGCTGGCTCTTTTTTTGTTGTTTGTTTTTTGTTTTTGGTTTTTCTTCTTCCTTTAAATCCTTGCTTCTCATTACTAAGCCCAATACATAGGATCACCCAATTGGGGACACCCTAAGAGACTGCAGGGGAAAGTTGTTTTTTCTGGAACCTGGGGATCTGAGCAGGGAATAACCATCAGAGAACCAGCTCTGGGACAACCCTCTCCCACAAACCAGTATTGAATGCCACAGGGAAAGCAGGATCTAAGCACTGGCTAGAGAGGATCTATAGACCCGGAGGTCAATCCAGAAACACTGCCACCCAGGGGTTGAATCACCAATTGACTCTTGTGTAAACACATATAAGGAATACAACAAATTAAGACATACTGCCTGCTTAAAAATCAGGACTGGCTTACAACACTGAGGAGCAGTGGAATGCAGGGAACTGCAATACTGTCCTGACTAGGAAACAGGCATGCCAAACAGAACAGTAGAAGAAGTGAATGACCTTTACTACTGCACATTTTATTTTTATTTTTTTCATCTTTTACTTAAGAAACTATTTTTCTTCTTTTTTCATCACTTGATTTTACCTTTTGAATTATTACATTTTTATTTTCAATCAGTATTATTACTACTACTATTTTACCTTTTTTTTTTAAAAAAAAAGTATCATTTTATTTTCTCTATTTTACTTTGGGATTAGTGTTCTACATTCTATTTTCATCTTCCCTTTAGCATCATTTTACTCTATCTCAATTTTACCTTTATGCCATCACTCTCTTCCTAACTTTTCCCCTTTTGTTGTCCTGTTTCTCTTACCATTTTCCTGCTTTAGAAAAGACTGATGCCAAGGACATTATAATTAAATTGGCAAACACCAATGACAAAGTAAGAATCCTAAAAGCAGCCAGAGTGAGACAGAAAGTTACCTAAAAGGAACCCCCATCAGACTAGCGACTGCTTTCTCAACAGAAATTCATCAGGCCAGAAGGGAATGGAATAAAATATACAAAGTCATGCAAAGGAAGGGTCTGAATCCAAGAATACTGTACCCTTTCCCTATTCTTTCTTTTTACCCCGTTAAAATTTCACCCTACTTATATATCTAATTTCAAATCCCCTGCTCCAAGTCCATACCTCTCTCTTCTCTGTCTTCACTATCCAAAAAATTGTTTTTCTCTCTGTCCTTTTGTTGTTGTTTGCTTGATTGTTGATTATATCGATTTTTATGCTTATTTGTGAGATTGTTTTGCTTATTCTTTGTTTGTTTTGTTTTTGTTTGTTTTTTTTGCTTCTGTCTTCCCTCACCTTGCTAGATATTAGTTGTTGTTTGTAGTTTGTATTCATCTCCAGGTACTTGTTGCTGGCATTGGTTGGGATTAATGGCTGTTCTATTGGAGTTTTCTCCCCATATATATAGTTTGTCCCCCTCTTCTTTCGTATTCTCTTTTTTTTCTCTCTTACTTTTTTTTCCTTTTCCCAATTTCATTTTTGCACTCCTGTCTTTCTTTCTTTCTTTCTTTCTTTCTTTCTTTCTTTCTTTCTTTCTTTCTTTCTTTCTTTCTTTCTTTCTTTCTTTCTTTCTCTTCTTCTTTCTCTCCTATCCTCTAATTTACCTTTCTCTGGTGGTCACCTTTATTTGGGGTTATTAATATTGTGAATACATTTCTGTTCAGTGCCTTGTGCACTGTACCTGGTTGTTTTGTATTTTGTGCCTTTAAATCAACACAGGAGAGAGAGAACTACATAACCAGAGAAGAGACCATGGGGAGACAAAGAAACAGCCCGCATATGAAAGAAAAGCAGGCATCACCAGGAAAGGAAGTAAATGAAATGGAGGCAAGCAACCTGCCAGAGAAAGAATTCAGAGAAATGGTCATAAGGTGGCTGAAAAGAATGGAAGACAAATTCAACAATATGTGTAAGAACAAAGAGGAAATGAAGAAGAACCAAGAATAAATGAAAAATGACATTGCTGCTGTAAAGAACTCAATAGAAAGCATCAAGAGTAGACTAAAAGAAGCAGAGGACCGTATCAGTGAGCTAGAAGAAAAGGTAGGAAAAAATACCCAAGTAGAGCAGCTTCTAGGAAAAAAAATTAAAAAGCAGGGGGAGAGCCTAAGGGAACTTTGGGACAACAAGAAACAAAACAACATCCATATAACAAGGGTTCCAGAAGGAGAGGAAACTGAGCAAGGAATAGAAAATCTGTTTGAAGAAATAATGACAGAAAACTTCCCTGATATAGGGAAGAAAAAACCCACACAAATCCAAGAAGCTCACAGAGTCCCAAGCAAAATGAACCCCAAAAGACTGATGCCAAGGCACATTATAATTAAATTGGCAAACACTGATGACAAAGTAAGAATCTTAAAAGCAGCCAGAGTGAGACAAAAAGTTACCTAAAAGGAACCCCCATCAGACTAGTGACTGCTTTCTCAACAGAAATTCATCAGGCCAGAAGGGAATGGAATGAAATATACAAAGTCATGCAAAGGAAGGGTCTGAATCCAAGAATACTGTACCCAGCAAGGCTATCAATCAAAATTGAAGGTGAAATCAGGAGCTTCACAGACAAAAAAGGACTAAGGGAATTTATTACTACCAAACCAGCAATGCAAGAAATGCTAAAGGGTGTGCTGTAAAAAAAAGAAATAGGAAGCGAAGAAGGAACACAGGGGTAAAAAATAAAAATGGCGACAAATAAGCACCTATCAATAATAACTTTAAATGTAAACGGATTAAATGCCCCAATCAAAAGACATAGGCTAACAGATTAGATAAGAACAGCAAAAGAAACCATCACCAAAACAACAAGAAAGCCCACTGTATGGGAGAACATATTTGCAAATGTTATCACTGATAAAGGTTTAATCTCCAACATCTACAGGGAACTTATGCAACTTAGTAAAAGGAAGATAAATGATCCAATAAAAAAAAATGGGCAATGGACCTAAGTAGAATCTTTTCGAAAGAAGACAGAAGTAAGGCCAAGAGACATATGAAAACATGCTCAAAGTCACTAATCATCCAAGAGATGCAAGTCAAAACAACAATGTGGTACCATCTCACATCTGTCAGAATGCCAATCATCAACAAATCAACAAACGACAAGTGCTGGCAAGGATGCGGAGAAAAAGGAACCCTCATGCACTGCTGGTGGGAATGCAGACTCATGCAGCCACTGTGGAGAACAGTATGGAGTTTCCACAAAAAAATAAAAATGGAACTCCCATTTGACCCAGTAATCCCATTCCTAGGAATATATCCTAAGAAACTAGAAACACCAGTCAGAAAGGATATATGCACCCCTATGTTTATAGCAGTGCAATTCACCATAGCTAAGATTTGGAAACAGCCTAAATGCCCATCAGCAGATGAGTGGATTAGAAAAGTATGGTACATCTACAAAATGGAATACTAATCTGCTATAAAAAAGAAGGAATTCTTACCATTTGCAGCAGCATGGATGGACCTGGAGAGCATTATGTTAAGTGAAATAAGCCAGACAATGAAAGAAAAATACCACATGATCTCACTCATTTATGGAAAATAAAGAACATTATAACTTGATGAACAAAAAGATAGATACAGAGGCAGTAAAGCACCGAACAGACTGTCAAATTGCAATGGGAAGGCTGGAGAGTGTTGGGGAGGGAGGGAAATAGATCAACCAAAGGACTTGTATGCATGCATATAAGCACACCAATGGACACAAGACACTGTGGGGGGTGGGATGAGGGCATGCGACAGGGGATAGGGGAGGCTGGGCGAAGGTCAATGGGGAAAAAAAAGGAGATATATGTATTACTATATGTAATATTTTAAACAATAAAAAAAGAAAAAAAAGTGCACAGTGCCATATTCAAGGAAAATATTGTCATACTAGAGTGCCTCCTTTTGAATCCTGGAAATGGAAATTGAACTATTGTGATAAAATTAGGAGACCTATAGGATGGAAATTGAACTATTGTGATAGAATTAGGAGGCCTGTGGAGAACGGGTCCCTACTCCAATATGACCAGTGTCCTTCTTTTTAAAAATGCCATGTGGAGATATAGACATGCACACCTGGAGATACCATGTGGAGATTGAAGTTATGCTGCTATTAGCCAAGGAGCCACCGGAAGTTAAGAGAGACACCTGGAGCAGACCCTTTCCTAGCTCCTTCAGTGGGAGAGGGGCGTCATCTCACCTTAAAACCACCACATTGATTTCAGACTTCCAGCCTATAGAACTGAAAGCCTGTAAATTTCTGTTAAGTCACTCAGTTTGTGTAACTTTGTTACAGCCAATCTAAAACAAACAAATGTAGTGAGGATAAATCTGGATGCATTATGGGTAATTGTTTGGACATGTGTAAAACTGGATATGGGGAGACAACTTGAGGCTATTAAAATCAGAGATGATATGTACTGTGGGAAAGATTAGAGAGCTAATTTGAAAGTAGAACCAACTAGGGTGGGTGAATGATTGGACTTGGATTATCCAGAGAAGAGATGGAAGGCTTGCAAAATTATGGAGGATTTCAAGTCCCAATGATTGGTTGGTGACTCCCAAATGTGCATCTGTAGCTAGGCTTCTCTCCAGTCTTCCAGATCTTCATATTCAAATGTCAAGTCAGGCCTGGCTGGCCTGGCTGAGTGGTTGAGCTTTGATCTATGAACGAGGAGGTCGCAGTTCGATTCCTGGTCAGGGCATATGCCCTGGGTTGCAGGCTCGATCCTCATTGTGGGGCATGCAGGAGGCAGCTGATCAACGATTCTCTCTCATCATTGATGTTTCTATCTCTCTCTCCCTCTCCCTTCATCTCTGAAATTAATTTAAAAATACATTAAAAATTTTTTAAATGCTACCTCAGTTCCACTCAATTGTCTACAGCCACCTGGATGTTTAAATTAAATAAATGAATTAATTACTAATAATGAATAGGTTTTCCATGTAAATGAAAGAAGAGAGACAATATGTTACTCCTCCAAATAATTGTATGCTAAAGCGAGACATTCATTTTATCAAAGAGTTAATTTTTAATCAACCAGAACTCCCCAAAATGGAATGGATGGATACTCTTGGGAGGCAAATTTTTATCTCTGATGTCTTGAAGCAAGGGCTAAATGACCATAAGTCTATAACTTAAGGCTATTTTTCTTCTCTCATATTGTTCTCCTTAAACTCTAATTATATGAGGCCTAGCTATATTCCTCATTTTGCTATGAGATCTCTAGGAGCAAAGACTATGCTTGGTTCAATTTGCCAGTACCTGTAGCCTAGCACTGAGCTGTATAACTTCGTAACTGCTGCTTTGTTGAGAAAGAACAAGTTTGGGTCTGATTTTAAATATTCTCTATCCCAGCTAGTTCTTTCCATAGTTTAGTAATAAATACACTTGTCTATTTTCTTGCTTAATAATAAAAATGCAAAGTGTTGAGGTGAAATATTTCTGGTAGCTAATCAATATTTCTGTTATCAATTATCCATGCTAGATTATGTTAGGCATTAATTTGATCCCATGCTCTGCAGTGTATGGTATGTATGTTGTGCAAAGGCGTAATTGCTTGTGTTCATACATAATAAGTAGGTTGGGGAATTTGCCTGATGGTATATCTTAGTTATTAATAGTGATCGTCAAGTGTACATTTCAAGTTTAGAGCCTCATTGGCCTTTTGGGAGTCCAATTTCAAGGAAATATTAAACCTTTTCCTTTCATGTACTCCTGTTCATTTAATCCTGTCAAAATAAGAGCTTTTGTGTCTGAGGAAAAAGTTAGATGCTAATTAAAGGAGTCATGGCAAGGGTTTCATGGCTCTGATTTAATCTGGAAATGAGTGATGAATTACATGTAAACAAGTCAGAAACATACCTGAGGGTTTTTTTTAATTATGGCAAAATATACATAACATGAAATTTACCATTTTCAAGTGTACAGTTCAGTAGTAAAAGTACGTTCACATTATTGTACAACAGATCTCCAGAACGTTTTTATCTTGCAAAACTGAAACTATGCCAGCCTAACAACAGCTCCCCTTTCTTCCCCTCACTCCAGCCCCTGGTATCCACCACTCTACTTTCTGTTTCTATGAATTTTACTATTTTAGACATCTCATGTAAGTAGAATCATACATTGTTTGCTTTTTGTGACTGGCTATTTCACTTAACATCATGCCCTCTGCATTCGTCCATGTTATAGCATGTGACAGGATTTCCTTTTTAAGGTTGAATAATATTCCATTATATGCATAAATGAGTTTTGTTTATCCATTCATCTGTCAATGGATATTTGGATTGCTTCTACCTCTTGGCTTCTGTGATGTTTTTACACTTTAAAATATAAAGTTCTTAGATCAGATCTGTTTTTAATATTCCCTCTAAAAAAGGAAGAATATTTTAATACACTTAAAATTTTCTCAATTTTTTTCACTTAAGCCTTTTTATTCTAGATTATGATTATCTAACAATAATAGTATCAAGTATTTCTTTAAGGAGAAAAAGATTGTGAAACACAGTTTTAAAACTCTAAAAACTGATATTTAAAACTCTAAAAACAGATATTGTATGTTTTGTCAAATAGGTAAATATAGAAATGAATGACTCTTGAAACTACTGAAGGTTCAAGACTCTATACAGAATTAAGATAAGCCATTACTTTAAAACACTCTATAAAAATTAAATCCCTTTCCACATTTACCGAAGATAAAGCTATTTTTTTTAACTCTCTAGTGAGTAGAATCTTCTGTGATATCTTAACTAATTCCAGGACCTGAGACTGTGGCTCAGAGGTTTGTGCCAGTGAAAAGCGAGGTGTCATCCACGTAATTAAGATCTTTTCAAAAACGGGTTCTAAAGAGCTTTGAGTATGTACGTAAAAATAGGCCCTAGAATTCTTTTAAAATAATGACAAGCATAGTCTCTTCATTTTTTCATGTCGTGAAAATTGATAAACTAACTCTGTCTAATTTTCTGAAAATTAAATTCATTAGTTTAATTCATGCTTATCATTCTTGTGTCAACTGCACAGATGTATGCATCTGTAAATATAATCTTCTACTTTACTACCTTTCAAGTCCTTTTATTATCCACAATCCCTGGCAAAACATTATGTGTTAGGTGTGAAATTACGGAATTGCCAGCATCAGAAAAAGCTATTGCCTTACTACTTCAGACTGAGTCTCTCCTGTTTCTCTTTTCACATTGGATGGTGTCTTTATTTCCAAATAACTTCTTGAATTCTTCTTCTCTAAGCTGATTCATAATCCATTTCATAGTCCCTTACCCTTATGTCATGTTTTCTTTATAAATCCATCTGTGTGTGAAATACTCAGTTTTTAACCCAGCTTAAATTTATCCAGTGAACCTTTTTTGTTGCTGTTTTCAAAGCTGGCAAGAAATTTGTGAACTCAAGTCCATAATTGTCTTTTAAAAACCTAATATGACTGACTCTTCCAAAATTCTTTTTCCTGACTTTTAATTTAGCTTATAAAATAAATTATCAACTATTTATATTGTTAGACATTTGAAAGTAGTTCTTAAGTGCAAAAAAATGTGCATAGTCAATTATAGTTGATTCCTGTTTTTGGTGAAATGTCACCTGTTTGCCTTTGTCCCCATGAATTATCTACTTACCAAAAGAAGTAAATAATAATAATAAGCAGAAATATAAGGACACAGGTTGCAAAATGACCACCATATATCATGATCTTATCCCCATTTTGAACAGCTTTACTTCACTGAGAAGTTCTAGGTCCTTTCTACTTGGCTTGATTTCTTCTATGTGATTGTGGATATAAAATGACTAAACAGAAAGTTCCCACCTGGCAAGTATCAAGGTACCCTGATGTCACAACTTGAAATCAATCAGGAGATCACTTTTTCTTTTGGTAAAAACTGCCTCCTATCACCCTGGCTTGGCAGAAAATGCAAGTGTTGGAACTATAGCAGATAAATGGTACCATTACTAGACATAAGATTTGGAAGGAAGCTGTTTGCAGGGAAGATAGAAATAACAAAGCCATAGAAATACAATAGTTAATTCAATGTCTATTACATGAAAGATCAAGAAATCTTCATAGGAAAGCGTTAAGAATTCTGACATAAGGAAGCAACCATTCTGGCAGATCAATATTAGAAAACAAAAGTGTATTTTTCCAAGGCAGGGTATCAGTGAGATAGCAAAATCTGGACACAGAAAGGCAGAACAGTCCTATATAATAAAAGCCTAACATGCAAATTGTCCCCTTGGGCGGTCATTTGACTGCTCACTATGATGTGCGCTGACCTCCAGGGGGCGGCGTGGAACATGGCAGGCATCAGTGATGCGGCGCCGGCAGTGGGCGGCGGTGGAGGAGCTGCCGGCCCTGATGGGCCACGACGGGAGTGGCACAGTGGTGGGATGGTGGAGCAGGTGAGTGGGTGGCACCAGGCCAAGGTGGGTGTGAGCGGGAGTTCGATCGCCCCACCGATCGCCCTGCAGACAGCAACCCGTGGCAGCGGTGGGGGGCGGGGCCGCTGCCCAGCTCCCAGGCACTGAGGGAGCCAGGTGGGGGGCCCAGCCACAATCAATTGCCTTGCAGGAGGGATGGTGGAGCAGGTGAGGGGGCGGCGCTAGGCCACAGCGGGGTTCCAGGTGGGGCTGTGAGCCTGGGGACACGAGCTGGGGCCCAATTCCCACAGGCCACCCATGCATGAATTTGTGCACTGGGTATCTAGTCTATATATATTTAAGCCAAATGACTGGAACAAACAGAGCGACCAGTTGCTAGGACATGCACTGCGGCTGGCCAACCAGCCTGATGGGGGTGGGGCTGGCTGGCCAACCTCCTGCGGCCCCCCCCCCCCCCCCCAGCCAGCCTAGCCTCTGCTCTGCCCTCCCCACTCCAATCAGGGGTGGGACCGGCCAGCCAACCTCCTGTGGCCCCTCTCCCCGGCTGGCTGGACCCCACCCATGCACGAATTCATGCACCAGGCCTCAAATTCATAAATAAATTCCACCAGGAAGGAGAACATCCTGTGAGCGATACCTAATTCCTTAGTGTGAAGGAAATGGGCATTGATATCAGAAAAAAAGGGCTCATTATTCATGTAATGATGCTTCTTAATTAAAGAGTAACCTATATATAAAATTCTCACTCTATAATATTAATACAGTCATTATTAGCTTTTTTTCTTTTCATGTATACGTTACGTAACTAATTGAGGGCCTACACATGTCTCAGGCACTGACTTATAATGATGAAAAGGACACAGCTTTGTCCTCAAGAATCTTACAGAAATGGAATAGACAGCAGGCAAGAAAGGATAACTGTGTGGTAAGCACAGTGCATTACTGGAACAGGAAGTGGGGGTATTTATCTCAATCCTCATGGGCAAAGGAAAGAAAATTACCAAGAACAAAGGGTAGGAAGATTACAGGAGAGTAGGGGGGTTGGCTCCAGGCAGAAGCATGTACTAAATTTTAAATGGAGCAAAAATTCAGTGAAGCCTTTGTTGTCATAAGGAATCCCCTGCTTATCTATTGTAGATAGCTCTCTGAACTGGATGAATGTCATCTATGATTTCAGTCAGGAACTGATGGTGTGGCCAGACTGGGGGTGCCACCCCTGCAGCATTTCCTTGAAGAGGGCTTGTCCTATAGCTTGCAGATGCTGTAGTTACTCTTCATGTTGCTGGAAATGTAGAAACATAGTTTTGACCTCTTCCTTTTATAGTGCCACAGGGGCGACTGCTGCGTGTTTGACCCGAGAAGTGCACAGAAAAGAGTACCTGTCGACTCATTCCATTTTGCTTTGTACTAGGAGTGTCCAATCCAAAACCAGAATAAAGCTGAAGGAGTGTCACCAGGAGCGTGCTCGCCACTTTGCCAGTGCTCCCTATGACCTAGTCCAGGGGTTGGCACATCTTTTTCAGCAAAGGTTCAGGTAGTAAATATTTTAAGCTTTGAAGACCATATAGTCTCTGTCACAACCAAACTCTGCCACTGGTAGCATGAAACCAGCTCTGGGCAATATACAAATGAATAGACTTGGCTCTGTTTCAATAAAATTTGATTCACAAACACAGGCGGCAGCCTGTAGGCTGTAGTCTGCTGACCTGCTTCAAACAGTTCTCTAAGCCACGGTGCCTGCACACTTCCACATATGATTGCTGTGCTTGGAATGTTCCTGTCCCTCTCTACCCCGAGCTGGATTTTAGTTAAGAGGTCATTTCTTCAAAGAAGAAGCCCCCACTGCTAGACATCCAGGGTGTATGTCCCTCAGGTGCTCCCACAGCACTGCACACCTTCCCCTCCGGAGCAAACCTGATTTCTAGTTGCCTGGAGACTTGTCTGTCCACTCCAGTCCACTCCAGACTGTGAGTTCCGAGGGGGTGAAAACTGCTTGCTTCTTATTCGCTTTGTATCCTTAGCACCTAACATACAGTGCCTGGGACATAGGAGGGGCTTAATAAATATTTGTTTAATGATCATTGAATAAAATCACTTACCCCTTCCCTGACTTTGTGAGAATCATGTCTAGCAGGTGAAATTTATTTATGCTTTATAGCTTATGAGTCATGTCACCATCTTTAGTAACCATATTGTAACACAGCAATAGTCTATATCTTGGTTCCAGTAGCATTCAGCAGGCTGTGGAAATCAATAGTTTTAGCCCTGTTAGCTAGGTGCCACTTGGGCAGACTGTGACCACCAAAAGTTTTGTACCCTATCCTTTCCTCCCCCTAACTGCTGCTCCATTTGAAGTGGAAGCTAGCACCTCTCTGTCCCCTCAGTGTCTTTACATTCTCTTTAGAGGGGGTCCCAGAACCGTGCTGTCTGTTCTCCCAGTGTTTTAGAGAATTCTTAGTAAAATACCCCTCTTCTTTTTAATATAGCTTATTATCTCCCTAGAACCAAAGAAATCTATTTGACTTATAAGACTAGCCTGGAGTCACATCAGATGTAATCAGAATAACTCCCGACCAAGGCTTTGTTACTGAGTCCAAATGGTGGGGCTCAGCCCTTGGAAGAATTATTTCCTAGGAAGCTCCTCAGTCCCTTACAGACACACATCAAGGGGCCTGCTTGCCCCCACCTCCACCCCCATTTGTCAGCCTGCCCATGCATCTCTTTGAGTCCTAGCCAGGGCAAGCTGGGGTCTTGCCCACAGAATCTCTTTTTTCCCTCTTCGACTTGCAGGAAGAACAACTAATAGCAATACTTCTAAGGAGCTCATTATGCACCAGGCATTTATAATCTGTTAGCTGTTTGCAAATAGTAACTTATTTAACCTCCTTGGTGATTTTATTTTACCAAAGAAGAAACTATAGCACAGAGAAAATAGCTGCGTTGCTCAACAGAAAATAGCTGCATTGCTCAAAGTCACAGAGCTGGTAATTGTGGAGCTAGGAGTTGAACTTGGACAATCTGATATCAATATATTAAATCATTTCACTGATGCTATGATCACTCACCTCCCACGCCTTACTCCACCTTTACCCCTTGCCTACTTCCTGTAACATATGCAGCCTCCATTCTATCCTCTTCCTTCTTAGAATCTCAGAAAATAGGAATGAAGGAGTGGCAGGAAACAAATAAGAGTGCATGACTTATGGAAGAGGCTGGGACTGGAGTGGAAATGTCTAGAAACAACATCAGGTATTAGGCAATACTATCTCTGCATAAGGAAAAGAATTCCAAATCCAGAATACTGTGAGCCTTGAAAATCATGAGAAAATTGAAAATGCCCTTGCATGGCTGTGCTGCTCTTTCTCTTTTCAAAGATCTAGCTTGGGACATTGAGAAGATGTTCTTATTCATTAAGTGTTTTTCCAGCGTCTGAAGTACAGTTTTAGACACAAATAGGTGTTTTCATTAAAACTGAAATGAATTTGTGCTATAATGTAGAGAACATGCCTGATGCTGTTTTTCCCAGTGACAATGCAGCAGACACCAAGCAGGAGGAATGTGGCCACCCTATTGGGCAGGTACTTACTCCATCTCAAGAATGCTGCCACATGAAATGATTCTCACCAGTACATGTTGCAAATAAAAATTAATAAATTAATAATAATAGTAAGCTTTCTTGTGACACAGGTGCTGGCTACTATGGGTCTGAAGATATCAGATCTTAATTGTTTTGTGAAAGCTGGCTTCATTCCAGAGTTGCTTAAATTGGTATAAACATAACTTGGATATGTTTTAATGTACAAATTTTCTGTTTTCCTTCTAAACTTTTGCTTTTTCATAGTTTCATATTCAATGGTTAATTTTCATTTAAAAAAAATCATTATTTTTATAGGAGTATTCGTAGACTAAAACATGCTGTATTTGACCCAAAGAAACTGTTTCTTCATAAACTCATTGGCATTAAAATATTTTTTTGCAAGGCCACCAAAAGTGATTTGCTTGAGAACACCTGAAGTTAATATAGAGGTACATTGAGAAATCAGATTCTCTATTCTCTGTTTTCTGTGGATAAGCTGAACCATCTTATCCTTTTAGCCTCAGAAACTAATTTACACAGAGGATAAAAAATGTTTTTGGAAAGTTTTTTACCATTCACAAAGCCAGTGTTTTACTATGTAAAATGAATTAATTCATCCATCCATTCACCCACTCACTCATCTATCCACCCAATCATCTACTCATCTGTCCAGTCTAAATTTTCAAGCATTCTGACCCATTTTATCTTTCTTCTATTCTTTACTTTTCCTCTTTGCACTTGTAACCTTATTCTATACAATTTACTTATTTTGTTTATTATCTGTTCCATGCTCTAGAATGTAAATTCTATTAGGTCAGAAATGCTAGTCTACTTTGGTCATAGTATATCCCCAGACTTAGAATGGTGCCTGGCTATAAGTAATAATACATATGGAACGTTGATTGAATTTTTATTAGATAAAAATTTACTTAGCATCTATTACTTTTCATTGTACTAGACTGTGAGCCAAAAAGTATCTAACATACAACAGATATGACTCTTATTCTCAAGGAGATTCCAGGCTAAAAAAGCCATTACAGAAATATATTCTTCAATCAGCATCATTATACAGGGGAAATAGTTGTTTCCACATGAGAAATGAAACAAAGTGCTATTTATACTTCTCTCTAAGAGAATGACTTCCCGGAGGAAGTGAAATACATGATGGACATTGACCAAAGGGAAGAATTTGGAAATGGGGAGTTGTAATAGAAAGGCATTCTAGAAAATAGTGATAGTAGGAATTAACAAGTGAAGATGGGAAAGAGGATATCTGATATGGAAGAGCAATGGTTTCAGTTAGAGGAGTTTTGGAGACTTGAAAAATAGTAATAGAAGACTTACAGGGTGTCCCAAAATGATGTATATACACTTTGATTAATTACTAATTCCAATGGGTTAAATCTGACAAGAAAGAAACATTGGAATTAATAACTGTGTATATAATTTTTGTGGACACCCTATATTTGGAAAGAGTGATTGGATAAAATTATGGAGAATTTTGATGTCACTTGTTGGCCTGGCTGAATCCAAGATTCCTTTTCTCTGGTATCTGAACCCTTTCATCTCCCCTCCATTATTACTTCCTAGTGACAATATTATGTGCTTCACATTTTGGGTTTCAAATTAGCAACTTGGCCAACCCAGTTTCCTGAGCCTGGAAGGAATCTTGTGTGAAATGCAGATTTAGTCTTTGATCTACATTTTGTAGGTCAACAAGCTCAATCACTAGGCAGTAATTACAGGGCTCACAAGGAGGATGTTCTTGAATAATTTACTTAAATGTATTAGTAACAAAGAAGCTTTCACCTCTGAGCATCTCCCTACTTCTCCTCCTACTTTGCAGTAGGGAACTAGGAATTGTTCCCAGTTCTAAGACATTGCTAGGAAGTTGATCTGGAATATGGATTTCTACCTTCGCAAGTGTTGCAGCCCTGGAGCTGTGTAATAACTTATCATGTAGGGAGGACACTGTGTTTTTATCTTGGCCTGCGAGGCTGCCCAGTGTGTCCTTGTTCCATAATTGTCCTTTGGCCCCTGGAAGCAGAGACAGCAGCTTTCAAGTGATGAGAAGCAGGCTGATTAGGGGCCCTGCATGAGCATACAGTACTAAAGCTGCTTGAATGGCCCTTGCCCAACAGTTTGGGGGTTTTAGTGGAAAAATGTACAATTTTAGATGTTTTGGTAGAATTTATCATTTTCTTCCTTCCCAATTCCTTTTCCTCTAAGTTCCTCCTCTCTCAGTTAATGCCATCACTGTTCGGTCTTTCCAGGTACTAAGATTTGAAACTTCGGTGCCTTTAGGAAAACAGGGTAATAACATATTTCATTTAAAATACATTTAAGCAACTTATTTATTTAAATGTTTTTCTTTAATTAGCTCCGACAGCCAGAGCTAATTTCCATGGCATGAGTATTTGTGCTTTCAGTTCGTTATCTTCCATGTTTTCACCTCCTATCTCTTGAAAACACTCTGAAATGTGAATAATACCAAATGTTTTTCCATGAGTTGGTACTGAGTGTCTGTCCTTCTCACACGTTGCTGGATTGAGCAAAGCTACCTCTTCAGAAAAGCCTCCAAAGTAATTTTCCCAATGACTTCCTGATCACCCTAGCCAGACATGCTTCTTGCCTTGTCTACCTTTGTACAATAATAAAAAATTCTAAGAGGAATGGCCTCATACTTATTTTGTACCACTCTCCCAGTTCTAATGACTATGGTTTTCAAGTGTTGTTGTTTGTTGATAGAGCTCAGGTTTGTGGCCAGGCAAACCAGGGCTCAAATTATGACTCTACTACATTCGTGATAGCCTGGGGCCTGTCACTGGAAAGGACCAGGCCTGTTTTCCCACCTGTGAGATGGAGGTAATAATAATTGCCTTTCAGGGTTGTTGTGGGGAGTAAATGAGATAATGAATGTAAGGCACAGAACATGGGGCCAATGGAAGTTGTTATTGTTGTTTCATTGAAAGTAAAAGGGAAGATTCTCAAGGACAGAGGCTGCATCTTGAATATCCTTGAAGGACAGCATTTTTGATAAACAAAGGGAAATGGGTGTGGGCTGGGGGTAGTAAGGTGTGAGCCTTGAACTGTGAATGCTTTCTTTGCCTTTTGCCATTTATTTTAGAGGACTTTCCTTAGTATTCGGCCTCCTGATAATGAGGACAGGGAGAAGACGACTCATCCATGTATTTGCTTCAGGCAAGTCATTTTTGTCTCTAGACTATGGTTATCTATTTGCAAGGATGCAGTCTGTGATAGCTCAATGTTGCTTTGTTTTCCGCAGTCACACTAAGACAAACAAATATAGGTTTGATGGCCAAAAGCCCTTTCAAGAAAGAGGGTCCTGTAAGTGTTTTCATTTCTCGAAAAGCATTCTAGAGCCTGAAAAATGTGTTTCCTGATCATCCCCGGCATTCTTTGTTCTGGTGCCTCAAGAAGACTGAGTGAAGACAGGAAGGAGCACTCCAGGGTGCCCATTTGCCTGGGGTTCAGGGGCCACTGCTGAATTTCTAAGTTCTTTCTCTGGAGAAGTATGTAGCCTATGGTTTGACTACCATTGATAGTTAGAGAGAAGTGGAAAGCTTGCATGTTTTGCAGTGAGCCAAGGTAAAAAAGAACTCTTTTGTCAAGGTAATAATAACACTTAGCACTTACAGAGGGCTTTTTATCTTCAAAGGGCTTTCCAAACATTAGCTAATTAAGAAGTCTGCTCAATGTGCAGCAGCTGTTGAAAAAATAAATGGGATGCTTGGGTGTATTAAAAAAGAGAGCAAAAACATGAGGACATCCTATGTCAAGCAGCTGTGGTGCTCTGTCTAATTTGTTTGCTTCACCTGGTGGAATAGATCAGACGCTAAAACAGCCCTGCCTTGCAGAGTAATAATGGCTAGGGATGAGACAGAGCTTACGCATAATGGAATATTGCAAGGGCTACAGAATATTTACCTGAAGAGGGAAAGCTTCATCGCCTAACTTTTATTAAACTCACATAACCACAGGGACATGCAACACGAATGAAATAGACATCTGACATGTAGACACAGATGCCCTAAGGAAAACCATTCACCTGCACAGACATTCTCATTTATTCATTCAAATTCACTCAGCAAATACATATCAAGCACTTGCTAGACATTGGAGGTACGCATTTAACAATTACATGGGAACAATGTAAAAACAATTGTAGGTCTGTCCTGGTATGTCCTTTACCGACTGTACCTTAATTGTACACCAATAATGATGTGCATGTGCACGCATGCACACACATATTTGATTCAATTAGCACTGTCTTTGTTGACACAGTGGCAGAAATGAGCTATCATACCAGTGCATGAGCTGAGCTATGACTTTGGTAATGAAAACAAACTAACCAAAAAATGCTTTTTGTTGTGATTTTATGCAATAGGCCTTGGGAAGCGGCCAACTTTCTTTTTTTCTCTTTTTTGATCTTCATAACAAAATCCATTCATCTAAACCTGCCATTCTGTTTAAAGTGTGTATTTGTGAGATTGCAAATTTTACAGAGGTGAGGGGAGGTCGTACGTGAAGAGAAAAGGGAGAAGGATCATAGGATGTCAAAATATGAGTGCTTGCTTTCCCTTTAGCATAAACACCATGCTATTTATACATGTTTATACACCTGCAAGGCATATTAGAGTGCCTTAGTTCCATTGTATTCAAGGAGAAAGGGTAATTATCCTTGTTATTGAGCTGCTTGTCAAAATGAAGTTGTAAGGAAAATTATTTTCTCATTCAAGGAGGACCAGTCATGGAAGAGATGGCAGGGAGGTGAATAAAAAAGAGGCTGTTCTAGATATGGGAATGAATAGAGAGGGAACAGGTTCATAAAGTGGAGAAAAATGCCTTCCAAAAATTATTCATAGGTTTATTTTTTCTAAGGAAAAGTTATAAGCCTAGACTAGAGTAAAATAACAATGAGAAGATGAGCGATGCAAAGCCAGGGACATGGTCACGAAGATACATAAGCAGCCGGTCAACATCTCCTGAGTTCGGGGCACAGCATTCTGTAAAGTGATTGGAAGGCCTAGGCCTGGATTTCAGGAGCCAAGGTTTAGGGGTTGTTTTTCTTTTGTTGTTGTTGTTGTTTAAATTTATTGATTGATTTTAGAGAGAGAGAGGAAGGGAAAGAGAGAGAGGGAGAGGGAAACATCAATTTGCTGTTCCACTTATTTATACATTCATTGGTTGATTCTTCTTTTAAAATATGTTTTTATGGGTTTGAGAGAGAGGAAGGGAGAGGGACAGAGAGATAGAAACATCAATGATGAGAGAGAATCTTCAATCAGGTGCCTTCTGCACACCCCCTACCGGGGATCAAACCTGCAACTTAGGGTTGTGCCCTGATGTGGGTCGATGCTCAACCACCAAGTCACACCAGCAGGGCACACTGGTTGATTCTTGTATGTGCTCTGACTAAGGATGAAATCTGTAACTTTGGCATATCAGGACGACACTAACCAACTGAATACCCGTGCAGGGCCCCAGGGGTGTTTTTTGTTGTTGTTGTTGTTGTTGTTGTTTTTTGTTTGTTTGTTTGTTTGTGTTTTTTTTTTGTGTGTGTGTGTGTTTAAATACATTCTTATTGATTTTAGAGAGGAAGGGAAAGGGAGGAAGAGATAGAAACATTAATGATAAGAGAGAATAACTGATTGGCTGCCTCCCGCATGCCCCACATTGTGGATCAAGCCTGCAACTTGGGCATGTATCCTGACAGGGAATCAAACAGTAACCTCTTGGTTCATAGGCTGACGCTGAACCACTGAGCCACACCGGCTGGGCCCAAGAGTTGTTTTTTGAGGGTGCATGCATGGCATAGGACTTGTTAGAAATGGTTAGAAAAAATCAATTCAGTGATCACTGGCTTCTCTTGGAGCATTGTTTGTAATAGGAACTACTTTGAAATAAACGAAATTTCTGGTTTTTTGTTGGATCATGTTATTCTGTAAAGAAAGGATTGATTAAGTAAATAAGAATTTGTTGGTAGAATTGACTACTGTGCAGCTCTTAAAACAATAAGGATATGTAAGGAAATAGTCACAGTTGTTCTTCCTTGGGAAGAGAATGGAGGGATTGGGAGACAGAAGTAGATGGGAGACTCCCTACTCACTGTATTTTGCCTCCTCCATTTTTTAAAAGGCTTTTTTATTTTGAGATAATTGTAGATTATAGCAGCTCTAAGAAATAATACAGAGATCCTATATACCCTTTACCCAGGTTCCTCCAATGGTAACATCTTGCTATTGGAGAAATATAGTTTAATATCACAACCAGACCTTCACATTGATACAATCTACTGAGCTTATTCATATTTCACTGACTTTACATCCATGTGTGTGTATGTGTGTGTGTGTGTTTAGTTCTATGCAGTTTTATCACATATGTAATCTTACATGATCAATACCATAGGCAAGAACAGTTACATCACAAGGATTTCTTTTATAGCCATAGCCACCTCCCTCCTTTTCTCCCCTCTTTTACCCCTAGAAACCACTAATCTGTTTTCTATGTATATCATTTAGTCATTTTTAAGAATGGTGTATAAATGGAATCATATTGTATGTAACCTTTTGAGATTGGCTTTTTGAACTCAGTATAATTCTCTTGATATTCATCTAAGTAATTTTATGTATCTATTGTTATAGATAACATATTGTTGGATTATTGTTTTATTCTATTTGAAAAAAAAATCCCTGACTTTTAGTTGGTGTTTTTAGATCATTTACATGTGAGGTAATTATTGATATGTTAGGGCTTGAGTCTGTCTTATTACTTGTTTTCTGTTTGTTTCCTCCACTTCTGATCCTTCTGTTTGTGTTTTCTCAACTTCCTAAGGGTTACTTGAACATTTTTAGGATTTCATATTTATTATTCATGATGCTTTTGAGTATATCACACTGCATAATTTTCTTAGTGGTTGCTCTGGGTATTACAAGAAACATATAAATTAGCAAAGCCTGTTAATATTATATTTCTCTTATAGCTTTTGAGTAACTTTTTATTACCTAAAAGTTAATGTAATAAAATGAAATAAGACTACAAACCAAAGCATTTCCCCAATAAATTGGTTGTGGTATCAATTCCAAAGTGGAGGTGTGAGTGGGGTTCCCACACAACACCAAGCATTTCTTGGACACCTTCTGAGTGGCCATGAAGTCCACTCAATTCAGACACTATCTACTGGGAGCTAGCATCCGATTCCATAGGATAAGAGTTTAGTCCTGCAGGATCCCAACCTCCAGCCCCTCTTCAGAAGCCAGTAGCAAGCCCAGGTTGTTACCTGTACTTCTGACAATGGGCTATAGATTAGAGGTTCTTTGGAATACAGACATCAGTAGCAAATCCATCTTGTTACTTGTACTTCTGGCCAGCTATCTATAATTTCCCAAGACCTTAAACTTGGGTTCAGTCAATTTGCTAGAATGGCTCACAGAACTCGAAGGAATATTTTACTTACTAGATTTCTGGCTTATAACTCAGGATATAACTCAGGAATAGGCAGATGGAAAAGATACGTAGGGCAAGTTATGAGAAAAGGGCACAGAGTCCATGCCCTCACAGAGGGTGGTGTCCCACTCCCCACATGCTCTCAGAATCCTGTCCTCTGGGTTTTTATGGAGGCTTCATTACACAGTCATGATTGATTAAATAATTATCCATCAGGATTGATGCAACCTCCAGCCCCACTCTTCTCCCCAGAGGTCAAGTGTGGGACTGAAAGTTCTGACCCTCTAACCACATGGTTGGTTCTCCTGGCAACCAGCCCTCAGCCATAGGTGAGGTCTATATGTTACCTCATTAGCATAACAAGAGCTGCCTTTGTCACTCTTAACAAGTAGGGTTTTGGATGCTGTGCCTCAGGAACCCTGGAAGAAGACCAAATATGTATGAGAAATATACATTTGGGCATTTGAGTGGCCAAATATATATTTTGCTTTTGAAAAAATCTTCACCCCAGCATATGTTTTTATTGATTTTTAGAGAGAGAGGAAAAGAGTGAGGGAAGGAGGGAGAGAGAAAGAGAGAGAGAGAAACATCCACATGAGAGAGAAGCATCAATCTGTTACCTTCCATATGCACCCTGACCAGGATCGAACCCGCAACCTAGGTATGTGCGCTGACTGGAAATGAAACCTGCAACCTCTTGCTGTACGGGACAATACTCGATAACCATTTCAGCCACCGGGCCTGGGCTATATTTTTCTTATAAATCAAAATATTACATTCACATTTACAATCACACAAAACAAATAAAACAAAAATTTATCTAAGTACAGTCAGAATGTTCTGAGTACAGTCACAGTGTAGACCGGAAAAAAAGAAAGATCAAAGCACTTCAGATGAAATAACTCAAAGAAATCTTGAATAGGAAGAAAACAGTAAATCAAATGTTCCAAAGCATGCCTGAGACATTGAAAGTGAGGGGCTTGTCCAGGACCTCTGAAGCATGTAGCAGAGACAGCCACAGTGTTGAGTATCCAGCCTGTGAGTTTTTAGAGACTGCCGCTCATCACCTGGGCGACCCTATTCCAGTCCTTAAACTTTCTAAGTCCAGCTATAAGAGGAATTAACAATGGAACCTGTCTTAGAGAATCATGAGGATTTGCTGAGGAAATACTGTATATGTCTTGTTCTTAATGTTGTGTCTGGCATATGGCAACTCAAATTGTGTGATATAACTGAACTTGCCTCTGAGTGCTTACCTAGGTCCAGGGGTTCAGATGTATCGTGACATGCTCCCATTCTTCAGGATGAGAAGACTGTGTCCCATACATACTTATGGATAGCACCCTCTTTCCACTTTCTCCACTAAGGCCAGATTTAATCAGATAACCATGTTTGGGGTAAAGGGGCTTAAGCCAGGCATTTTGGCTCATTTCCCTACTACCCTTAGGTTGATGGTCTTGGTTTGTGGTAGTAATTGAATATGAAAGAAAAACAGAGTAAAAAAGATGGATATTAATTCAGTTTCTTACTTTAAGGGGATGAGAGGAAAATGTCAGAACTGATAGTATCGTCCCTAGCAGTAAGATACACGATCATGCTTTTCCAGCCTTCTATCCTATTCTTTGGATAGAATCCCTTGCAAACGATGCATGCTGTTTACCTTCTTTCTACAGGACCCAGAGTATCGCAAATGACACTGAGAACTGCAGTTTGAGTGTTCTCTGTCCTACAAAAAATGGTCCGGGTCTGTTGGATGGTACTTCACACAGGCATAATTGTCATGTTAGGTTATCCTAACCAAGCAGAGATCACTTCTTTTTATTTCCCTTATTCCTTACATGATAGTTAATTTTCATGGTGTAAAGACTTGACTTCATTTTCAGATCAGCAGAAAAGTTATCAATGTATCTAAGAATATTTTCCTTTCTTTGTGCCTCTTCCCTTTCTGGGTCCTGGTCCTTTGTTTATAAATAATTTCTAGCCATAGATTTTCTTTCCAGGGCTTTTTTTCCCTCTGCATCTTGCCAATATCTTTAACTCCCTCTCATCCTTCAGCAGACCTTGCTAAGTCTCCCACAGTGAATTTTATTCCCAGATTAAAAGTTTGGACCCATTTCCCATTCTTTTGAGAAAACTGCAAGGAGATTGAGACTAAGGACAGTATAGAGTCAACAAGAACTGAATAAACTTGCAGCTGGTTGTACCATCTGTGCCTGTTAAACCATGGCCAAATAGTTTTCTATGGTGGAGAAGGATAGAGAATCTAATAGCCTTTGGTTTGAGGTTACTGAGAAATGAGTCTGCCCTGGAGGACGATTAGGAGAGCTGGTAGACAGCTTGTTCTTTTTGTATAATCAGACTTCTTCTGGCAAATGGTCCGATTTGACATGCGGGACCTTAGAGCGGTCTCGTGTGTGTGTCCTTGCTTTCCTCGCCCATCTGCAGGATTCTGACTATGCCAGGTGCCCACCATGGCCTAGGAGAGTCATAGAGTCATGAAAGCGAATTTAAAATAAACTCACAGAACTTATAAGAAACTTCTACAAAGTTTCGGGGCTTTAGGTGATGCAGAAACAGGAAGATGGTAGAGAGCAGAGGCATGAGAGGAGGGGGAGCTGCATCCCAGGCTCTCCTTTGTTGGGGAGAATCTGCTTATTGGGAGAAGCAAAGAGATAAGGAGAAAAATACGGCAGCTAAGCGACATCATTCAATATTAAGAAAAATAAGTGAGAATAAATGAGGAAATCAAGAGTGTGTCAGATTAGCCACTTTGGCTGGGGTGAGGGAGAGACCTCTGAGAGAAGAGGAGAAGCTCAGAAGGGGACATTCAGGAAATGTTCTTAAAATGGGCAGGGGAGTGGAACAGGCACTTCACAAGACAGGATAGGGAAATGGACAGTAAGCAAAAGGATACTCCACCTCATTACTAATCAGGATAATGTAAATGAAAACCACAATGAGATAAAAATATTAGCAGAATGGCTAAACCAAAAATGACTGACAAAACCAAGTACTGACAAGGATATATAGGAATTGGAACGCTTTCCTACTGCTGGTGTAAAACCCTTGTGATAAACTATTTATCACGATCGTTAAGATTGAACATATACATACCCTAAACCCTAGCAGTTCTTTTTCTAGGTATATACTAAAACAAAAGTATGAGTATATATATATATAAGCACTGAACATCATGCATATCAATGTCTGTAGCAGCTTTATTCTTAATAGCCACATTTGTAAATAATAAAACGTCTATAAACATGGGAGTAGATAAACAAATTGTGTATTTATGTCATGGAATATTATAGCACTGAAAAAGAATGAAATGTGGGTGAGTCTCACAAAGGTAGCAACAAAAGAAATCAGATGTTAAAAACTAAATATTATTTTATTTATGTAAGTTCAAAAGCAGACCAAGATAATTTATATGTGGGACAGTTGATTGCCTTTGGGGCATAGAGAGAGAGTAGTAATTGGGAAAGGGTATGAGGAGTTTCTGAGGTTCTTGTCACCTTCTATTTTATGGTCAATCTGAAATAATCTATGAAGCTTTACATTTATGATTGCTGCCTTATTTTGATGATATGTTTCAATTGAAGAGTTTCTTAAGAAGGAGGGTTGAATTATAAATTAGATCTTATATATTTATCAGTTTACCTATTTGTTTACTTATCTATTTTTGAGAGATCACAGTCTGATTGAAATTGTTGTTCAATAATTGCATTTGTTCAATTCTATTCCTTTTCATGTGACATTGTGCCCAAATAATAGCACATGGGGCTCAGAAGGGTAACCTTCCCGTATAACATGTTTGGTTATTCATCTTTTCTCTTTCCCTTTTCCTACCCAGTGCTTTCATACTACACACTCCTTCTCTGTAGTCTCTGTAGTTCTCTTCCAGGAGCAACACAGTCTGAGTGACATTTAGACCATCTGGAGTCAGAGTTGTCCTGGATTGTCTGAGAAACTCTGCTGCTTCATCTAATGCTTATTTATGCTGGATGATGAACAGGCACAGTACTTAGGCCATGGTGTGGTTTTAGTGCATTACAGAGGACATATAATGATAACTTGAATTCTGGGGAGCACTCAGGAGGTGAATTTATATGTAAAAATCACCAGAAATGTTGGTTAAGCCATGCCAGGCTTTTTATAGTGGGATCCAAAGGGAATAAAATACTGGGCAATGTTTTCAAAATTATGGTATAAATGCTTAAGGATTCTTTTGCTCTAAGAGCTGGAATGTCCAAAAATTGTCCCCATGAAAGTATTTTTTAAATTGGGTTTCTCAGAACTTTTTGGCTATAAGATTACATAACTCGGGAATGTTTGTCTGTCTATGTATGTATGTTAGTATGTATGTATGTATGTATGTATCTACCAGTCTATCATCAATCACAGGGAGAGTTGAGATAAGAGAGAAAAAACAGGCAAGTTTGGATCCATTTATTGGAAATTCACGTAAGATCTTATTTGAAAGTAGTTTGGGCTACTTAAAAAAACAACAACAAACACTCCTTTAGAGAACTGTTAGTATGATGCTGAAAGAGTACCAGACACCAGGAACTTCCCATGCATAAGACCATGTAATGTAAAGGCAATATCTGTGTATTTGCAATGCCAGGGTTAAGTGTTGGAAGAAACAGCTCTCAGAATTGGGAGTTTGGAATAAGGACTCCCAAGAACATTACAGTGAAAGATGCCCCAGAACTAAAAATTAGCTAATATGTAGGAATAATAACAGTGGTAACTTTTTATTGAATAGTTACTATTAATTAGTAATGTTAGCTATTTTTAAGCATTACTTAATCCTCACAAGAGCACATTGCTTGCAGACATGATGGAATAGATGGTAACAGACCAACTCACTCACTAAGAAGCTATATAAATTACTACTTGAAGGCATCCGAGTGTTTCTAAAAAAGGGCTAGAATTTGAGCCATCCAGACACCTGGGAAAAGGAAATGCACTGAGGTGAGCAGGAGCTTCTTTGTGGCTATTCTCTGTGATGCATTTGCAATACATTAAAGGGTTATAGAGACGGAATAGAAAGTAGTAGTCTAGATCTTATAGGAACTTTAGTAGAATTGAGAGACAAAAAATCATATTCAGAAATGCTTCTTAGCCATGATAATGAAGGACCAAGATCCCAGAGAAAAGGGAACCAGGAATATCTGAGCCAGCATTCTGCATGCGATTTCCCATGAGGAACCTGTTGGTTTCTACACTGTGCACAGAGAAGCCGAGAAGAGCGCAGTGGTTGAGAGGCTGAAAGTCTAAGCAGGGATTTCAGTAATCCCATAGAACTGAAGAGGCAGAAACTGTAATCCAGAGTTCCCAGGACCCTGAAAAAAAATGGCAAACTCTCATTTGAGACTAAGAATTAGCCTCTAAGAGCAAGGGCAAACCGGAATTAGACCATTTGCTACTAAGTCAAGATAATGTGTGTATGCTCTATCTTTCAGAGACAACAAAATCCTCAATCTTGGAAGATAACATCCAGAGCGTATATAACTCTTAGTTAAAATGTGCAATAGTCAATAGGAAGCTACCAGGTATGTCATGAAACAGGACCGAATATCAGAATTTCAAGAGAAAATGGAAATAAACTATATCTTATTGCTCTACTGAGATTATCAGATTTTAAAAGAACTGTGATTAATATGCTTAAGAAAATATATGTACAAATTGATTATTTTACAATAGCAATCTATAGACAGGGGTCAACTGGAAATCCTAGAATTCAAAAACGTAAATTAAGAATTCAGGAAATGTCTTTAATATTCCATTAAAAGGCATAAAGGTAATTTTATGTTCCTCAATAGACAAACTCAAATATCAAGACATAAAAATAGAAGAATGGAAAAAGAAATGCCATGTAAACACTGATCAAAAGGAAGCTGGTGAAGCTATACTGATATTTGTAAATTTTAAAGAAAGAAATGATACTAAAAATGAAAAACATATCAATAGTAATAAATGGGTAATTTGTCAAGGAATATCCAATAGTCTAAAATATATGCACTTAATAACACAATGTTTAAAGTAAAAACTGACAAAATTAAAAAGACAAATGGACAATCTGACAATCACAGTTGGAGATTTTAATGGCACTCTCCCTCTTTAGCTGTTAGCATTAGCAGACAAAAATATGAGTAAGTATATATAATGGATTTAAATAACAGTTAGCAAACTTGACCTACCTAAAGGACATATCTAGAACTCTGTACCCCAAAGCTGTGTACACATTCTTTTCAATTAAACATAAAACATTTAATACAATTGATTACATACTAGTCAATATAGTAAGTATTAAAAAATTCAGTGGATTAAAATCACATGTAGTATTTCCTCTAATTGCTTTGCAATTTGATTATAAATCGATAACAAAAAGATAAGAATATATATATACATATACATATACATATACATATATATATATATATATATATATATATATATATATATATACATACACATATACATATATATATATATATTCCAATTGCCCAGGAACTTCATTCCTAGATACTTAACCCAAATAGGTGCATTTAGCAGGAAAGGAAATGTATGCTAATGTTCATGAAATTTAAAATAACTCTGTCTGTCAACTGTGGAATGGAAAAATTATATGTTCTATTTTCATATAATGGAATAATGAATGAACTGCTGCTATACACAACAACATGGATAAATCTCACAGATGGAATGATGAACAAACAAAGCCAGAAACAAAGAATGTATACCATGTGATTCCATTTATAAATCCCCAAACAGGTAAAAAATAAGCTATAGTGACACAAGTCAGCATAGTGTTTTGTTTTGTTACTGTGTACATGTTATATCTTATTTAAAATGTTTTAAGAAAAAGAACAACAACAAAAAAAAATGCAGACAAGCATTCTGGGTGAAACATTACAAACGGAATTTTCTTGGGTTCCAGTCTGTCTTCTCCATGAACCTTCCTCTAACTAGGAAACCCTTGCTTTTAAACTCCACTAACATCTTGCCCACTGTTTATTATGGAAATAAATAGAATAGCTAATGGTATTATTTAATTGTCTCAGATCTCTTTTTCTCCCCTATCATGTAGGACATATGAGACAACATGATGTAGTGGTTAAAACACAGCCTTGGAGACAGACCACTTGGTTTAAATCCCAGTTTAACATTTGGGCAAATCACTTAAAAACCATGTTTAGTTACCTTATTGTAAAACCTAGGTAACAACAATAACTATGTCATGTGCTGTTTGGAGGATTAAATGAATCAGTAATTAAAACTAGGTCTATCCCCAAAGTCAGCACTGTATAAATGTTTGTGACTGTTACTGTAATCACCCTGGGGGGAACTGGACCTTTCCTTATATTTGTTTTAAATCCCTCTAATACCTAGACCTGAACTGAGCAATCAGAAGGATGGGGTTTCTGGAAAGCTGGAGGCAGAGATATTTTGGGAACTGACTTTGTATTCTCTCTATGGATGAAGATGTGTTTACACTGAGGACAAGTTTTGCTCCTGAACCATAAGCTTAAATTCAGCTGCCTACATTAGTGTATTAAGAATTAGATAGGAAAATGTTGTTTTCTCAACTCTGGCAGGACCCTACAATTCCAGAGAGTGGCTCAGCACTGTGCTGGGGCACCAAATGTTGAGTGCCAATCATGTGACATCAGTCCCTTCCCAGTGCAGTCACCAGTTTCCACTGCATTCTTCATTCATGAGTAATTCTGGGATTTTAGCAAGGGTATGCATATGTCATTTTCTGCAAATGTGTAAGCTTCCTGAATTCTGAAAGCCCATATACACTGAGTGGCCAAATTATTATGATCTCTGAACGCATAATCTGGCCACTCAGTGTATATCCTATATAATAAAAGGCTAATATGCAAATTGTCCCCTGGACCAGGAGTTAGATCAGCAGGCAGGCCGGCCAACCGCCCATGTCCCCTCCCCCTGGCCAGGCTGGCCGGACCTCACCCATGCACAAATTCATGCACTGGGCCCCTCTACTATCCTATCTATTAAAAGAGTAATATGCAAATTGACTATCACTCCAACACCAAGATGGCCGCCCCCATGTGGTCAAAGATGGCTGCCCCCATGTGGACACAAGATGGCCTGCAGGGGAGGGGAGTTGGGGGCAATCAGGCCTGAAGGGGAGGGCAGTTAGGGGTGACCAGGCTGGCAGAGGAGGGCAATTGGGGGTGATCAGGCCTGCAGGGAAGGGCAGTTGGGGGCAACCAGGTTGGCAGGGGAGGGCAGTTAGGGGCAACCAGGTTGGCAGGGGAGGGCAGTTAGGGGTGACCAGGCCAGCAGGGGAGGGAAGTTAGGGGCAATTGGGCTGGCAGGGGAGCAGTTAGGCATCGATCAGCCTGGCAGGGGAGTGGTTAGGGGTGATCAGGCTGGCAGGCAGGTGAGCGGTTGGGACCCAGCAGTCCTGGATTGTGAGTGGGATGTCCAACTGCCCGTTTAGGCCCGATCGCACTAGGGATCGGGCCTAAATGGGCAGTCGAACATCTCTCGAGTGGTCCCAGATTGGAGAGGGTGCAGGCTGGGCTGAGGGACACACACTCCCCCCCCCCCACCCCCCGGTGCATGAATTTCGTGCACTGGGCCTCTAGTGTGTGTGTGTGTGTGTGTGTGTGTGTGTACACACACATACACACACACACACACACACACTGAGTGGCCAGATTATTATGCATACAGAGATCATAATAATGTGGCCACTCAGTGTATATATATACATATATGCATACTAGAGGCCTGGTGCACGAGATTTGTGCACGGGTGTGGTCCCTAGGCCTGGCCAGCAATCGAAGCGTGAGCATCTGGTGTGGAAGGGCAGGTCCCAGCTGACCTCTGGGCCCTGGGCAGCACCTGGGCCCCCGGGCCCCAACGCGCCCCCCTCTGCCTGAGTCATGGCACCCGAGTCCCCATGTGGAGATGTGGTGACCGTGGCCAGAAGTTGTGGGCCAGGGTGCAGCATGGTCCTCTGGGCCACCCAGCAGCACCACACGGAAGCCGGGCAGGCAGTGGCTCTCTCCCAGCTGGCCTCACAGGCTGGCTCCTGCGGGAACCCATGGGGAGCTTGACTGGCCCCTGTGGTCCCAGCAGCTGCAGCCTGGCTCACACGGAAGAGGCTGTGTGGGTGCAGGGCAGGCTCCTCATGGGCACCCGGCACCTGAGCATGGGGCTTCCTCGGCACATGAGCCCTGTTGTCCCGGAGGAGGGTAGCAGGGGGAGTGAGAGCAAGCTCGGTGGACACCCTGCATTCTCAGGGCACCTCCGTCCCCATCATCCTTGCCCGCAGGTAGCCAGTGAGAGGTCGCAGCCCCCCACCCCCAGTTCCCTGCCCCAATTGGGCGATGAGGGCCTGCTGGCCACTCATCATCTTCTGCAGGGCGATCATCTGCAGGGCAATCGGTGGGGCGATCAGGCCCCTGCTCGCACCTGCCTTGGCCTGGCACCGCCCGCTCACCTGCTTCACCATCCCGCCATGGTCCCACTCTCGTGAAGCGCCTCCACTGCTGCCCACTGCCAGCGCCTTGTTGCTGACGCTCGCCATTTTCTACGCTGCCCAATGGTGGTCAGCGCACATCATAGCGAGTGGTCGAACTCCCGATCCAGGGGACAATTTGCATATTAGGCTTTTACTATATAGGATAATTCCTTCCTGCTCTGTCTACATTCTTATCACCAGATAACCAGTGAGAGAGTATTCATCAACCCTATGTAGAGGATTCCTGAAAGATGGGTATTTCCCTAAAGTATCCTAAACAAGATGTACAAGAACATTTCATCTTTTCAGATGTGGTCATTAGATGATTGACACAGGGCAGAAGAGGTTTTTAAGAGATCTAAGAGGTTTGATATTGAAGTTTCATTTAAGGATGCTCCCTCGTGGACCCACATTTTCATTCTTCCACACTAGGGTTCATTTGAGCTTCAACCTCTCCCCAGAATGGCCTTTCATCCTGCTGCATTCTCCTCGCTCTTAGGTGGCCTTTTTCTGGTCCTCTGCCTCCCAGGCCGGAGATGATCATCTCACCCACGTTTGTTGCTCATTTCAAGGCACCAACTCAGTAATTATTATTATTATTATTATTTTTACATCAGCACTCAGGTTATCTTGAGGAAAATTTAAGTCAACAGCCAATCCACTTAATTTTAACTAAGGTGACTATAGGGCTGGGGGAGGTGTTCTGCCTCCCCTGTCAGCACTAAATGAAAGCTGCATGAGGACAGGGACTTGGTCTTCCTGCAGAATCCCCCAGGGCATGGGGCAGTGCAGATAGATGCTCATTACATACTTGCTGAATGAATGACTGATGCTGCAACTCAGAAATCCCTCACATTTTAGTTAATTTCATACCTTTGTTATCCCCTTTCCCATAAATCTCAGATTTGGGGTTAGATTTCATTTATATGTGTTTGAGATTTGGTGGCTTGAATTACCTTGTGTTCTCGATAGATTTTAAACTTCCTGGATCCTTAGTAGTATTTTCTGTCCATACCCTGGTCCAGATGTTTAGGACCACAAATTTACCTACTTTTAAAAAGCTGGACATTTGAAATAAATGAATTAAAAATAGTGATTATTTTGTCCTAATTAAATTCTAGCACTAAGTTACTTAGGAAATTTCAGTTGATTAAGGTTTTCTGTTGATTAAGGTCATAGGCTATTTGGCTTTTTGATCTGAGATGCTGTTTCCACTCTCATTGCCAGATTATATAGAATAGCATTTGCTATAATTAGTCATATTTGATTTTCCCTAATAGGACATTAGCCAGCTTTTTCTAACCACCCCCCAAAAACCCATGAAAAAACCAACCCTACAACAATGAAATGTCAGCCAGCCTGTGCTGGGCCTCTAGGCAGGTAGGTCTCTGGGGGACACTGGACCCAAAATACAAGCTTCTTTAGACTCTGGGCCTGCCTGATGCTGCTGCGGGAGCAGAGGGAGGTTTGCTCTGCTTCCCTTCTGTGCCAAGGCCTCCGGAGAAGCTTTTAATCCACTCTATTTCAAACAGTTGCAAGCAAAGAAAAAATGTCATGGGAATTTCCAGACTTGGGCAGATAACAACCCTACTCTTTATAACCCACTTATTAATCCATAGGAAGGAAGGGGCGAAGCGGTCTTTGAATGGCCAGCTATCCATGCGCAGTAGTTGGATGCTGAGCCCTTTTCAAATGTACTCGGAATAAAAATGAAACCCTACTACTTGTTTTGCCCATTAGATAGCATTATCTCCATGGAACGCCAATTCATATCTCTTTGTGCTGTGTGTGGTTCTCACATATGGGATTTTAATAACCTCCATGCTGTGCTATGAATTTATAAGCAGGGCCGATAGAGGAAAAGCACCACAGGACTTTATTTTTTCATTATTACTCTTTTGAAAACAGGGTCTGCCTCATTTCTGTAAGGTTCCTCTGACAGCACTGGCAATGTTGCGGCTAGAGGTATAGCTGTTCCTCTGGAAAGGAATAAGCTCCTTATTTATTTGCTGTCTGTTTCTTTTTCTTACTCCCTTTCCCACCCGCATCCTGTCGTTAGCCACCTCCATAACATCCTATGGCATTGTGCTTGCAGCTTCAGTGAACCGATTGCACAGAAACAGATCCTGTTCTCCAGCTCTGAGGTTCATCTTACATTCTGCCCTTTTTCCTGAACATCCTTTTAAGTGTGTTCGCATTTCTCCTCCATCCAATTTTGCATGTCCAGGGAGCCTGCGTAGTGCAGTGGGTAGAAAAGCAGGCTCTGTGGTCAGCTAGTCCTGTATGGGAATTTTAGCTTTGCCCTCTGATCCTGGAGAAATTATTTTGATTTTGTTAACTCCTTCATAAAATGCTTATGATAAACCTTCCTCCCATTTGGATGCAATGGTTAATTGTTATGTTACCTATGTGCTATTTAGCACAATATTTGACAAAGTGTTAATAGAAGCGGCTATTATTGTTATTATTCATTCAACAAGCATTTACTGATTGCTTACTAGATGTCAGACACCATTCTGGATGCTGTAGTTATACAAAGAACAAAACCATTTCCTTGCTTTTATAAAATGTACTATGTAATTATGAAAGAATCATTCAAACTGCAGTTGAAAGTTATACCTTGTACCTTAAAATTTGCATTTTTCTTTCCTCAATTAGATGTGGAGGTTTAATGTGATTTTATAATCTTATATGTAGCTGAATAATCCTACTGTACTTTCATGCTTTATTTTCCATTCTTTCAAATCCTTCTTTCATTTTTATGTTGCACCTATTTGGACTGACCTGCTTAAACAAGAAAAATCCTATGACCCAGGTTTCTCCAGCTATCATAATCTTTTAATTACAAATTCAAGTCTGTTTTAGATTTAGTCCCTCTAACTCAATATGGTACTTTATCTTAAATTTCATATTAGACCTCATAGACGTTAAAGTAAACTGTAGGTTAAGAAAGCAATTTTTGAAAAGTTCAAGAGAAGAAAGAATTCCAGGGCTAAATCCTCACATGTCTATGCCAGGATAGTCTGTCTAGCAGGGCCCCTGACTAGGAATCTGCTTACGTGTGTTTTGACACATGGGGACACAAATATATGTCCATGTGCTCATGTACACATGGACATATATTTGTGTGATTTAGACACTGACTACACTGAGTATATTTCATATGGTTTCCCAGGTCAAAAGGAAATTGATAAATTATATGTCCCAGTGGTACCGAGGTCTCCACCTTCTTGGAGATTCCTCTGAATTGACTGAAGTCAAGCAAATTTAAGACTTATGCTCTGAAAATATAAGATGCTGTGCAAATAAAGTAGGATCCTATTTAACGTTGATGTTGAGTAATGGTGCTAAAACTGCTATATCAGTAAACATCACAGCTAAGTCCTTTAACCAGTGGGATATTTATAGTTCATTGGAACCAAAAATATTTATTAACACCTGCTTTGGGCCAGGCAGCTTGTTAGTGTGGTTGGTATAGTGGATACCGGGGTATTCTCTTCCTCCAAGAAACATAGTGACTAGTGGGGCTGACAATGAATGAGTAAATGGGTTAATAAGTACACAATTATAATGAGGATAAGTGTCTCTGAAGGTCCAGCACTGTGTGCTATGTATGAATGGGCCTAATGGGAAGAGTTACCTTGAGCTTGAGAGGGTGGTCAGGAAAACACTCTTTGAGAAGCTAATATTTAAGCTGGGTTCCACATGAGGAAGTGAAGTGGAGGGCAAAGTATCCTAGGAAAAAAACCCCAGAATGCTCCATGTCCCGAGGCTGAGGATATGGCATGGTCAAGAAACTTAAAGAAATTAAGTTTGCTGGCTGACTGTGACTGAGAGGGCCAGTGTCCAGGGTTCCTGAAGCCAGATGTAGGGTTTGGAGTTTCTTCTACACACAGTGGGAATTTTGTTGATTTGGGGTTAACAAAAGTTAACAAGGCAGCCTCCTTAAGATTTCTTCTCCCAAGTTATGCCAGAGGGCAGTATCTTGCTTTATGTAGTTAGTATTTTGATTCAATTACTTTTATGGACCTTATACGCCTGGTGAGAGTATGAGATGTGGATGCCAAGAGCTTAGAATCTCCGTGTTTATTTTGAGCTAATTACCACAAATATGTTTTTAATTGGCAACTGTGTATCTTAGACACACTTCATTACATTTAACCTTTGAGATCACTTTTAATTCATCCTCTCAAAAAAAAAAAGGTTTTCTATTAAGAAAGGATGGTACACATTAACATTTTAATTACTTTCTTCTGGCAGATTTTGTGTTGGACACAATTTATCAGTCAAGGAGGAAATGAAGAAATGGTCATACTTTGAGAAAACAATGCTCAAGTGTCAAACATCCTAATGCATTTAGTATTCTGCTTTAACAGAATACTGTTTAGATACCTTTTTGGTACCATTTATTAAGAATATATATGGTTTAATTTTTCATAATAGCCAACAGTTGAAAGCAGCTGGATATTTGCTTTCTCCCCTGTCAATAACCTGCTAACATTTTCCTGTCATTCTGTCAGACTGACCTTTAACCCAGCCTTTACACACACTTAGTCATGTGCATGATTCTTACTTTACTGGGTTTTGATAGATTTCCCCGTGCTCATTTATTTATAAAATAAATTTATTATTCTACATTTATTATCTATGTTGTTTCTTGATGCTTTTATTTTTCTGTTTCATTTTGGTGGAGCCAGCTCATGTTCTAAAAAATATTTCTTCATTGGGTATACATGAATTTTAGATAAGTTGTTCCATATAAAAAAAAGATCACAATTCTTTCTACCACATCTAATATTATCTTTAGTTTCTAAGGTGTTTTGCTTCACTTTTGGAAGGGATTTGTTGAATTACTAGTAAATCTGTGATAATGCGAGGGACTTGAGTTAACTAACAGAGCTGGCTGCCCCTTTCTGGCATCTACGTCATGGATATTTGTTGACCACTAAACATCTATAGCACCAGTATCTTTCAAATTCTACAACTTTGCTAAGATTTGTTAAGGATCCTGCTACTGGTAGTCAACCTTTTAGCTAACGAAGCATACACTGAGTTTTTGCACAGAGGATGGTTCCCTCCCAAGAGCTTTTGGCTTCAAGGACTAAGTGTTGCCTTGCGGCTTTGGCAGGCCTCAGAGGAGCCTGGCTACTGGGAACTGAAATGCGTGGAGCTTGCCAACCCCAAACCACTATGTTCCTCACAGCTCTCCGGTGCCAGGAGCTTGTATGCCAAGGAAACAGAAACCCATGTCGAAAATAAACTGTTTTCTCTTGACTTTTCCTCTAGGAAGTCTAGAGGAGGTTGAACCTTGCAAGTGGTTCCAAAATGACTTAGGACTTTACGTTGGAAGTTGAATACTACAGTTTCATACAGAAAATAAAGTGGCACATTACTTGTGCATGCCCTCTCACCCCCATCATCTTATTCCCAATATTCAAAATGTGTATTGATTTTGTTAAGTGATCAGTAGAATTGTGGTGGTGGTGACAGTCTTTTCAGCTCTTGAGCTAAGGCTGTCTGTGCGTGTGAAAGGCCTCAAGTGAGAGTGTGTGGTGTGGGTGTGTGATAGGGAGGGAAATTATCCCAGTTGGGTGCTTGTATATGAATGAATGTTGGTTACGGAGGCAGGTAATCTTGATGAGATCAGTAGAAAATAAATTCACTGGCTAACAAAGCATTTTGCGGGATTCTATATTTTTGGACCTCTATAACACATCTAATCATTTCTATTGCTTCTTATTTATCCTAGATTTGTTTTTCTATTCTTTCCTATTTCTCCTCCAGTACATCTTTTTCTCCACCAGCTTTTATCAGAGGAAAAAAATATTATTTAATCTAGCACAAGGCTGAGATATGAATGTGGGATCCTATGAAATCAAGACTTGACCAACCTTTAGTACAACTAGTATTGCTCTAAGAAGTTAGATCCTTGTGAAAATTATATAAACTTGGAACACAGAAAAGATTAAATTCACAGTACTTTTTTAGCCTGATTTCATAGGCCTGTTGCCTAACTATTTATTAAAATTCCTTGATTCCTTTTAAACCTAAGTTTCTCAATATATTTTGGGCTGGATAATTCTTTGATGTGGATGACTTTACAGCTCTTTGAAGGATCTTTAGCAACATCCTTGGCTCCTACCCACTAGATGCCAGTGATACACCCTGAACAACCAGAAATGTCTCTAAACATTGCCAAATGTCCCCAGGAGAGTCCCAGTTGAGAACCACTATTTTAGATCCTGGTATTTGGACAAAGGATGTTATAAATCAATACATTAAATGTAATGATTTTTCTAAAAATCTGCTTTTAAATACTGGATTTCCCTGTCTTATCTCATTATTTCCAACAGCATTCAAATTCAAAAGCCATTGCCCAATGCTAGCCAAGTCTGAATAGAAAGAAAGTAAACATCTTTCTTTTTATTAGATAAGATGTCCAGCAATGCAAATCACTGGATTTAAAGAGCTTGTTAAGATGTATTATGTCAGATGAAAAGTGCTATTTTAATAACTCATTGTTATTCTTAGCATAGACCTTTTATTTTAGAAAAATGGATAATTAGCATTTTGGCTTATCACTTTCTATCCATGAATATGAATAATTTGATAGACAAACAACCAAGAGAGACTTCATTAAATAATGGGTCTAATCAGTCTCGGACTAGAGTAAATTGGAAGTTAGATTTCCGGCTTGAGAGTTGGTTCTCAGGGTTTAGTGGCAATGTCCTCTCATTTTTCCAGGATATTTTTGTTGATTCATCTAAAGTTGCAGTAAAAAACCAGAGCACAGGTCAATTGGCTAGAAATAAAAGTAAAAACTCAGCTTAGAGCTGCATTTAACTTGCAGCTGGATAATTGCAAGAATACTTTCAAAGCATAACTACACGTCCTACGGTGTTTGTACTTAGCAGCTTCAATTTCTAGATAATGGCCCATTATTCACATGGAAGTGTTAGAAATATCAGCCTGGAACCGTTCCCCTTTGTATGCATTATACACTTACCTCCCCTCTGTGGTTATCCGTAACACCTTACTAGTTTTCCAAAAAGGACTACCAGAAGCACTTTATTTTTTGAGAACAGTCTTTCTAATACCCAGCCTGGAAATCTGTTTTGAAATTAATTTTCTTTAAAAACTTTTAATGTAGTCTATACGTTTGTTTCTGAGACACAAAGCCCAATGCTGTGTTTGATTTGGAGCCATCATACTGTCATTCAGAAGGGACAGATAACCATCAGTGGAATTTTCCAGGCCTTGGTAATCTTTTGAAGCTTGCAGTGCAGTCTGAAGAAAGGATCATGATGATCACTTACTAGTAGACTTCCTCTATAGGGCAGTGGGAGAACTTAGATCTGAGAGATTATTCTTATCATGAGATGGAGGAGTGATTTTATTCACAATTCATACTCTACATTCATGATCCAACCCACACAGAAGCATTCGCTCTGTGTCGCTCTGTGTATCCTTAAAGATACATCTGACATTTTACCACCTGATGTTTACTAAGTCGCATTTTTCTACCAAGCCGACTTGTGTGAAAAAAGGAAATGAAGGTAACAGACGTATGATGCTTCTAAAACATATTTAACTTTATTACTAGCATCTTCTAAGAGAAAAATAACAAAGAGCCAAAACAGAATGATTTTTCAAGTTCTGAAAGGAATCCTCACATGCTACAGTGCAGGAAATAAAAAGGTCTTATTTCCCTTTGTAAAATGCGTGTTGGAGTGAATTCATTTATTAATCATATCATTTGTTATTGATACATATCTAGTAACTCCTAAGATGGGGGGATCCTGGTAACTAGAGTATTTAGAGGGCTGAGAGAGTGATAGTTGTTAGGATACAAGCTTGGATAAACCAGGAGGAATATACTGCTTTATAAAGAAATGGAGAGGAATAATGAGTCTAGGATATGTCATTTGGAAGAAATGAAGATTCAGAATGGGAGAGTCCTCTTCCTTATCCCAATCCGTCTTCTGCTAAAGTTACATTGCCTACTAATGCTCTATGGGGTGGCTTTTTTGTGTGTGTGGGGAAGGAGAAATAATGTTTAATTTTACTCACATTTGCCGTAGGACAAAGACAGAGTTGCTCATGGGAAAATGATGAGTTGCAGAAGTTAAGAAAATAGAGTCAAGAATTTGGGAAATCTATGCAAAAGCACAGCTAGAAAGTGGCAGAGAGAGATTTGAATGCAAGACTGATGACAAAGCCAATGCTTATTTGCATCTATTATGCTGCTAGAACCTGCTTCTACTACAGTATCATTTTATTAGAACACCTTAAGTGCTTTCAGATGAGATGGAAGTGGAATATGATGAAATGAAGGTTGCTGGTATTGAAGTCACTCTATACAATTATATATTTTTATATGCAAAGTTTATATGTTAAATTTTCAGTGTCCTGATATTGATCACTTTTATTTTAAATTATGTCTTCATAGTTTAATCCATATTGGAAAATGTGCTTTATTCTTTTGGCACCAAAATGATATAGAAATGATGTGGCCATGGTATGATAAACTTCTGGTCTCCTCTTACATGAAGTAAACATTTAGTTGGAATGAGTCTTGTTTTTTGAAGTGTTACCTATGCTTTGCCTCAAATTAGCACTTGTTATTTATAGCAGATACATACACACACACACACACACACACGTGAAAAGCGTTTGAATAAAATTTAGAACTGCAAAAATTATTTGGCTTTTCACAGCTCCCCCTCTACACTTTATCCCTCAGATGAATTATATGCTACCAAAAGGTTATTTATTTTTATCGTCTGGCCGGTCAATAATATATGCATACATAATTCATTAGCTTGTTAATTAGGCCCATGTTTCACATTTATGGCTGCAGATCTGGCCCAGGTGTGAGGCAGGGAAGCTGCGATGACATCTGTGTCTCTGCTGCTGTGCATGGCCAGGACTCTTGCAAGGTTCAGATTTCCTCTTTTTAAGGAAAGAAGGAAACCCAATCTCTACATGGCATGTCAGTAATCCTATGTTATAAATGAAACAAAAATAACTCTTGGTTTCCATTTTGGATTGGCTATGCTTTAACATTTTATGGCAATTGATCTAGTTCTAGTTAAGAGCTTTTGTTTTTAGCCTTAAAATATGTAAAGTAGCTACAATATTTAGTATTTGAGATTTGTCCAAATTGCTCTTTAACAAAATGATCCCATGGAGAGTTCTAAAGTCTAGTTAAATAGAGTTTGAAGAAGACACTAAGAAAGTCTTAAAACCGTGGCCAAAATGCACTATAGTTTTTAATAAAGCGTTTTTGTGGGGAAGGAGAAATAACCATTCATCCTGTGAGTCATTATTTATTCACGGTTGTTTTTTGATCTTCTGAGTGGAGCCTTCAGTTTCTCTAGTTTGTCTAGTTTCTGCAATCTTGGGTACTGGAAGGGTGGTAATTTTCTGTTTCAGCTAATTGCTAAGCTTTGCATGGTCACAGGGACTGAGCATTTTAGAAAGCCACTTCATTAAAGCATTAAAATACTATGAGCTCAGTAATTTCATTTACTGGGTCAATAACCCATGATATCTGAAAGAAGATTTAAAATAGTTAAAAATAATTATTCAAACAAGAAAGGAATTTCAAACTATAATTACCATAGCAATAAAAGAAAGAGACTCCAAAGCAAGTATAAATATTACTGTGTATTTAAACCTTAATATTGAGTTTCTATAATTCAAAAGCTTTAGTTTGTCCATAGTAGGTCACAAGATCTTAGACATTAAATAAATTTCAGCAAGCATCTTATCTAGATGTAGAAATTCAAGTATTTTCCCCCAAGCATTTTTCCCCTTAAGAACCACAAAAAAAAAAAAAAAGAACCACTTACAATTTAATACCTGAATTGACAGGGTATTCCAGTTCATTCTTATATAAGGCACTCAGTTTTCTTAAAGCATTAGCAAATTTCTTATTTATTTTCCCCCTTAGGTATTTTGCTTGCTATTGTACATTAGATTTCTTTCTGTTGTAGATTCATTTTTTGCTGAGGTACTGTTGGTAATTTTGTATATCCACATTTCAGCTGGCTAACATTTTGAAATTCTTCTATTAGTTCTAATAGTTTTTCTATGGTTTGTTATGTTTGCAAGGAAGACTGTCATATCATCTACAATGATGATTCTTTTTTCTATTATTAATACCTTGCTCCTCATCACATCTAGTCTCCAGTTATTACACTGACTAAAACTTAAAGAAGAATGGTGAAAAAATAATGGAATCAGTCACCATTCATATCTTATTCCAAGCCCTAACAAGACTATACCTGGTGCACAGTCTACAAACGATGTTTCACAAGCCATTATCCCATAAGATATTAATCAATTTCCTATAAAAAATGACAGTGAGGTTTCTGAATAATTTTCTGGAATATTGAATTAAGCAGATTGGGACAGACTTAAGTGAATAACTATTTATAGCCTTTTTTTTCTTTTTAATAAATCTTTATTGTTCAGATTATTACAATTGTTCCTCTTTTTTCCCCCCATAGCTCCCCTCTACCCAGTTCCCACCCCACCCACTGCCCATACCCTCCCCCCCACTGTCCTCATCCATAGGTGTATGATTTTTGTCCAGTCCCTTCCCACACCCCCCACAACCTTTTCCCCCTGAGAATTGTCAGTCCACTCCCTTTCTATGCCCCTGATTCTATTATACTCACCAGTTTATTCTGTTCATCAGATTTTTTATTCACTTGATTTTTAAATTCACTTGTTGATAGATATGTATTTGTTGTTCATAATTTTTATCTTTACCTTTTTCTTCTTCTTCCTCTTCTTAAAGAACACCTTTCAGCATTTCATATAATACTGGTTTGGCAGTGACGAACTCCTTTAGCTTTTTCTTATCTGTGAAGCTCTTTATCTGACCTTCAATTCTAAATGATAGCTTTGCTGGGTAGAGTAATCTTGGTTGTAGGTTCTTGCTATTCATCACTTTGAATATTTCTTGCCACTCCCTTCTGCGCTGCATAGTTTCTGTTGAGAAATCTGCTGACAATCGTATGGGTGCTCCCTTCTAGGTAACTAACTGTTTTTCTCTTGCTGCTTTTAATATTCTCTCTTTGTCTTTTGCTCTTGGCATTTTAATTATGATGTGTCGTGATGTGGTCCTCTTTAGATTGCTTTTGTTTGGGGTTCTCTGCGCTTCCTGGACTTGTAAGTCTATTTCTTTCACCAGGTGGGGGAAGTTTTCTGTCATTATTTCTTTAAATAAGTTTTCAGTATCTTGCTCTCTCTCTTCTTCTGGCACCCCATAATTCAGATGTTGGTACAGTTGAAGTTGTCCCAGAGGCTTCTTACACTGTCTTCATATTTTTGGATTCTTTTTTCTTTTTCTGTTGGGTGTATTTTGCTTCTTCATATTTCAAATCATTGACTTGATTCTTGCGATCCTCTAGTCTGCTGTTGGATCTCTGTATATTATTTTTTTATTTCAGTCAGTGTATGCTTAATTTCTAGTTGGTTCTTGTTCATATCATCAAGGGTCTCACTAAATTTATTGGCATTTTCTAGAAAATTCTTGAAAAACCGTATAGCTGTGGTTTTGAACTCTATATCCAGTTGTTTGCTTTCCTCCATTTCTTTCATTTGTGACCTGTTTCTTTGTCTCTGCATTTTGGCTGCTTCCCTGAGTTGATAGAGTGGCTTTGTGTGCTAGGTGTCCTATAGGGCCCAGTGGCTCAGCCTCCCCAGTTACCTGAGGTGGACACTCTTGGTGCACCCCTTTGTGGGCTGTGTGCACAGTCTTGTTGTAGTTAAGCCTTGATTGTTGTTGGTATCACTGGGAGGAATTAACCTCCAGGCCAATTGGCTGTGAGGATCAGCCGTGTCTACGCTGGAAGGACTTCTGTGCTGGAGACACCCTTATGAGACAAGACTTGCTTCAGTGGGGCTTTGGTGCTCACTGAGTCTGCCCCCTGAGTGTGTCCCTTATGGATCTGAGGAGTTGTAATCTGGATGTTCCCACTCTGACCCCTGGGTACACTGGCTCTTGGATCTCCAAGGAGGTGCTAATTTAGCCTCTGCCTGAGGCCACCCAGCAGGAGCTACGGAGAAATCTTCAGATTCCTCTTCTTTGTTTGGGTTTTGGAGGTGCCCAGATGAGGCTCAGCTGTGAAGCAATGCAAGTTGCTGCAGGGCCTTGTGCCTTCTTTTGGATGTTCTGGGTCTCACTGACTCAACTGCAGTTTGTTTAGGTAAGTTTAGAATTCAAAGGACCCATTCATATGCAAAAGCCTCTGCGCTCAGCTTGGATGGGGCAGAGTCTCAGGGCAGAGCAACCAGCAATGGCTTCGTGGGGTGGGATCTCAGGGCTTCGTAGGGCGGGAACAAACAGCTATGGCTTCCCATCAGCCCTGCCCTAAGAGGTCCCCCACATCTCAGTGTCCCATGGTAATAGCTGCATGCACCTCTGAGAGAAAGCCGCCCTTGAGTTTCGCCCGCTGCCAGACAGTCCAGTTTCTCACCGTATGAGTCTGGGTCCCTAGAGTCTCGCCCAGAACTGGAGTTCAGAGTAGTCAGGAGCTTTTGTCTCCCTCCCAATTGAGAAAGCCAGCCATGTACTCACTTGCCAGCCCTCTCCACACAAGCGCCTCCATACCTCTGCCTTCCGCAGCTCCTGCAAGTCTCACTGTGCTTTTCTCTTTTCTTCTAGTTGTAGAATTTCCACTCAGCCAGCCTTCCTGTGGTTCTGGATGATGTCCGTTTTGTCTTTTAGTTATAGTTTTGAAATTGTTGTGTGAGGCAGCAGTTTAGGTGTTTACCTATGCCGCCATCTTGGTTTCTCTCTATTTATAGCCTTTAGTATTTAATATTCATTGGCAATCCCCAAGAGGTGATGAATGTACTAGTATATGACATTTCCCAACATATTCGTCCCTAGGACACCATTTTTTAAGGAGACTTAATTACCATTTTACAATACAATATGTGAATGCCACTCTGGCAGGACACTGGTAACTGTGATGTTTGTTTTAGTTTCAGAATGATAGCCCTTATCATTTAAGAAATTACCCTAATAACTATTTGCTTCAAATAGGTCTTCAATAACTTGCTCTCTCTCTTCTCTTTCTGGAACCTCCATAATGTGAATGTTGGTACACTTGAAGTTGTCCTAGAGGTTCCTTCGACTATCTTCAAATTTTTGGGTTCCTTTTTTTTTTTTTTTTTGCTATTCTGTTTGAGTGTTTTTTTACTTCCTCATATTCCAAATTGTTGATTTGATTCTTGAATCCTCTACTCTACTGTTGAATCCCCATAAATTATTCTTTATTTCAATCAGTGTATACTTAATTTCTGACTGGTCCTTTTTCATTTTATTTGATATTCTCACTAATTTCCTTGAAATTTTCACACGATTCTTGAAATTCTATGTCCCTTGAAGCTCTCATTAAGATCCTTGAGCAACCTTATAACCATTGTTTTCAACTCTGTACTCAGTGGTTTGCTTGCTTCCATTTCATTTAGTTCTTTTTCTGGGGATTCCTTCTGTTCTTTCATTTGTTTTTTTGTTGTTTTGTTTTTATTTTCTTTAATGATTAAGGTATTACATATATGTCCTTATCCCCTTATTGCCCCCCTCCACCTCCCCACTCATGCCCTCACCCCCTTGGTGTCTGTGTCCATTGGTTAGGCTTATATGCATGACTTATGTCTTTGTATTTTGGCTGCTTCCCTGTGTTTGTTTCTATGCATTAGGTAGAGCTGCTATGACATCTGGAATTGGTAGAGTGGCCTTGTGTAGTAGGTGTCCTGTAGGGCCCAGTGACTCAGCCTCCCCAGTCACCTTAGCTCTAGCTAAACCTCTTTGTGGGCTGTGTGTACTGTCTTGTTGTAGTTGAGTCTTGATTGCTGTTGGCATCAATGGAAGGAATTGACCTCCAGGCCAGTTGGCTGTGACAACCAGCTGAGAGACTACAGTGGAAGAGCTGCTGTGCAGGAGACACCCCTATGATGCAAGACTTGCTTCAGTGGGGCTTTGGTGCTCATTGAGTCTTCCCCTTCAGTGTGTCCCTTGTGGATGTGTATAGTTGTAATCTGGTATAGTCTGAAGCTATCCCACTGGCTCTGGGGTTTCATAGGAGGTACAAAGTCAGCCACTGCCTGGGGCCACCTGGCAGAAGCGACAAAGCAATCTACAGATGTCTGTTACTTATATTGGGTTTGGAAGTGCCCAGGCAAAACCAAGCTGTGAAGCAAGGCAGGCTGGTGCTAGTGCCGGGTCTTGGGCCACTTATTGATAATATGGGGCACGGTGATACCAGCTGCTGCTTGTTTGAGAGATAATGACAGAAAAGTTCCCCACCTGGTGAAAGAAATAGACTTACAGGTCCAGGAAGTGCAGAGAGTCCCACACAAGTGGAGTCCAAACAGGCCCACACTAAGACATAGCATACTTAAAATGACAAGGGTTAAAGACAAAGAGAGAATTTAAAAGCAGCAAGAGAAAAACAGTTAGTTACCTGCAAGAAAGCACCCATACCACTGTCAGCTGATTTCTCAACAGAAACTTTGCAAGCCAGAAGGAAGTGGCAAGATATATTCAAAGTGATGAATAGCAAGGACCTACAACCAAGATTACTCTACTCAGCAAAGCTGTCATTTATTATTGAAGGTCAGGTAAAGCTTCAGAGAAAAGAAAAAGCTAAAGGAGTTCATCACCACAAAACCAGTATTACATGAAATGATAAAGGGTATTCTTGGAGGAGAAGAAGGAGAATGGGAAGGAGGAGGAGGAGGAAGGAGAAAAGAAGAAGGAGAAGGAGAAAGAGGAGGAGGAGGAGGAGGAGGAAGGAGAAGAGAAGGAAAAGGAGAAGAAACAGAAATAAAAATATTAACAATAAAATGGCAAGCCTATCTAATAAAAGAGTAATATGCAAATTAACCATCACTCTGCTACACCCACAAGTCACGCCCACCAGCCAATCAGGAGCGAGTATGCAAATTAACCAAACCAAGGTGGCTGCAGCCACGGACAGAGCAGGAGGCTTGGGTTTCCACGGCAATGGAGGAAGCCAAGCTTTCCACACACCCTGGCAGGCCCAGGCCTCCACTCAAGGCTACAAAGTTTCAATTATAGAAGATAAATAAATCTCAACAAAAATGGCTATGGCCATGGAGCTAGAGAGATCAGGAGGCTTGGCTCTGCTCAAGGCTACAAAGTTTCAATTATAGAAGATAAATAAATCCCAGATCCCAGGGCCTCTGCTTGGGTCGCTGGGGGGCATGGCTGGCCTGCAAACCACCACAGGCCCCTCGCCCAGGCCGCCTGATGCCCCAAGGGAACGCCCACCTTGATCCAGGACACCCTTCAGGGCAAACCAGCTGCCTCCCACCCATGCACCAGGCATCTATCCTATCTAATCCTCCTATCTAATAAAAGAATAACATGCAAATTGACCGTCACTCCAACACACAAGATGGCTGCCTCCATGTAGTCAAAGATGACTGACCCCATGTGGACACAAGATGGCCACCACAAGATGGCCAGCAGGGGAGGGCAGTTGGGAGGGACCTTGCCTGCAATGGAGGGCAGTTGGGGGTGATCAAGCCTTCAGGGGAGGGCAGTTAGGGGTGACCAGGCTGGCAGAAGAGGGAAGTTGGGGGTGACCGGGCCTGCAGGGAAGGGCAGTTGGGGGTGACCCAGGCCTGCAGGGGAGAGCAGTTGGAGCGGACCAGGCCTGAAGGGGAGGGCAGTTAGGGGTGACCAGGCCTGCAGGGGAGAGCATTTAGGGGCAAACAGGCTGGCAGGGGAGCAGTTAGGCATCAATCAGGCTGGCAGGGGAGTGGTTAGGGGGTGATCAGGCTGGCAGGCAGAAGTGGTTATGGGCAATCAGGAAGGCAGGCAGGTGAGCAGTTGGGAGCCAGCAGTCCTGGTACGATCGGGCCTAAACGGGCAGTCGGACATCCCTCAAGGGGTCCCAGATTGGAGAGGGTGCAGGCTGGGCTGAAGGACACACACCCCTTTGCATGAATTTCGTGCACCGGGCCTCTAGTTAATACATATCTATCATCAATTGAATCTAAAAATCAAAATAAGCTAGCAAGAATCTAACAATCAAAATAAATTGACGAATAAAATAGGTCCAGAGGCATGTAAACATGGAACAAACTGATGTATCTCAATGGAAATGGAGGAGAGAGGGGTGGGAAGAGATTAACCAAAGACTTATGCATATGTCCATTACCTATGGACATGGACAATAGGGTGGTGAAGGTCTGAGGTAGGGCAGGAGCCAGGTGGAGGAAGCTATTGGGGGGCAAGGGAGGCATCTGTAATACTCTTACCAATAAAGATTTTAAAAATCTGTTTATTACAAAAATTGTCCTATATGTATATTCAACTATGCAGAATAATGCCATAGTTTTCTGAAGTGTTAGTGCAAAGTTCATATTCGTATCAGTTATTGCATGAAACTTCCAGTAGTATGTTCTTTTTAATACTTGGTATTGCCAGACATTTTAATTTTTAGGCAACCTGGTAGGTGTACATAACATCTCATTGTTTTAGTTTGCATTTTTTCTGATTATTAATGATAAGCATTTTTCTGATGCTTATTTGCCATTTGAATTTTTTCTTCTATGTAATGACAATCTTTTGCCCATCATTCTATTGCTTTGACTGGCTGCTTTTATTGTTGATTTGTAAGTATTTTTACATATTTTATATATTAACTCTTTCTAGGACACTCACTCACCTCCCCTACAGAGAGGGAGAAAAAAAATCTGTGGCCTGCTTTATCACTTTCTTTTTCTTTATTGTTAGTTCTTTTGTCTTGTTTAATAAAAAAGTTTCCTTGTCTGATTTTATGAAAGTTTTCTCCTATATTTTCTTCATAAAGCAGGCAGGCAGGCAAGCGGTTAGGAGTGATCAGGCAGGCAGGTGAGTGGTTAGGGGCAATCAGGCAGGCATGCATAGGGTTTAGGGGCAATTGGGCAGGCAGGCAGAGTGGTTAGGGGTGATCAGGCAGGCAAGCAAGCGAGCGGTTAGGAGCCAGTGGTCCCGGATTGTGAGAGGGATGTCTGACTGCCAGTTTGGACATCCCTTGAGGGGTCCTCGATTGTGAGAAGGTGCAGGCTGGGCTGAGGGGTCCTCCCTCCCCCCCCCCTGCACAAATTTCATGCACCAGTCCTCTAGTTATAAATAAAATACTTAGATTTTCATTGTTGCTGATATATCAAAATACAATAGATTCAGATTTATATCTAGTAATCCTACTAACTCCAATGAAAATGATAACAAGTAATATGTGGATTATTATATACCATCATATCATCTATGAATAATTATATTTACTACTTTTATGTCTTTCATCCTTCCCCTTATTGTACTGGCTAGGATCTCAGTGCATTGAATAACAAGGGTGAGAGTGGAAATCATTGTCTCATTCCCAATTTCAAAGTGACAGTTTCCAACATTTTACTATTAAGTGTGAAGTACTACAATGTTGTTGTTGTTTTTTTGTTTGCTTGTTTATTTTTACAATGATTGACATAAAATTTTTGTCTTGTAGAAATAATTTATGAGATTAAGAAAGCTCCCTGTTACTTTCCCTTAACTAAGAGCTTTTTGTCATTAGTTGACATTGAATCATATCAATTTTTTTATACTTTTTGAGCTAATCATATGATTATATGATTTTACTTTTGAAATTATATGATTTTACTATGATTGTTGCAAATACATTGATTTTTCCCCCATTTTTATTTTGTTATTTTTTAAAATCAAATTTATTGGGGTGATATCCTATAAAATAAAAGAGAAATATGCAAATTAACCATCACTCCACTACACCCACAAGCCACGCCCACAAGCTACGCCCACCAGCCAATCAGGAGCGGATATGCAAATAAACCCAACTAAGATGGCTACAGCCACAGAGAGCAGGAGGGAGGTTTGGGTTTCCCTGGCAATGGAGGAAGCCAAGCTTTCCGCCTGCCGTTGCCGGCCTAGGCCTCCACTCAAGGCTACAAAGTTTCAATGATAGAAGATACATAAATCCAAACAGAAATGGCGGCAGCCACAGAGCTGGAAAGAGCAGGAGGCTAGGGTTGCCCCCGGTGATGGAGGAAGCCAAGCTTTCCACACACCCTAGCTGGCCCAGGCCCCTGCTTAAGGCTACAAAGTTTCAATTATAGAAGATACATAAATCCCCCCAAAAATGGCTGTTGCCACAGAGCAAGCAGAAGGCTTGGCTCCGCTCCAGGCTACAAAGTTTCAATTGTAGAAGATAAATAAACCCCAGATACCAGGGCCTCCACTTGGGTCGCCAGGGGGTGTGGCCAGCCTGCAAACCACCACAGGCCCCTCGCCCAGGCCGCCTCATGCCCCAAGGGAACCCCCACCCTAATCCGGGATGGGACACCCTTCAGGGCAAACCAGCTGGCCCCCACCCGTACACCAGGCCTCTATCCTATCTAATAAAAGAGTAATATGCAGATTGACCATCACTCCAACACATAAGATGGCTGCCCCCATGTGGTCAAAGATCCTGCCCCCATGTGGACACAAGATGGCCACCACAAGATGGCCAGCAGGGGAGGGCAGTTGGGAGGGACCAGACCTGCAAGGGAGGGCAGTTGTGGCAATCAGGCCAGCAGGGGAGGGCAGTTGAGAGGGACCAGGCCTGCAAGGGAGAACAGTTGGGGGCGATCAAGCCTGCAGGGGAGGGCAGTTAGGGGTGACCAAGCTGGCAGAGGAGGGAAGTTGGGGGCAACCAGGCCTGCAGGGAAAGGCAGTTGGGAGGGACCCAGGCCTGCAGGGGAGAGCAGTTGGGGGGTGACCAGGGCTGCAGGGGAGGGCAGTTAGGGGTGACCAGCCTGCAGGGGAGGGCAGTTAGGGGCAAACAGGCTGGCAGGGGAGCAGTTAGGCATCAATCAGGCTGTCAGGGAGTGGTTAGGGGTGATCAGGCTGGCAGGCAGAAGTGGTTATGGGCAATCAGGAAGGCAGGCAGGTGAGCATTTGGGAGCCAGCAGTCTTGGATTGTGAGAGGGATGTCCGCTTGCCCTTTTGGGCCCAATCCCACCGGGATCGGGCTTAAATGGGCAGTTGGACATCCTTTGAGGGGTCTCAGATTGGAGAGGGTGCAGGCTGGGCTGAGGGACACCCCCCTCCCCCATGCACGGATTTCATGCACCAGGCCTCTAGTTGGTTAATAAAATTATGTAGGTTGCAAGTGTATAATTCTATGATACATCTTCTGTACATTGTATTGTATATTTAGCACCCAAAGTCAAATCTTCTTTCGTCACCATATGTTTGAACTTCTTTACCCTTTACTACCCAACTTTTTTATTTTGAAAAATTTCATGAGTTCCATGGTCATTGAACACCATTTTACTGAAAATAACCAACAGACAAATGATGACTATTTTTATTTCAATACTTCGCAGACATTTTCCTGAAAATGAATGAAGTGAGCCTATAACTTAAAGAAAATAACAGTGTATTTCACTAGTGACAAAAATTGAGTTTTCAAGTAAAAATTAGCATGTACTTGACAAACTTGTATTTTCACCATCAACTTTCCAGTTTTGCAAAACTTACAGGCTTTTCTGATTAGATTAGTGGTATTATCAATGAATGTGTTTAAAATATGTAATGAAATTTTCAACATTTTGAATAACTTATTTGACTAATATTTTATAAATGACCAAAATGGGATGTTACAAAATCAGACATGAGTTAATTATCCATGCAAAGTACAAGATAGACCAATGGATTCTAATGTAACAGTAGAAAATCTTATTGATATAGTTTCAGATTTTATATTGCAAACAAACTTTAAGAAATTGCCACATGTAAAATTTGGTATAGATTCAAAGAAAAATAGCCCTAGCTGGTTTGGCTCAGTGGATAGAGCGTCGGCCTGTGGACTCAAGGGTCCCAGGTTCGATTCTGGTCAAGGGCATGTACCTTGGTTGCGGGCACATACCCAGTAGGGAGTGTGCAGGAGGCAGCTGATCGATGTTTCTCTCTCATCGATGTTTCTGGCTCTCTATCCCTCTCTCTTCCTCTCTGTAAGAAATCAATAAAATATATTAAAAAAAAAAAAGATTCAAAGAAAAATATACACAATTATTTTCCCTTTCCCACTACATAACATTTTGAAACTGGATTCTTTTTCATGTACTTTAATTAAAATAGCCTATTGAGTAAAAGTAGAAACAGATGAGAATTTATCTATCTTCAATGAAAGAAATTTGCAAAAATAAAATATAAATAATGCCATTCTTTTCACTATTTTGTTGGGAAAAAGTTGCTTTTTATATAAAACTTAATATTAACATGAAGTGGGCATATTATTATTTTAAAATGAATTAATGAATATTTTTAAATTTTCTAATTTTCAGCTTCTAATGTAATAATGATATATATTCAACTCACATAAGCAAAAGATTGTTGGAGTCCTCAACAATTTTTTAGTATAAATGGGACCTTAGACCAAAAATTTAAGAACTACTGCCCTAGGAATAGCAGCAGGCATCCTAAGCTTATGAAGATATGATGTTATTTGGCACATTTACCCTCTTTTCATGACAATGTAAGGACCTTACAATATTTTATCTCTATTTACCCCCTCCAAATTACAGTTGAACTTTGAACACTGGAGGGGGCTAGGGCACCAACCTTCCTCCCCTATCTAAAATCCACCTATAACTTAATTTGGCCCTCAGGATATGGGGATTCCTGATGAAAATACTGTTTTTGCAGTGGTTAAATCCTCAGATGTGTAATCCACAGATAGAGAGTGTCAGCTATATCTCTATTGAAAAAAAATTCACTTGTGGACCTGTGCAGTTCAAACCCAAGTTGTTCAAGGGTTTACTATATATGCTATTTAATGGTAATTTTAAATTCTGTAATTTACTCTTTGTTTTTGTTTTTATGAAGTTTCACTGTATATTTAGATTTTGTATTTATTTTCCCTGTGAGTCATTTGAATTTATGGATTCTCATACGTTCTTGAAAATTGTCAGCCATTGTCTTCTGCCCATCCATTTTCTCTCTCATATCCTCTGGTATTTCACATACATTTATTTTAGGCTTTCTCATTGTATTCCCTGTGTCTCTGAGTCTTTATAAAAAATGTTTGTTTCATTCGGAACAGTTGCTTTTATCTTTTAGTCCACTAATCCTCTTTAGCTTTGTCTAAATTGCTATTAAATATATTCATTGATTTCCTTATTTCATGTGTTCTATTTATTATTTCTAGTTTCTAAGTGGCTCTTTTGCACATACACTCCATCACTTTTTATAGTTTTCATTTCCCTGTCAACATTTTCAGTTGGCTTTTATCTTCTTGAACACAGTAAGCATAGTGGTTTTGGTCTGTGCCCTGTAATTCCATGTGTAGAGTTCCTAAGGGGCTGTTTCTGTTTGCTTTCTCTAATGGCATTTGGTCCCTTCATATGTCTGGGTTTTTAGATAGTGTGTTGGGTATTGTACTTGAACACTTATTTGTAGCAATATTTGGAGACCTAGGATGATATGATCTTCCTCCAGAGAAGATTTCTCTTTTCGTTCTGCAGGTGTCTCAGGCCATTAGAAGTTCAGGACTCCATAATGTAATTTTCAGAATCGAAGTTTTCAGAGGCATTCTATTGATGTGAAAGAGGGTAATAGATTTTGCAAACTTGTTTATTTCAGACTTACCTTTAGAATACACTTTAGGAGTTCTAGTCCAAAGCCTATGTTGAATTACCCTTTTGGGGCTCAACATTCAGATTTCTGTTCTCCTAGGCCCAGGAGGCTGCCAGAAGTAGAGCTCAGCTACTTCCTCCAGAGCCACAGATGCCTCCAGAACAAAAGCAGTTCTTAGTGTAGATGCACCTCCCTGAGTTCCAGACTTCTCCAGGCTGCCAGTTCCTCACTAACCTGTTAGGTCTTGGATGGTCTCAAAGAAATAGTTTTTACATTGTTCTCAGTTCTCTTAGTTATCTTCCATGGAAAGGTTGGTTGGGATTTTTTAAGTTAACATACTGAAGCAGACATTCTCATGCCAGTACTTTTCAACAACAATGGATTTTAATATCTCTGTGCTTTGGTTTTGCATTTTCAACCTAGAAGGAATGACATACTACAGCTTCTTTCCTGAAACCTGTTGCAATTGGAATCAGACCCTTAAATCAAAGCTTATATAAGCCACATTATTTTCTCCTTATTCTGAAGGTAAGCATGGTCTCAGGACATACAATGCAAACATATGTCACCCAGTCTCCAATGAATGGATATAACCCCATGGAGAGATATTCATTGCTTCCTTATCTCTTTCACTTGCTCATTTTGCCATCATTTCCTTTCACTTTCAGCTTGGAATTCATGTTACCAGTGCCCATAATTATTTCTCAGCTTTGCACTTTCAGTACACCACTTGCCATAATGTCTAGTCCGTGGTCAAGGTGGCTAACGTCTGTCTTTAGTCCTGCTTTTGTGCTCCTGAGCCATACTAGAAAGAATACATAAACTTGCAGTAGGTTAATCAAAAGTCTATAATTTCTAAATTCCAGCTGTGGCACAGCTGGAAATCCTTTTTTGTTGTTGTTGTTATTGCTCAAAATATTCTCTTTTTCAAAAGTTAATCTCTCTCCTGAAGTTTTTAACCTTACCTCTAAGTATCCCATCTCTCAATCAACCCTTACTACTGGAGAGAAATGTAAGGAAATCTGGAGTGAACTTTAATTGCAGTTCTTTCTTTAAAGTTATCTGGTTTTCCTCTGATTCTTAATTCGTTCTTATTGTCTCATAGAAAGATCTCTCTACCTTTTCAAAGGCTACCTATCCAACACTATTCTTGTATTATTGACTTCTTCCTTCCCTTGGTTCTCACTATATTAGTGGGACATTCTTTTATATTCACAATCATTCCATCTCTACCACCCCTTCTGTTCAAAATAAAGCATCTTCCAGAATAAAAATAAGACAAGATAAAAAATTATATTGAATGCATGTCAACAAAATGTTGAAATTACCATAACCCTTACAGGCTGGCAAAAATTCCTCATGACAATTAAGAAAATGTATAAGGCAACATGATTTTCCTTGCTTCTAGAGCAAATTCTAGTTGGAACATAAAAACCTCTAATGCTATATAATCTATAATAATAAAATCATAATATGCTAATTAGACCAGACAGCCGAACAACTTTTCGGACGTCATTCCACACACCCTTCTGGATGAAGCCGACCCGGCGGGGGCCAAGGCAAAGGCAGGATCAGGCCTAAACTGGCAGTCGGACATCCCCCAAAGGGTCCTGGATTGTGAGAGGGTACAGGCTGGGCTGAGGGACCCCTCCCATGCACAAATTTCGTGCACTGGGCCTTTAGTTAACAATAATGTTGTAGGAAATAAAAGTTCTCATGCTTGGTACAATGCAAACTTCCAACATCATCTCCATTTACTCTTCATAGCTTCTGACATCTAGGACTAATTCCATTTTGTTGGGGAGAGGGAATTCCCCTTTCTACTCTTCTTCAGTTCTTGTGTCTGGGCTGCTAATAAAATTGGCACAAGGCAGAAGAACAGGAGAAAATCCTGAGTTTTATTATATGTACACAGGAAAATTAAAAGAATTTTCTGTGAGTAGAGCAGGCCATTAATATATCTTTTAAATAAAGAAATAATAAATTTATGAGAATTTGCCAAGACAAAGAAACATAGATTTAGGGGTACATAGTAAGAATTTAGGTAGAATGTTGGCTTAAGGCAGTAAATTTGTAAAATTAACAAGGGTTTGTTTATATAGGTTTCTCAGCTCTGGATTTTCAATATCCGGGATAAAGCTGTCTCTTCCTTAGTTTGATTGATTGTTCCTTAGCCCTTTTATAACAGGGAGGGCACTTTTCAAGGGAGATTTATTTTCTGCATTTAGAGAGACAGAGAAGAGTCAGCGAGCTCCTCCCCCTCCTGCTGCTTCTCAAGTGATTTTAATTAGAAATAGTCAATATGTCATGTGGGATATTTAGGGGCCACCCTGCCATGGGCCCCAAAGATGTGTAAGTGCAGCTCACTAAATCAATGGTATTGAGGGGGTACCTGGAAAGATTTGCTACCCCAACATCTTTCTCTCTTGGGCCTCAAGGATACCGATTTACACTTTGTCATTCATCCCTTTGATTAGGCATTTTGAGCTCCTTTTCTATTGCCACCAACTCCTCAAAGACAATGTTTCTGAGCCCTAAATGTTCATTGGAATCACATGTGGAACATAGAAAAATACTTACGTGCAGGTGCCTTCCTCTTGAGTTGTCTGATTCATTTGGCCAGGCATTCATTCTAGCCATTATAATTTTGTAAACGTTCTCCTGGTCATTGTAATGTGCAACCAGTTGAGAACCATGTCCCTAGTTGGGTGCCCTGTTTAGAAACTAATACCATGGCTTTCTCTCTAGTTTTCTTTGTGTGACATACTTGGATGGTATGTCAGCACTGGGTCCCAAACTCATCTTCCTGAAAGGAGAGAAAAATCCAGAGGAAGTCAGTCATAAATGAGTCCAATTTAATTATGATCTCATAGTGATAGTGAAATATAAATGACTTCTTTATCCAGTCCACAGGTGAAAACTCTCTCTTGGTTTGGGTAGACTCATTTTTTTTTTTTTTTTTTTGCCTTCCAGTCCAGAGAAAGCAAGCTGCTTTTTGGGCATGCCTCCATGATTATACAGATCCATTTCTCTCAAGGAACTTTCAAATAAAGAGAACACATTATCTATGGTAACTGAGAAGCATAGCTTTATGTTGCCTGTTTTAGAATTATTTCTTGACATTAACATTTTTATGCATCCCCATATTAAGTTTTATGCTTGGATATAATGCCATCAGACAGAAATCAAGGTAAATGCCATATCCCAAATCCACAGAGAGTCAGAGCCAAACCATGGGTTATCAAATCTGTCTTTTTATATGCTGTTACTCATAGTGTATGATTTATACACACTGCTTTCTATAGCTGCACCCACTGAAAGATGCCGGTTTGTGGAGGGGCAAAGAAGTACGTAAGCAGGCTGTGTTGAACTGTGTTGATTTCTCTCTAGAACAGTCTTCACAGTTCTTTGCTCACAGTTAGAGGTCTGCTGAAAGTGACTCGTAGAGATGAAAACAGCTTGCTTAATCATTCCTGAAACACGGGGAAAATTAAAATACGTTTTTTCCTTTGTCAAGCAATAAAAACAATGCCAGATTGTTAATGCCTCTTTTGTACCTTTCACTTGAAAGACCTCAAAAGAACATCAAGGAGAATAAAGGCAAAATCTATTCCCCAATGGCATCATTATACATGTTGACACCTCTAAAACTGAAACTGTAAAGACATTCAGAAAGAGCAGAGGAATAAATGACAGCAACTGAAGAGTGAGTCTTTGGAGCTCAGTACACCCTGCTTTTTTTCAAATCCATCCAAATTGGATGATGAAAAGCAAAGATCTCATTTGTTTCAACATTAAAGTGGTAAATTAGTGGGTGGTGAGTTGATTGTCCTACATAGCATTTAACATGCTAGGAGCACCCCATCTCCAATATTTTAAATTGCATTCTTATGGTCAAAATGAAAGCAACCACGAGGGTCATGTAAAACAATGCTTTTAATAATTTAAACTGGTTCGATTCAAATAGGATTTTTGTCCTGAAATATTTATCAAAGCTCCTGTTTTGATTTGAGATGAGCAAGTTTCATTTTAGACTTCAAGACATCAAATGGAAACTCATTTTCAATTCAGGTGTTCAAGTAGGGAGATAGATTAGCGTATCCAGTGTTGTGTTTCATTCCTGGCTGTTTCTGTTTGCTTCCAAGGTATAGCATTAACAGGTTTGGTTAAATTTTAGCTGAGTTTTTTGGCAACCTTTTCTAATCCTAGCTGTTTCATAATTTAATGTCTTGACCTTCGTTTTCCATAGAGCCACCTCCGTGATAAATGCAGAGATTTAATAACTAGCACTAGTTGACAGGTGACCTTTCGTACAGGGCCATTTCTCTTTGCTGGGAGAACTACATTGTTTTGCAAGTTTTAATTCACAGATTTTAATTATCTGTTCTATTGTCTATAAGCTTATTCATGGAATAAAAAGTAAAGGTTAAATATTTCATTCTTACTGATTAAAATGTAAAGTGCTTGGCAGTTGTCCCAATATATCATTCAAAAAGGATGGGGCCATTTGTCAAGTTATTACCCACAGAAGAGAGGAGAGGAATTTTCCAGAGTGGTTGGTAAGGAGCAGGATGATAAAGTAGACAGGAGAGTGAGCTATCTCATCAGCTGGATTAGGGTAACCTTGTGTGTGTGTGGTCACGTGTGTATTTGTGGATATGTGTGTGTTTAGTAAATTTAAAGCCGAGAAACAAGAGTTCTTTAACTATATGTATATGAATTTGAAAAGTGACTGTGACTCAACAGTAGGTAAAACTTGCCAATCAGAGTAAATGCTAGTAATCTGTTAGCTTAGGTCATCTTTTCTTTTTCTAAATAAGGCAAGGATCAGTTGGGCATGTCATGATAAATTGGTTTCTAGGGTCTACATAAATAATACTTAAACACAGAAAAGTAAAGCTGACTATTAAAATGTGGCAAACTCTTAAAAAGTAATAAGAATAAACACATCTTTCTCATTCCCGACTCCATAGTTATCACATTCTTCAGCATTTTGGCAAACATAATTTATTTTGTGCCAAATAATCATATTTATAATAAAAATAAAAATCAGCATGACTGTAAGATGACCTGTGTTATGAGCATAGTATCCCAGTTGGCTTGTACCCTGGAGTATTCAGAAGTACGAAGGGGAGAACAATGCATGAGTTACAGAATGACTTGGTAGTTTTAAGCTAACTTTTATTCCCAATGACTTGAAAACAGCTATCCTGGGTGTTTCTAAGGTGAATTTATGTCAAGGAGGTTTTCATGAAGGGAGGAGACCAGCTTATTGAAACATCATCTACCAGAGCCTTTTTTTTTCTTTTTTTCAGACACGGACTATACCCATTTAATGTTTCAGAAAGACACACAACTCACTGCTGTTGTGAAAAAACATTGAAAAGCACATTGAGTAAGATGTGAAGGGCCATTTTAAAGCTAATAAAACTGGGCATGGTTAATTTATCTTAGACTGAAATTTCAGCCATATGACAAATTGAAAATATTTTGAAGAAAAAAAATCTATATATATAAAAGCCTAAGCAAACCTTACTACTGGACTACCAGCTGGTAGCTATGCCGCGCACTGACCACCAGGGGGCAGACACTCAATGCAGGAGCTGCCCCCTGGTGGTAAGTGCACTCCCACAACCAACCTCCTGTGGTTCCTCCCTCGAGCAGCCCCAGATCGCCTGCCAGGCCAAGGGACCCCACCCATGCACAAATTCGTGCACCAGGCCTCTAGTACATATATATGTATATGTATATGTATATGTATATGTATATGTATATGTATATGTATATGTATATGTATATGTATGTGTGTGTGTGTATGTATATATATATATATATATATATATATATATATATATATATATATATAATTTCTTATACCATGATAATGCCATTGCCAGAAAGGAAAGGTAAATTTCACTCACATGTATAGTCTAACATTTCTGAGGAGGCTTTCATCAAGGTTAATTTTTTTTTTCTTTTCTGGTGACATTCTTGGCTACCAGTATGTTTAAAATATTAATTTATAATTTAATACAAATAATTTTAATATAATCCTTGGTGAGATTTGAGGTGTTTACTTCTCTGTATATTAGGAAGAGTGAAAATGGTAATAAATATTTCTTTATTCTCTCTCACTTTTTAATAGCGATATGAATGTGTTTCACAGAGGTGAAGTGCTCCTTTTTAACGTGAACGATATCTGCTAACCACTGGACATTGTGTTTATGTCTTCCTCAACACTATAATGGGAAATAAAAACAAACTAAGTTTTGAAGAATTTATTATGAGAATTGAGTGGGATAATGTGAAAAAGTGCTAGGTAGAATGACTGGCCCATATTAAGTGCTCAATCATGTTTATATCAATGAATATAATACCCTATACTTATACATCTTTCTCACACTGTTGCTTTTCTTCCTCTCTCTTCCATGCTCTACCTGTGCTACAAACAGGAATTAAATTGTTTGTTTATTTTTTTTTTGTGAGGAAGCAAATGTCAAGATTCATTTTAGCAGAGGAAAAAAACCTTGATTTTCAAGGCAATCTCTTCAGCCTTTGAAGTAGTATATGAACTGAATCTTAGTTGATCATATACTGAGGTTAAATCTCACACTGATTAGGATTTTTAAATTATTGTACCCTTCACATTGCGCAGATTAGATACTAAGTAAAAAAATTACTTGGTTGTTTAATAGATGTCATCAAATTCTTAATTTTCCCCAAGCTGAGTGTTTATAACCAGATATGTAAGCAAGAGCTAGTATACTTTTGCAGAGAGAGAAAATACACAAGTCAAATTTAGTATCATCTTAGATTTCAAATAATAGGAAGATTTTTACATTTGTGGTCTTTTAACAGGGACACTGTTGCTCAGACAGGCTTGGCTGTACATTTGTAGGGATCTCAGTTTATAGACACAGCCGAAGCCTAACCAAAGTATTTGGCTTGATGATATTTTGAGTGTACAAGAGAAAAAGATAAAGAGGTCAGGTTTGTTTGTAGTGGGGGAAAAAACAACACGAAAAACACACACATAGAAATAGGGACAAGTCAACAGAAAAGGAGAATTTAGAATAAAGAGAGGAGTTGATAAAGTAGAACCAGACAATTCTTTCCAAAGGTCTCAGAGAAACTGATGGCTGTGGTAGAAACTGAACAAGTAGAGGCATATGCAATAAATTTTCAAACAAGTACCCCAAATCAAATAATATAAATGAGCTCAAGAAACAGCAGTGCATTTTAACAAAGAAAGTTGAGATCACAAGATGCAGGGATAAAGCCAATAAAAGGAGCTGGGATAACCAGATAAGAACAGATCTTAGGTCAAACCATCCATTTGTGACTAGGTATTTCTTTCTTTTTATCATAGCTTACTGTAGTTTGAAGGTGCCTTCAAAGGTATAAATGAGTCCTTTGGGCCTTAGCAAGCAAGCTCTTTGTGTTACCTGAAGCTTCTATTATGATGAAGAATGTTTCACTCATCTAACCCTGCACTTCTATCACACTGTAAGGATGGTTCCTGCAACCAAGTGGCAAATAGAGCAGTCACCGTGTGCACACACTTTTCCTGGTACCTCATTCAGAAAGTCAGACAGCTACGCAGGACTGTGACCAAGCAGAAGGGATATGTGGAAGTCTCCTAAGACTCTGGCCATGGTGACAATACAGCCAAGTGATTAGGATAAAAGAAAGATGCAATTTAAAAATTATCATCTACCCCCACAGGCATTGCATTCATAGCACTCTGCCCAATTACATATTTGTTACTTAAATAAGAGGATGTTGTTCCCATTGTTTGCCCTCAAGTTGTTAGTCAGCTGGTGACCTCATAATCTGCACAGCTGCAGCATCCCGATATGTTGTCATGAAACAGATTGTGATGTCTTAATTGATCACTTTCAGGGGTTACAACTGTCAAGTGAAACCAGTATGCTGATTCTTATTAGTTAAATTAAGCCTTGTTACAGCAGAACCAGCTAATTCGCTTTTGTGACTGGGAAATCCAATGCAAATTGCTGAATTTTGTAGATTAGAACGTGTCTAAGGCATTTTATTTATATCTTCCTTTTTCCTTTATAATATATTTTTTTAAATTGTGAAGTCCATACCCCCCAAAATGCTTTTATTATACAGTGTTTCTTGGAACAGTAAATTGAATATAACTTCCTCGCACCATATGCATCTTGGTGATAAGTTGGAGTGTGCCATATGACACACTCGATTACAGGCATTGATTTGCATGACTCTGAGTGACTTTGGAGAACTGAGCTAAGTGTAATGGATGTTGAACCTTACTGCAAGTCACCTGGCAGAAAGAATATTGTGTTCTTCTTTATCACCCCAAAACCGTGGTCAGCAAACTGCGGCTCGCGAGCCACATGCGGCTCTTTGGCCCCTTGAGTGTGGCTCTTCCACAAAATACCACGACCTGGGAGAGTCTATTTTGAAGAAGTGGCATTAGAAGAAGTTTAAGTTTAAAAAATTTGTCTCTCAAAAGAAATTTCAATCGTTGTACTGTTGATATTTGGCTCTGTTGACTAATGAGTTTGCCGACCACTGCCCCAAAAGATTTTAGGCTCCTAGATGCTTGATGATGAGTCTTAGATCAATGCCTGATCCTAAGAGATACCTACTTGTGTCTCCATTCGGCCATTGGTGAAGTCTTCATTAAGGCACCAATCTTCAGAACCTCATTTTAAAGTGCATTAATATACTCATCTGCCTTGAGGGGACCTATTCTAACCTAGTGCCTGGACCACCTGCTGCCACCCTAGTTCAGAAATCTAACTGTAGCAGGAGTGATGAACAATCCCTTTGCTAGAGGTTTTAACATACCTCATAAATGAAACTTTGTGGGCTCTACAAGTCGTTTCTTCAAAATTCTTAATTTTGTCCTCTCAAATAGGTAGATGCCTTTGTCTACCTCGCATATTTTATAGGTCTACAATGAAAACTAAATCAAAGAAGTAAAGTTAAATTAATATATAACTGTTAGCATTCAAAATTCAATGGGAAGCACAAGTATGTTCATCAAAGCAGTTTTTTTTTAAATAATAGAAAAAAAATCAGATAATAACTAAATGCCCAGCAATAGGCAAAAAAGGTACATTGTGGTATACTGTGTAATGGAATATTGCATAGGCATTAAAAATATCTCTAAGGACTATTTATTGACATGGAAAGGCTTAGTGATATGAAATCAAATAAAAAACAAAGGTTGCCAAATTGTATGAATGCTATTTTCAACCTTCCTAAAATAATATATCTAGAAGGAGAAAAATACAAGAAAATATTGTAGCAATTGTTGAGTTGAATAAATATGAAGATCTTTCATCCTTTTATCAATTCTTTTATTTTTTATTTCTCAACTTTTTCATAGCAAGCCCATATTACCACAATAATTAGGAAAAATATTTTTCCTCCTCCCCACCCCCCAAATATCACCATAGCCAGCCCTCTTCATTCAGATAATTCCTCACATAGCATTTTTCTCCTAAGGCCTTTACTGATCACTCTACCAACACACACACACACACACACACACACCTGTCCTTGCTTTAATTTTCTCTACTTAGCACTTATCTCTATCTAGCATATTTCAAGTCCTAAAACCTGGTGCTTAACCTCTATGAGTCTCTGTTACCTCATTGGTTAGGAAAAGGGAGGGTGGTGGTTAGAGTAGCCCTAGAGACTGTCTCTGGACATGCTATCTCTGAGTTCATAAAAGAAGCCTTTCCTTACCCATCCAGAATAAAGGTAAACCCAAAAGCCAGCCAACACAGGGATGCAAAGGAAGATTTTAAGGGTCTCTATAATATTTTTGCTAGCCTGAGACTTGTCTTAAGCAGTTTTCTGAAAACCTTTTTCAGAACCTTCTCATTTGCTGAATTTTTCATATTTTCATCAGCTTTTACATAACCATTCATGCATGTAAGTAAGTATAGAATTGATGCCTGGATAGCTCCCTTTTGCCTTATTTTTAGCCATCATCCTTATTAAAGATATCAGATCTTTTTATATTTCCTTATTTCATTTGAAACTAACAGTTTTGAATGAAAAGTCACCATTTAGAGTGGAAAACACATGATAATTTGTCCACTAACTTTAAAACAATACAAGGGGATAGAAATTAAAATTATTACTTAACAATTTGTATTCCCTTTTTAAATAAAAGGATGGCCCTGGTTTGATGACCTGGGGTGGTCAGTATAGGACTGGTATGTATATTTCAGAGATATTCCTACATTCAGCAGGTATGCATAATATCTGAATTTTCTGTTTTCCCAGAGAAACTTGTTTGGATAGGTGGGCTTTACTAATTTATGTTTCTACCCTCGTCTTATTTCTCCTTCTGTTTTTCAGCCTTTGCAGCTGGACTGCGACCTTTGTGCCATCGTGTCCAACTCAGGTCAGATGGTCGGCCAGAAGGTGGGGAATGAGATAGATCAGGCCTCCTGCATTTGGAGAATGAACAATGCCCCCACCAAGGGTTACGAAGAAGACGTTGGCCGCATGACAATGATTCGAGTTGTATCCCATACCAGCGTTCCTCTTTTGCTAAAAAACCCTGATTATTTTTTTAAGGAGGCAAACACCACTATTTATGTGATTTGGGGTCCTTTCCGCAACATGAGGAAAGATGGCAATGGCATTGTTTACAACATGTTGAAAAAGACTGTTGACATCTATCCAAGTGCCCAAATTTATATCACCACAGAGAAGCGCATGAGTTACTGTGATGGAATTTTTAAGAAGGAAACTGGGAAAGACAGGTGAGTCCTCTGAGAAGCAGCCTTATTGTCCTTTGTGTTGAATCTTTGCTGAGTCCTTTGTCAGCTATCAAATGAATGGAGAGATTTTTCAAACTGACTGTTATGTGCTTTTGACTATTATGATTACTTGATGAGCCAGCAACTCGGTCCCATTAATTCCACCTACACTACCTTCTGTTCTCTCCAATTTGATTGGCTTGAGGCTCCAAAAAATGCTGGATGCTTTCCCAGGATATCTTTCGATTTGTTCTTATTTAGCTCAATTTGCTATTGATTAAATTGGATTTTAGCCAAAAGTTCCTTAACATTTCAAAACAGAAATGTCAAGGAACTGTAGAATCTAAACTCCTTTGCAAGCAATGGCAAAAATTTACCTGAGACCACAAAACAAACAGGCTATTGATTCTCTAATAAGGTTGCATAGCTTCTTGCATGCAAATAGACCCTGTGATTGTGAACACCATTACTTGGTATCTAACATGTTAAGCAGAATATCAGATTGAAATTATGCATTACTTAAAATCATTAACAGTGGATTCTTGAAGAGAAATAAGGTATAGATACTACTCACTCAATTATTTAAAAATCTATTTGCACTTTTCATTGCATCCAATTTCTGCAGCATTCTATAAAACAGCCTTCCACTTCCTTTTTTTTTTTGAGGCCTGCTCGCCTCATTTTTTCCCTACTCCTTACTTCTTCTGTTTTCTCCCTCTGTTTTCTCTTCATCCCCCTCATTTCCCACATAACTCTATTGCCTGCCTTTTTTCCCCCCTCTCTTTAGAAAGGTAACAAGTATATAGGAGAGAAGTAGAATTCTAAATCAATAGCTCTTAGTTCATATATGCAGTTCTAGTAAAGAACTGCTGAAAGAAAATACTGAAAGTAATTGCTAAGGTTTTAAATCATCGTGAATTTTGCTTATTCATTCAATACCATGGATAAATTGACCATTGTCTCTAATTCCAATATTAACATTCTGATTCCTCAAAATGTGTACCTTTTACTCTTCAATATTATCAACATAACCTTATATTGAGGTATATTCTTGTAAGGGAGAAGTTTCTGGTGTCTATGGGTATAATTTCAATGTTGCTAATTATTTTAAAGTTAGAGGCCCAGTGCACGAAATTCGTGCACTCGGGGGTGGGGGGGTCCCTCAGCCTAGCCTGTGCCCTTTTGCAGTCCGGGAGCCCTTGGGGGGATGTCTGACTGACGGTGTGCCTAAGCCAGTAGTCGGACATCCTTAGCCCTGCAGAGGAGGAGGGAGAGGCTCCCACCACTGTCACTGTGCTCATGAGCTATGAGCCTGGCTCTGGCTGAGTGGTGCTCCCACTGTGGGAGCACACTGACCACCAGGGGGCAGCTCCTGCATTGAGCATCTTCCCCCTGGTGGTCAGTGTGTGTCATAGCTACCGGTCGTTCCGCAGTTCATTCGATTTGCATATTAGCCTGTTATTATATAGGATCTTATCTCCTTCTTAGTGTTTTCTACTTCTGAGGGCCAAAAATGAATAGCTTCTAATGAAATGCAAGACAGAAGTAGCCATAATACTGACCCCTTATACTGTTAGACTTACCAAGCAGAATCCCAATGGTTATATTTGAATCAGTGTAGTAGCATAAGCTATCGAAGGAGACAGGCAGTAGAGATAAGAAGAGTAAGTAATCTCACATGTAGGACCGTTTCACATAAATATGACCATTCTCAAGGGGCTTTGGAAATGTTTGGTCTCTCACTACCCCAGAGCAATGCAATTAATTAGAGGTCTTTTGTTGTTGATTAGTCACAGTTAGCACTTGGGGTATCCCCCAGTTATAACTATAAGCCCTTGAGCCATTTTGAAGTATCAGGGAAAAATTTAGTATGCCATATGTTTCCATGTGTTTATATCACATTGCCTTTTGCTGTGAGCTTTCCATGAGACAGCACTGCCACAAATGTGTGGATTGTATAACAAGAACTGGGAGAATATAGCTTTGGGAGATGCATTTCTCTACTGCCTGTGATGAGAGGAGCTGTTTGTATAGTGGGGAAAAACTCACCTGGTAAAGTTAATTTTCAGGTATCATTCAGTTGGTAGAGTTATCAAAATAAAATAAAAGTAGGGGTAGTAGCCAAAATAATTTTTTTAATACTTTCTGGCTGTTTTTTTTTTTTTTTTTCACCAAGTCTAATCCTGTATTGTTGCTTCACCAAATACTACAACCAGACCAAAGAAGACAACTATGCTAGTGGTTTAGAAATGAGCAGAATACATGGTTTAGGTAAAATCTGGTTGACAAGAATTGACCAAAATGACCTCAAAAGCTGCTATCTCCACTCTGATTTAAATCTATATCCTAACTTTAGTTGTTTGGATTTTATTGTCGAAGGATTTCCCATAGTAACCTGATGCTCATTGCCAAATGTCAAACGAGTATTTTTAACCTTTTAATGAAAGAAAATGTCATACTTCTAGAGACACTAATGGTGTAATGAACCTCTGTATACCCACTGCTCAGATTGAATAACTATTAATTCATGGCCAGCCTTGTTTCATCTATACCAGTACTCACTTTTCCCCTCTTCAATGATTATTTTTGAAGCAAACGTCAGACATCATATTATTTCACTTATAAAATTTCAGCATGTATCACTAAAGGATTAAGATTCTTAAAAATAAACACAATGCCATTGTCCTACACAAGAATCAACCATATTTCCTTAATAATGTTATATATTTAGTCTGTTTTCAAACTTCTCCAATAATCTCATTAATATTTAATTTGAATAGTTAATTTGAATCAGGATTAACATTAAAGTCCATACATTGTTCAAATCAGGAGTGGATAAGGTCTGTACATTGCAATTAATTATGTCACCTATATTTCTCTTAATCTAGAATTTCTCACCCTCTCTCTTGCTCTATTATTAAAACAAACAAACAAACAAACAAAAAAACACACACACAAAAGTTAATTTGTTCTACAGAGCTTCCCTCAATCTAGATTTTGCTGATGGTCCCTAGGATATTTCCTTTATGTTGGTATTTCTATACTGAAGCGTACCAACATCCAAATTATGGGGGTGCCAGAAGAAGAGAGAGAGCAAGATACTAAAAACCTATTTGAAGAAATAATGACCGAAAACTTCCCCCACCTGGTGAAAGAAATAGACTTACAAGTCCAGGAAGTGAAGAGAACCCCAAACAAAAGGAATCCAAAGAGGACCACACCAAGACACATCATAATTAAAATGCCAAGAGCAAAAGATAAAGACAGAATATTAAAAGCAGCAAGAGAAAAACAGTTAGTTACCTACAAGGGAGCACCCATTACGACTGTCAGCGGATTTCTCAACAGAAACTATGCAGGCCAGACATATTTGAAATATTTCAGTTCATTAAAATTATATCCTTATGTTCAAATTATCCTATTGTGGGTTGTGGGAATCTCTTCAAATTGGCTTTTGAGTCCTTTTGACATGTCTTTAGTGGTCTGGATGGCTTCTTTGCTTCCTGGTATTATGCTTCACGTTCTACTTGAACATATCCTGGTGAAAACCTGGATTCAGATATTTCTCATTTTAGTATTTAAGAGAGCATAATGTTGGTGCTACAGGTGCTTGGCACAGGGTTGCTCTTTGTTTCTTGGTCTTTTCATTGGACAGAGCTAATATGTAAACAACATATGTTGTATATATCATTTAAAGGTAAAATCATTATGAGTTCAAACTGGAACTTTCTATTCCAATTCAGAGCTACCAGGCTTTTATTTTATCCCATGAATCTTAGATCTGTTTATTTTTTTCTGTCATGTTGACAATCATAGGTCTTAGAGACACCAATGTAAATGCTCATCTGCTTTATCCCACAACATACCTATACAACAATCTTAAAGTAAGAATAACAGCACAACCAGCAATATTATTACAGTAAGAATTTTTAGATTATTTTGCATCAAAGAAGGAATTTTAATGGCAGGCATTCATATGGGTTCATGCTCACAAACTGTGTGTTGGTTATGTCCTAACAAAAATTATAAATGTTTTTCTCTTAAGTGCATAAGAGTAAGTGGTATACATCATTGCAAGCTAGAGGAAGTCAGGAAATAGGGATGCCCACTTAATTTAACATTAAATTAACAAAATAGTTGCAAAGCTATTTTGATTTGCCTGAGCTTATTGGAACTTTTCAGCAAGTGCTCATTTTCTCATCAAGTTTTTAATGAAGAGATTATGTCACCATTATAATGCATAATTTATAGAATTTTTAAAAATTGTGTCCTTACTAGTTAAAGTGATTCATGATAGGTAAATGATTAAATGGAGTTTCTCAAAGAAAAATTTGCCTCTAAGCTAGCTTCTTCAAATTGTCAAGTCCTTTCTAAAAAAATAAGCCCCTCCCTCATTTATGCAGGGTGTCATTTTTATTTTTGTTTTAAGGGATTCCTCATTGAGAAACATGAAGTGGTAGAAGAAATATGTATACCGTTAAATTTCTTGTTTTTTAAATATATTTTTATTGATTTCAGAGAGGAAGGGAGAGGGAGAGAGAGAGATAGACACATCAGTGATGAGAGAGAATCATTGATCGGCTGCCTCCTGCAGGCCCCTGCTGGGGATCAAGCCCACGGCCCGGGCATGTGCCCTGACTGGAATCTAACTGGCACCTTTTTGGCTGATGCTCAACCAATTGAGCAGCACCAGCCAGAGCTACTGTTAAATTTCTTAGAGAGTTCAGACCAACTCTTAAGTATATTGGAAAACCAAATGAAGTTTAATTTGCTTTCTTATCAGTTACTTACTAAAATTATTTGACTTGTTAATAAGAAAGGGTGACCTTGATGGAAAGGCTGGGAGAAAGAAAGAGAAAGTTGTTTGCCCTTTCTGTCTCCATCTCCTGGGGCCTAGTTTCCGTTGGGATTCTAGGTCCTTTGGACAGTGGTCACGTTTATGTTTTCACTTACCAAATGTTTTTCTGGGAGACAACAACCTTCAACAAACCAGAAACCTTTGGAATTAAAAGTTTCATGTTTAAAGTAATATTGCCCAAAAAGGATCTATTTTTCCCCTTTGACTGATTGGTGTACATAAATAATACTAGCCTGCTGACATTTAAATATTTGCATTAATACGTACATCTAGAGGTGTCCTAGGGCTGACAGTGTTACATGATGCCACACTCAACATTTAAAGAATATGATTATGTGCCTGGCCATGTACGGGTACAATGTTAACTCTTCTGGAGAAGCAACTGAGAGTCAGCGTGAGATATTTTGCTTACCTGTGGGCAGGTGGGCAGTTGTAGCCTGCATCCCACTTGAGAAATACATTGGCAAAGCATACCCATTATTTCATTAAGTATGAAAGTGTTTCTCCTGGAGACAGCTTTGTCATCCGGCATGGGGTGTAAGTGTGGCCCAGTTTTTGCTATCACAGCGAGGCCATTGGGAAAGTTTCTTGTGCCACTGTGTGATTGACTTTAGGGATCAAATGGGCTCACGTTCCTTAGGTCTCCACATATTTAGTAGTTCCTATAGTGGGAAGAGGTTTCAAGCCTCTCTCCTGAGAATTTGGGAACGCTTTGAGTCCCTTCAACAAAGGCAGTGCAGCCAGGGTGGGGAGGCAAAAACAAGAACAAAAAACATTGCCAGCCCAGGCCTGCCACCAGGTGCAGAATACGGCCCAGTTCACCCAAAGACATGCTATTACTCTACCTGGACTCTGAAAACAAAATGTCTAATTATTTGTGACGTAGAATAAATCGGTACTAACCTCAGGAAAACCTGGACCAAGAGAAAATGGGCAAAATACAACATTCCTTGGATTGATAGATAGGACACTATTAAAACAGCACTCCCTCTCCCCCGCCCCATTTTCTTTCTCTTGGAATGCAGTTTTTTTCCAATATAGCAGCTCAGCACTTTTTTGAGAGCAACATTGACATACTTCTCTGTTAAAACGAATTAATGTTCCCACCCAGCTGATGTATTTGGCAGGAACAGTAAGTTCACGTAGCAGTCACAGGGAGACCCAGAGGAGCCCTGAGTCAAAAAGTGTATTGAGTTACCCAGGCCTGTGCTTGCACGCTAACAAACGTTGGGAAACAGGGGACTTCTTTTTTCCCATATTCATAATGGTATCCAGTGACCTATATATAGTAGGCCTCCTCTATAATACACATGCTAGAAATTAGTAATTCAATAAGAAAGAGGAAAAGAATCTATTTTAATAATGGGAGGATGGCAAGGACATTTGCACTTTAGCAAGCTATCAGAACTAACCTGTCATGTGTTTAAAAACCCACACATGCACACACATTGACATATATACATGGACATGCATATACACAGTGTGAAACTATGCTATGATGTATTTGACAAGGCAGCATTGTTTAGGATTAAAACAAGAGAAACTGCTAAAATTCAGTGGCCATTTTTTACAAAGGAAGACTGTGCAGATTCTGGTTGTAGAAATCAGGACTTGAACACCTAGTCTGCTTAGCGAAATAATGTTCTCCAGCACCTGAGAATGTGACTTGGCAGAATAGTTAGATCCATAGCTAGATTATACTGTATAGAAAGAAAGTCCCAAGAGACACTTGCTTTGAACATTCCTTCAACGTGAAGGCTTTTGAACACTACCAACGATGTGAACCTCAAAGACAAGTAGGCCTGGAATTAGAAGCCTCAATAGAATATGTTCTCACTTTTAAAATTTAGGAAGGCTTTGAAGGTTTTTTCTTTTTCTCTTTGTTTAAAGTCATGCGATTAAATTCTTCATTTGATTTATTTATCTCTGTAATTTGGACTTTTCCTCTCCTTTGATTTCTCTAAATTGACCATTTTTGTCTCTCTTAAAAATTAAGAAAATTAAGAATAGTTATACACCTGCCCTGAAAAAATATGAGCCAGGGGCAATTTCTTTCTTTTTTTCCATGATTCTTGTATGCCTTAACTCTTAAGAGAGAGTTGGTTGTTTTGAGACGTTTTGTCCTATACTATGCCTTTTGTTTTATACTGCTGTGCTTTTCGCACTTGAACATGCATACAGTCACCTGCTGATTCAGGCGATTTAGGGTGGAGCCTGAGAATTTGCATTTTGCACAAGTTCCCAGGACAGACAAGTGCTCCTAATTTGCAGATGACACTTTGAATTGCGCTGTTTTAGATTGCTTTGAATGAAGGGACAACAGTTCACTGTTCCTTGAACCAGATAAATACATAAGTAAAGAATAGGTATTTCCCAAATATCCTTGGTAACCTACTTGTAGTTGGATCCTCATTTTGTACCCATGCCCTGTTCCTGGCCATTTAAGCGTGGGGCCCAGAAGTCCTTAAGAATTTAACTGACCTTATTGTGTTTATTTGTCCATTTTGCTCATTGGACAGTACACTTCTTAAGGACAGGGACTGTGCCCACATTCGTTTTATTCTCAGACCTAACATAGTAGAGGTTTGCCAACAAAGTACCAGACAAATGTGTTGTTTACACCCTACTTCTTTATGCTACATGGTCCACAGATATTTCAGGTTTTCTTGAAATGACCTCAGCAATAACTCATTTTCTTTCTTATTTCTTTCATACCACTGCCACTGCTCCAGCTTAGGTTGTCTTTGCCTCTTACCTGGGTAAATACTAATACAGCCCTGTCTCTGTGCCTTTGCAGAGATTGCTCCCTCTGCCTAAATTGCACTGCTTTCCATCACTATAAACACAAATGCATCTGATATGACTAAGTCAGAAGTTACCTCTTCCATGAAGCCTTTTGCTATATCTCCAATTAGAACTTTACATACCTGGAGCGATTAGACATAAATGGCAATAATGCATAGCAGAGAGTAATGATATATAGATATACATATTCCCCAGAACCTAATGTAATATTTGACTCTAAGAGGCATTCAGTAAACATTTAAATAAACGAGGGAAAGAAATACCTGATATTTTTTTATTAAGTCTACAAGTCCCATTGCCACTTATGAATTTCAAAACAGTTTTCTTTAGTACTAGGGGTCACAGTAATACCAAACAAAGCAAGTTCTAGGATTGGATTTTGATAGAAAAGTTTCCACAGTTCTACTCAGAGAGACTACCCCTTGCTCTGTCTTACCCAAAGGTTGGCAAATCTATTACCTTCTGTAGGGATTTTGTGGACTGGGCATTGGGTTTTTAATAAGCCACTGACAGAGCCATTCCTCAAATATAGGTTTCCATTTTAGTTTTACTTCAGTGGTGAATCAGGTTCCAAGACTTCACTCACAATTCTGTGAGCTGTCAGTTGCCTGGTGAAAAAACAAATCTGAGCACTCAAACCCAAGGTTATATCTTGGGTCTCAGGAAGCAGATAAAAAAACCACATAGAAGGCAGAAAACAAGACCCAGGTAAAGGAGAATGGATTATTTTCCAACTCTATCTTCTAATTGTCTCCCAAGAAAACAGTTTCTTCTTTGAAATAAAATAGCTTGCCTTACTTTTAAATAACTTCATGCAGAACACAAAGAAAAGAAAAAAATGATAGCAGTGTCTTCCAGCCTACCGCATAAATAGTTGGATAATCTGTACATAGGCCTAGAGGAAAATTAATGAAAATGTATTGACATAACTCAGATCATGCCACTCTTCTACTCAAAACCCAGGGATAGTCCCCCATTTCCCTTAGGGTAAAAGTACAAGTTTTTACAATGACTTACAATGACTTCCACAGTGATCTGACCCTTTGTTTCCTCTCAAACCTTTATTTGTTAAATTCCCCTCATGCTCACTCTGCTCCAGGCACACAGACTTTCTAGTTGAATATCAAACACACTAGATATGCTCCCTCCTTCAGGCCTTTACTTCAGTTGTCTGCTAGATCACCCTCCTTTTCCATATATCGCATGATCCACGCCATCATCCCTTAAAACCTTTTTTCATTTGTCACCCACTCAATGCGTCTACCATAATACTACTTAACATTGACACCCCCACTTTCCATAACCAGCATTTACAATTCTCTTTACCTTGTCCTATTATTCTTATTTTCCTCCATAGCATTGTTTACTTTCTAACATTCTCTAATATAATTATTAATTGTATCATTTATTGTTTTTGTTTATCTCCCCACTAGGATATGATTTCCTTAAGGGCAGAGTTCATTGTCTGTTTTTGTCACTGATATATATGTAGTGTATGGCATTGTAGTAGGTATTTAATATTTGCTGAATGAATGACAAGGAGATGGGAAAACAATTAAATAAAGGATTCAGGCAAATTTGCAATATTGTCTCAGTGGGTCCACCAAATAGCTGAAGAAGAAGAAGAGAATACATATGTTCAGAAACCACATAATTAAGGTAGCTGTTTTAAGCAATTTGTTCTGCTGTTGTTCTACCAAAAAAAAAAAAAAAATACTAGGATGACAGCTCTCTCATATTCAAAGAGATCATCATGTCACTCAACAAACTGGTCTGACTGATTTTTATTGTTTAGCACATGGACCAGTTGTTTAAAAAGAGTTGACCATATTAGCTACTTTTTTTGGTATCCAGCAGAAACAGCAAAACTCTCTGACTCTTATTTGGTTTGGTAGAACAATGGTTTCCAAATATGAGTCACCTGGAGGGCTGATTAAACCGTAAATTGCTGGGTCCATGCTGAGAGTTTTTGGGATGGTTTGGGGGCAAAGCCTTAGGCTTTGCATTTCTAACAAATTCCCAGGTAATGCTGGTCCTGAGACCACACTTGGAGAACCGCTGTGGTAGAGAAAGATTTGAAGATATCAGAAACCATATTGGATTATTTTGAGAACAGTTGGTCCTATCATCTTTATACTATTGCTGTAGTGTTATGTGAAAATCTAAAGTTATTTTTATCATGATTATTTTTTAATGGTGAGCAATTTTTTAGCCTCCTACAAAAATCCTGCTGCAGCTCTGTCATTTTATTCTCCACTCTCTTAAGATCTTGCTGCTTGATGGTTGTGCCAGATGGTGTTGCTCATTAGCTTATGAGGAAGTGATGCTTTATCATTTTAGACAGAGAGACAAATCATTCTGTTCTCTGACGTTGAATCAAGAATCAACATTTGGGTGTATGTTCAATCTACTATTTGCTTTACAATTTTGTCATTAGGTATTTATTACCCTGACAATATATGAGCTAGTCATTATCCCTCTGTCATGTATTTCTTTCAGATTGTATTCATTGGAAGTTCATATTGGCACTGTTTGACAATTGCCTTCCTTACAGCTTTACCTCCACTAATATGTAATTTCCCTTTTGCCTGAATTATCTGGGTGAGGTGGTTATCTAGGAAGTATATGCATAAAATTAAGATACTGATAATATCTTATTCTCTGACTCACCCTGTTCCAAGCGGATAACTGGGACAATTGATATTACTGATGTGTGAAAAGCAATAAAACTTTGGTACAAAAATTAACATGATGACCAAAGTCATCACATTCTTTGTCATTAATTGTACATTTTCCCTGTGAAGAAAGAAGAATGAGCATTTAACTCAAATTATAAAAACAAAACAAAACTTGAAACAGTGAAACACTGGTAGCGTCATGGTGAATGTTTTCCCATGTGAGGTGGTTAGAACTCAGGATCTGAGAAAAAAGGAACATATTTAAGATATTCAAGTCTTAGAGCAAAAGCACATTTTTAAAAATTTATAATTTTTACTAAAAGGATAATTAAAGTTAGTGCTAGATAATTCATGTGAAGGCACTATTACAGGGATATATGTAATAGTCTCTTGATGTGAATAGGTAGCTATTGTCCCCAAAATGCCCTCTACTGGTATAGATGAAATATTAAACATGTCAAATTTTCTTAGATTTCTGTTGATTGGAGTGTAGGAAAAAGAGAGCCTTCTGGGATAGTTTGTCAATGTGCCTTAATTCTTCCAGTTGATAGCAGATCTTTGACCATTAAATCTTTATTAATTAAGATATTAGTATCCTTGTAATGAAATGAGTATCCCACAGCATAGTTGTATGTATCATTGTGAAGGCACAGAGGCTTTGAAGATAAAAGCAAAACAAAGAATGGTTGCCTTTTCAAGGTCACTTTTCTACTATATATTCTATATTTCTAATATGTTATGTAGTCCTAAAGAGTACAGCTGGGTTTACTTACATGTGCATTAAATATTCTTTCATCAATGGAACAAACTTTCCTTATGCTCCATAATTAATTTGCCCTTTGTCTCCTCTTTATCTTTACTTCACTCATAACTCATCTGATCGCTCACCATTCCACCTTAATTAAGAGAGATGACCCTTCCAAAGAGTGAACCATTGGCAACTCTGTCACCTAGAAAGAATTACATAAAATATGTTAAAAACAGAAATGACTGTATAACTGGTTCATCATATTTTTCATAGCAGGTGGATTCTTGGTGGGCAGAGAGCCTGTTTCTGGTGTTTTTGCTGCCAAGCACATTGTGGGTGTTTAATAAATATTAAAGAAGAAGAAGAATTTCCTAATCAAGAGGGAGATTTTTCTATATTAAGCAGATGGTACTCAATAGGAGCAGCCCATTATTTACAAGTCGGAATGACACAAGGTGCTGGCAATTGTCTGGGAAACATGGCTCTCCCTTCAGATGCTGATTATATGTTGAAGCAAACTTTTGTGACAAACAGCTTGATCAATATTAGTTAATGTTTGTGATAAAAACTGTGAATAGGGATGGACTTTGTGTATATATGTCTATAATTCTGCTGTTTTGATGATTAATATTGGCTTCAGTTATAAAAGTATTTCTTGCTATTTGCTTCGAGACAAGTTTTTGCAAATCAGTGTATATCTCATTTTAATCCACAGGCTATTCATTAGATTTGAATTCTCACTGTTGCCTGATTTCTAAAGAAGTTTTTCTTTCAAGTCCTTTGAGTACGACTTTGTGGATATTAAAACTAGATGTGAACACCTCCGTGATATTTGCATTGCTTATGTTAGTAGCTAAAACCTCAGTGGAACTAACGAGAGTTAATTAGGCATTCCCAAAATACACATCATTTTATGATTTTGCAGATCACCCCAATGAAAATAACCATCTAATTCCGTCAAGTCATGTAAATTATAGTGAAAAGGATGATGAGAGTAGGCAATTCTTAGTTCTTTCGGGAAGTTAATTTTGTTGTCAGCACATCCACATTTCCAAAAATCAAAAACCACAGGCAGAACTTTCTAGCACAAGTGAGATTTGGTGATCATGTACTATTTCCATTTCTATGGTCTGCCTTCTTTATAAGATCTATGCAAATGGTGGCTTTCATGGATGTAAAACTGGCAACTTCCTCTATTAGGAGCCTAGCGAGCAGCTGCCACGCTTTCTTATATAGAAGACATCCTGTTTACTAACATACACCCACACACCCTCATCCACATACACTCATGACAAGCTATTCTGCTTAAGCAGAGCTTTTATTTTGGTTTGAGATCAGCAGCACAGAAGTATTATTCAAGTTGTCTTTACAAACGTCTCATTCATTCTTTAAGCATATTCCCTGGGTGCTAACCAGGTGTCAGACAATGTCCTAGACATGGGAGAGCCACTGATAGTTGAAACATATTCTCTAGTTTTATTGGGAATTCATCAGAGGTTCTGACATGTGTTGGCAGGTTCTTTGCATCAGTCTCACCACCCTATTTTTAATATTTATAAATCATGCTCATCGGCCTGTCAGTAGGTAGGAAATGAAAGCAACTAGGAATCCCTGCCAAGACAAAAAAATATGAGTGAAGGAAAAATATGTTGACCACAAGGATGTGTGGCAAACCAAGATATTCTTGAAGCAGCAAAAACAGGTGTTGTACCAAAGTCCAGGCTTTACCTCATTGTCAAATAATCAGTGGACTAGAGATTTCACCTGTTAAGAACTCATGACATGTGCTTTTCTACAACATGGAATTTGCCCAGAACATGAGCTTATAAATGTATTAGGTTGAGTAAGGCTTATGATAATAGAGAAGAAGAATTATCTTTCTGTTTGAAAAGCATATCCTATATAATAAAGAGGTAATATGCAAATTGACCATCACTCCAACACACAGATGGCCGCCCCCATGTGGCCAAAGATGGCCACCCCCATGTGGATTCAAGATGGCTGCCAGAAGATGGCCGGCAGGGGAGGGCAATTGTGGGCAATCAGGCCTGCAGGAGAAGACAGTTGGGGGGGACCAGGCCTGCAGGGAAGGGCAGTTGGGGGGGACCAGGCCTGCAGGGGAGGGCAGTTAGGGGTGACGAGGCCAGCAGGGGAGGGCAGTTAGGGGCAATCGGGCCAACAGGAGAGGGCAGTTAGGGGCAACCAGGCTGGCAAGGGAGAGAAGTTAGGGGTGACCGGGCCAGTAGGGGAGGGCAGTTGGGGGCTACCAGGCCTGCAGGGGAGGGCAGTTGGGGGTGACCAGGCTGGCAGGGGAGGGCAGTTAGGGGCAAACAGGCTGGCAGGGGAGCAGTTAGGTGTTGATCAGGCTGTCAGGGGAGTGGTTAGAGGGTGATCAGGCTGGCAGGCAGAAGTAGTTAGGGACAATCAGACAGGCAGGCAGGCGAGCGGTTGGGAGCCAGCAGTCCTGGATTGTGAGAGGGATCCCAGATTGGAAAGGGTGCAGGCTGGGCTAAGGGACATGAATTTCGTGCACCGAGCCTCTAGTATTCTATAATTCAATACAGCTGAGTACTCCCAGGTTTCTTTGTTATTTTTCTGTGTTATGTCTTTAAGTCTTGGTTCAAATGCTGCCTTATCAGAGAACCTTTCCTTTACAACACTTTCCACATGCCTGCTCCTCCCCCACCCCATCGGCTTACCAAACTCATGTCCTTTATGTTATTTATTAAGGCCTGATGTATCTGCTCTCTTCTGTCTTCCCAGACTAAACTGCAAGCTCCTTGAGAACATTTCACCCAGTGCTGTATCTCTGCCCCCTTGAATAGTGCCTGGCACATAGATGACACTCAACTCTCCAGTTGTTGAGTATATGACTTGAGGCTGTTTGGGATTGTTGTTTTAATTTAAGCAGCAACACTGGCTAAGAACTCTTAGGATTGGAACAGAACTTAGAAATCTCTAGCGCACTATGTAATGTTTTTTGTAACAATACTCCTTTGTGAAATTTTACTCCTGTGGGCTTTATGCTTTGAAAGATGTGATCAACACAAAACTAAACCAAAAAACAACAACAACCCTACATTTGTTAAGTAGTATTCATTTCTTCATTTTTGTAAATCTGAGGCAAATATAACTGCCATCAGAAATTTTGATAACCAGAAGATATTGTTCTAGCCCAGTGGTCGGCAAACTGCGGCTCGCGAGCCACATGCGTCTCTTTGGCCCCTTGAGTGTGGGTCAAAATACCACGTGCGGGCGTGCACGTACAGTGCAATTGAAACTTTGTGGCCCATGTGCAGAAGTCGGTTTTCAGCTCTCAAAAAAAATTTCAATCGTACTGTTGATATTTGGCTCTGTTGACTAATGAGTTTGCCGACCACTGTTCTAGCTGAAAACAAAAACTGCATGTGTCAAGAAGACTTTTGTATATTTGATAAATAAATTATTCCTATTTGACTTTTGAAATTTATCCATAGAATCTCTGTTACTAACTTCATGGCCCCCTCATGTGGCAGTCTCAGGAGATTCTAAAATGAGGCCAACACACATATCCTGGGTGAGGAAACTGAAGACCAGGGTAGATGTAGATGTTTTATCAGGGTCATACCTCCTATTGCAGTGCAGCCTCAGTCTCAGGGTCTCTTGAATCCAAGGCCAGTGCTGTGTTCACTGGTCTAGATGGCTTCCCACCACTGAACTGAGCACCAGCTGCAGTGCTTTTTAAATGTATTCCATGGACCACCTGCTTCCGAATCTTATGGAGGATCTTGATAAAAACATGATTTCTCAGCCCTGTGGAGTCAGAATCTCTGGGCACAGGACCTGGGGCTCTGCCTGGTAATCAGTTCCTAGCAGTGTCTTACTCAGACCAGTGTTTGAGAACCAGTCACCCATTAGGTGCCAGGATTCTTGACTCTCCTCCATTTGAATGGAAAAATAAAACAGTCAGCTCTTCTTACCAAACTATATTTATTTGAATGTTGACCAACAGTTTTTCTAAGAAAGGGGCACTGGACAATGTTAAAACTTGTTTAGTTTTACCATCAAATTAGATAATATAAGCTGTGATCTACCTGGAAGTGTGGGGATTAAATCTAACTAGTTTATTCATTTATTTCACAAACCTTGTAGAGTGCAAGGTGCCAGGGGTTCAAAAGTAACTGAAACAACATTGGTGTGGTTGGGAGAAACATACATGGTTTCAAAGGGCTATAGGGAAGCCCTGACAGGTTTGTGATGCCTCCATATGAGGTCTCCAGGTCTAGTAACAGAACCAGCTAAGGTCAGGTTTCTAGTAGGCTGTATTTCTAGGTCTGCTTGCATATTCCTAGATGGCTTTCCAAGTCCACCATATAGTCTCAGTCTTCACAAAATGAATAATGAGGGAATCTGTGAGTTCTCAGAGATAATGGTTAAAAATAAAAACTATTAGATGTTATTGTTTTGTGATTAGCTTTCAGGACCCAAATCACTCTCCAGTCACATCACCCTTTGCCTTTGCTCTAATAAATGTCCCCTACTCTTCGTCATCTTTGGGGATGAATTATATAGTTCATCATCATTTTACTTCCCAACATAGAACATAAAGATTGAACCATTCAAAAAATTTTTCAGAAATGGCTTTGTGGGATGTTAATTTAATTCTCCAAATGGTGAAAACTGCTTAAGACATTTTTCAAAGGTTAGGCTATTGAATATTTCATATCATGGAAACTGTATTTGGAAAGAGTTAAAGACTAAAGGGCACCCAAAATGAGGGACAATATACTTGAGGAAATCTTAAACACTAGAACTTCTCATATGAATATAAATATATCATTCTTTTTTTTTTTCTCCATCTTGAAATATCCTCAGGCGTGTGTTGAATAAGCTGACTTCATGGTTGTAGTTTTGTTGTTCTTTCCATGTTACTTTGCAATTCTCCCTGTGGCCATCATATTGATTTCAACACTGTGGTCATCATTATAGGAAAATGAAGGCATTAATAACTTGGTCTGTATGGACAGATCGTAATAGAAAATTTTATAAATAATTGCCCACTAATGGGAAAATTAAAAATATGCATTGTATTATAATGGTCATAATATAATCATTAAAATTACAATTATGTGACAATGAAAGAACTCATTATGCATTAGTTTATCTTTACATGATATTGCTAGTTAATGGAAGTGTGACGATTACATCTAATTAAGTTTAACAACATTTCTGCACTTCTTGTAAATGGACTATATGTTGCTCGAAATAGTGTATGTGGAGACATTAGTGAAGCTGAGGTCCATCTCCAGTATGGGTTTTGAGATGTAACTGTCAGTCCTATCAGAAACCTTAAATTTATTCCTTTTTGTTTGATGAACTGGAAATGCAAGTTCTTACCAAGAGTAGCTTTATAAAGAGGTTTCTTGGACTATTTAATTGATACAGTTAAAACACCCATTCACCCTTCCCCTCACACAAATCTGTGTGTGTGAGACTCATTTTTGTTTTGTCTATAACTATAGACTTGTTATAGTAAACTAGGGGCCCAGTGCACAAATTCGTGTACTTTCAAAGGAACTGTGGGTCCCCAGGCTGCAGTGGGCACAGGGGTGGGTCTTGGCCCATCCTCTGTGACCCCGCCCAGCTCCTCCCACCATGGCCCTTGGTCCCCTGTCTGCCAGCAGCACCACTCCCACCGCTGCTACTCCCACATGCTGATGGTGCCGGCCCTGCTCACACCCGTTGACAGAGCAGAGCAATTGGGACCAGCACCGGCAGCTGGTGTGAGTGGGGCCATCACTGACAGTGGGTGCAAGTGGCAGCTGCTGGCCCTGATCACTCCTCAGGAGCAGGGAGAGATGGAGAAGCCCTGAGGGGCAATTGGGGCCAGCAGCCGCCACTCGCACCCGCTGACAGTGCTGAGCAATTGGGGCCATTGCCAGGCACTGGCAGCAGGTGTGAGTGGCGGCTCTGACACCAGCAACAGATGAGAGCGCCAGGTGGGACCATGCCTTGCAGGAGCAAAGAATTTTCAGTAACTACCAGAGGCTTGCCCCGATGACAGTGACTGGTGCCCCGCCTTGGTCTGGTGCCCCCACTCACCTGCTCCACCATCCCACTGTGGTTGACACCTGCCATGTTTTGCATGCACCCCCTGGTGGTCAGCACACGTCATAGCAACTGGTTGTTCGGTTGTACCTTAGAGTTATATACACTGAGTGGCCAGATTATTATGATCTGGCCCCTCAGTGTGTGTGTATGTATGTGTGTGTATATATATATATATATATATATATATATATATATATATATACACACACACACACACACATACATATATATATATATATATCCTATCTAATAAAAGAGTGATATGCAAATTGACCGTACCTCCGCTACACCCACAAGCCATACCCACCAGCCAATCAGGAGCAAGTATGCAAATTAACCCAACCAAGATGGCTGCGGCCACAGAGAGAGCAGGAGGCTTGGGTTTCCCTGGCAATGGAGGAAGCCAAGCTTTCCGCCTGCCCTGGCCTGCCTTGGCCTCCACTTAAGGCTACAAAGTTTCAATTATAGAACATAAATAAATCCCAGATCCCAGGGCCTCCGCTTGGGTTTCCGGGGGGCGTGGCCAGCCTGCAAACCACCACAGGCCCCTCTCCCAGGCCACCCCACGCCCCAAGGGAACCCCCACCCTGATCCGGGACACCCTTCAGGGCAAACCAGCCCCCACTTGTGCACCAGGCCTCTATCCTATCTAATCCTATCTAATAAAAGAGAAATATGCAAATTGACCATCACTCCAACACACAAGATGGCTGCCCCCATATGGTCAAAGATGACTGCCCCCATGTGGACACAAGATGGCCGCCACAAAATGGCCAGCAGGGGAGGGCTGTTGGGAGGGACCAGGTCTGCAATGGAGAGCAGTTGTGGCTGATCAGGCCAACAGGGGAGGGCAGTTGGGAGGGACCAGGCCTGCAAGGGAGGGCAGTTGGGGGCGATCAAGCCTGCAGGGGAGGGCAGTTAGGAGTGACCAGGCCTGCAGGGAAGGGCAGTTGGGGGGGACCCAGGCCTGCAGGGGAGAGCAGTTGTGGCGGGGGGGCAGGCCTGCAGGGGAGAGCAGTTAGGGGTGACCAGGCCTGCAGAGGAGGGCAGTTAGGGGCAAACAGGCTGGCAGGGGAGCAGTTAGGCATCAATCAGGCTGGCACGGGAGTGGTTTGGAGGTGATCAGGCTGGCAGGCAGAAGTGGTTATGGGCAATCAGGAAGGCAGACAGGCGAGCAGTTGGGAGCCAGCAGTCCTGGATTGTGAGAGGGATGTCCCACCGCCCATTTAGGCCCAATCCTACCAGGCTCAGGCCTAAACGGGCAGTCGGACATCCCTTGAGAGGTCCCAGATTGGAGAGGGTGCAGGCTGGACTGAGGGACACATCCCCCCGTGCATTAATTTCGTGTACCTGGCCTCTAGTATATATGTGTGTGTGTGTGTGTGTGTGTGTGTGTGTGTGTGTGTGTGTGTATATACTAGAGGCCTGGTGTATGAATTTATGCCTGGGTGGGGTCCGGCCAGCCTGGCCAGGGGGAGGGGACATAGGCGGTTGGCTAGCCTGCCTGCTGGTCGAACTCCTGGTCGAGGGGACAATTTACAATTTGCATATTAGCCTTTTATTATATAGGATATACACTGAGTGGCCAGATTATTATGCTTTCAGAGATCATAATAATCTGGCCACTCAGTATATATATATATATATATATATATATATATATATATATATATATATATATATATATGTACTAGAGGCCCGGTGCACAAAATTTGTGCACTGGGAGTGGGGAGGTTCCTCAGCCCAGCCTGTGCCTTCTCACAGTCCAGGAGCCCCGCCATCAATTGCCCCAAAGAAGTAGGCCCCGCCCACCTGCCACAGCCCACTGGTCAGTGGACTGGGCCTCCATCTGCAGGGATGATCATGGAGCCCCCTGGTTGATCGCCCTCCTGGCCAGTGGCCTGGGCCTCTCTCTGCAGGGCGATCATGGGGCAATGGCCAGGCCCCCAACCAATCGCATCGCACCTGCCTTGGCTAGCCTGGCACCAGTGGGTGTCATAGTATGGTCATCCGAAGGTTGTCCAGACAGTTGTTCTGCTGTTCCGTTGTGCAGTCGATTTGCATATTACACTTTAATTATTATAGATTTTCAAGTTATAGGAGGTTCATCCATATTTGGATTATAATGATGGATGAGAGAGGTGTTTGTTCTTTGCCACAGATTAGAGCACATGACTGTTCCCTGTATCCTATCTGTGTGACTTTGGCCACATTTAAAAACTCTCTAAGCTTCAGTATTCCCATGTTTAAAGTAATATTGAAATAATAGTATCTGCCTTCTGTACTTTTGTTAGAATTAAACTAACTAATATTTATAAATTTCATCATTAGGACCTGGCACATGGTAAGCATTAGTAAATATCAGTTATTATTATGATTTCTTTTACATCCATATTATAATATCAAGAGAATAATTCCAAGTTAGTGTCCCTTTTACTCCCCTGAATTTTAATGATTTAGGTACTCATTCAAACTTATTTTTCCTTCCTTGAAAAAGGTAATTACATGTATCATATTGGAAACAGCATGGGGACTCTCAGCATGCAATCAACATGTCCCCCAAATGGAATTTTGAGACACTTGAGCCCTGGATGGCATTGGCCAAGCCACCTGGGTTTCCAACTGCTCAGGTTTTACTATCAGAATGAGGGTCTGTGGGATTCCTTCCAGACCCTTCGCTACCATCATCAGTCTCAAAGCATCAGGAAGCAACAGGAAGCAGACTGTTCAAGGAAATTCATGTAGGAGTTGGAAGACTTGGTCAGTTGCTACTGTGATTCCAAGAATTGATGACACTGGTCTCTTTTTTTCTTCTGTCCCCATTATATGTTCAGCATACATTAAACTTTCCCTCTGTGAGAGGACTCAATCACTTCCAGAGGTCAACCATCAATATTACATGTTATCGTCATCTCTGACACCAATTCTACACATTGGTCTCTAAAACTAGGTTAGCTATTAGTATTTTCTATGTGAAATTTAATCTGTCTAAAACTTGGCTCTCTTTCCCGACCCCACTCTGATTGTGTTATCAAGACCACCATCTCTTGCTTCATAATATTGATTATAGGAGTATGTGCTTTATTTCTATTTTAAGATTTTCATCAAATTATGTCTAGACTATTAAAACTTTGTGCTTCTGTTCCCTCTCTTTTGTTCTTTAAGTCACATTTTATACTTCTTCCAGTATAATCATCCTAAATCACTTTTGCATTTCATTCACCTCCCCACAAATTTTTGATGGTTCTTCAACATCTATATCTTTCATCTGACATGAAAATTTTGCCCAGTCCTCTAAGTTCATCACCAACTAGCCCTTACAAATATTTTCTAGCTTAACCAAATGAGTCTGCTCTTCATACACCCTCCCCCCAATATACTCTGAGCTTTGTAGCTTTTCTGAACTTGATCCCTCATATGAAATGCCCTTCCTTTTGTATTTCAGTCATAAAAATCTGTTGGGACACAGCTCAAGCGTCAACGTTTCATGCAGTTGTCTGCAATAGCCCTGTTTATCTCTCACTCCTGTGAATTCCTCAGGCATTTATTTTCCCACCCTGTATCTTGCACTTTGTATAGGCTGCTTTGGCTGTTTCTTTTTCTTTATACATGGTTCTGACTGGCCAATGAGATGAGCATGATGGGAAGCCCCTCCAGGCTGTCTTACATCTCTGTGCAGAACACTCTGTATATACCAGGTCCTCAACAAATGTGACTTTTGCAAGCACTTGGAGACAATACTCAAAAGCCTTCTTGCAACTACTGGAATCTGCCTGGAGCTTATGTCATACTGAGAAGTAGTATTTTCTGAGCCTCTTTCTTATAGGAATCTTGTAAAACCTTTTGGAAGAATTAAGCACAATCCCCTCTGCCCTAAATTCAAAGACCTTCTTAGGGAAGTGTCCTCTTAGCTCATAGTTCATGGGAGAGGACAGACAAACAGGGATCAGCATCATAGCCCTGGTAACCCCTCTCCTGCTGGGGCAGTGGTGTCAATCTCCCATTTTAGAAGGGCTTTAACTTCTTTTTTCTGAAAGAGCAAGTGCTGTGTCATCAGTAGCTGATGCCACTTTAGCAACCCCCAGAAACAGAAGCAGGGGAACACTAAGCATGCTTGCTCAACTTTGTCACTAACTAGCTAGATAAGCTTGGATAAATCACCTCCTACAATCTCAAGGCTTTATTTCCTGTACTCTAGAATGGATGAAGAGCTTTGATATTAAAATTTGATGATTTTTGTTTCTTTTATTCAGAAGTTCCAAATAAAATACATTGCATTTGGTAAAAAAATAAAATAAAACTCAAGACAGATCCACCTGATTTTTTGTAGCTCTTCATTTTATAGAGGTTAATCCATCACAAATTCACTTCTCCAATGTCTCTCTCTCCTCCTGCTACTGCTCTCTCTGTTCCCTCTGTAGCTCTCTTTGTTCTTCCTCAGTGCTCTTGCCTCAGCTACTTATGCTCTTCTGTGCCATGGTGTTTTCAGACAGGCTGATTTGATCAGTATCTATTCATTCTACCTTTAAAAGCTTTCTCTGCTCTGTGTATCTTCTAGATATCTGGTAATGCTGTCATTCTTGGTGGCTTTTATTCTTATTTTGCTTTCATTTTTCCTTGAGATTTTTTTTAACTTTATGAGAGGAAAATAAATATTTTTTAAAAATATGTTTTTATTGATTTCAGAGAGAGGAAGGGAGAGGGAGAGAGAGAGAAACACCAGTGAAAGAGGAACATCAATCAACTGCCTCCAGCACATCTCCTACTGGGGGTGGAGCCTGCAACCCAGGCATGTGCCCTGACCAGTAATGGAACCAGCAAACTCCTGATGCATGGGACAATGCTCAACCAACTGAGCCACATTGGCTAGGAGAAAAAGAAATACTTTTATCCTCCCTCTTATTCCAGGACTTCCTTTGTGTTGCATTTTGTAATGCAGCTATGCAGTATGTCTTAAAGTCCATAAGGATAGTTAGAGTTGGTGGTGGGGTTATGCATGACGTCTACTTTCTTCCTGATAGTATCCTGTATTTTTTGAAACTGTTTCATCGTGCATGTGTACATATATCTTATTTACATTGGGCAAGGAAAAACAACAAGTGCCTGGCTTTGGATCTTGCTTCTAGCTCTCCATCAAATGTCCTTTTCCTTGTCTGTCTTCACCACCAAGCAGGACCACAATGGCTGGCTGAGCTGGAGACGGACAGCAGGCCATGGGGATTGTTGAAGTGATCCGATGGTTAGCAGGCGCCTACAAAACTACAAGTCACGGGTCACTTCTGTTGAAACCCCAGGGCTAGGCTCTTGCTCTTGCTGCCAGTTGTTCCCAAATGGAAGAAATTCAGGAAATAGCACTGACTGCCTTGTAAGATCCAGTAGTCTTAGTCCAACATAGCAGTTGTTTTTCAAAGCCGTTGATGGTAGGAGATACGGCCGAGACACAATGAGACTTATACATTATGATAGCATATCATTGTGAGTACAGAGGTGTGTTTTTTAAATTTTTCATTTAATCTATTTATTCATTCATTTACTCATGTTAGCATTCTCATTGATTGTTCTTATTGATTGCTACATGCTCATTTAAGTTGCATGATGTGTTGCTACTTGCTTACTCCTCATATATACCAACCTCAAAAAACAAACCATGGCAGGCCACCCAGAAACTAAGGTAGCAGGAATCACAGACAGAAAGTAGGTTTGTTTTCACATGCCCGTAAAATTATTGCCACTCATTGTATCCATGTAAACATAGGCATGGTGCTTCCTGACTATAAACTGTCATGTTCTAAGCATTTTGGTCTTTCAGGATGCTAACCAAACATAAGCTTCTATCCTAAGGAATCAACTCACATATAATAACAAATCAGCATTTCATTTAATTATGCAACAACTTTTATAGAACATGTATGATGTGCTATAAATCCTGCAACAACAAATAACATGGAAATGTAAATCTCTTATTTTTTATTTTTTAAATATATTTTTATTGATTTCAGAGAGGAAGGGAGAGGGAGAGAGAGACAGAAACATCAATGATGAGAGAAAACCAACAATGGGCGGCCTCCTGCACTCCCCACACTGTGGATTGAACCTGCAACCCAGACATGTACCCTGACCAGAAGTGGAACTGTGACTTCCTGGTTCATAGGTCCACACTCAACCAACCACTGAGCCATGCCAGCTGGGCAGAACTATAAAGCTTTCAAAGTACCTCCTCCAGTGAGGGATGCAGACATGTCAACAAATAAATGCAAAACAAAATTATAAAATTGTATTTTAGAAGAAGTAGCTATTTACAGGATAGTAGAGAGAGAGGTTAAAGTTGTAATAAACCATTTTTTATTGTCATGTGAACAAAATTGTCTTTGTATTGAATTCACTGCAATTGGTTGATAAATATGTACAAATGCATATATGAGCTGTCACTAGAAGATAACTTTTCATTGCCATTTTATATTCTGGTAACTCATAGTCAGTGCTCTTAGTCACTTAGTTTCTCAATATCTCATTTTTCCTTATGTGTGAAGTTGGGTTCATAATTCATGTATTCAATGTTCAAAAAGTATATAGGTTAGGGATATTAAAAAATATATTATGTCAAAGATTTGATTGAAATGACCAAGTAAGACTATGAATCTATAAATAATTTGAGAATATATATAGAATGAAAGATATTACAACTGTTATTATTAGCTTATCTATGGGAAAACAAGTGATTAAATAAATATACACATATTGTGGAAGACAGATTTATGAAATGTGTGCATGTGGCAAATGAGAAAAACCTAGTGTCTTCTCTTTCAGAAATAAGGAACATTCTTATTCATTTGCTAGAGCAAAAGTTGAAGTTTTAGAGGTTTGCCATTCCTGGGTTTGATAGATCATAGATAATAATTGTCCTAAATGAAGGGTAAATGAAGAAATCTAAAAATGTGAAGTGCATTGTGTGAGGCCCTGGTAATACTTTTTCTGAATAATAATACTTTCCCTTAACTATAAATCCCCTAAAATTAATATTTTTTCCTTCTGAAAAAATTTCCATATTATTCTGGTCATCATTTCAGTGTAACTTCAAAATAATATTAGTTTTGATGTGTTCATGGTGGTATTGGTCAATTATTTTCTATCGATGATTAAATATCTACAAATCTTATCATTTCACAACATACCTATCACTTTATGCTTTACCCTTTTCTTAAACTACTCAAATTGGAGTGAAAAGCAAAATGACTTCCTTTGTTCTTAAAACTACTTTAAATGAAATTTGTAATTCAATCTTTTGCATTACAGCATTTGATTGCAAAAAGTATAAATTTCCTCTGTGTCAACATGCAATTTTCTAAACTCACTTAAGTGCAGACTGCTAATCATCAAATGAGACTAGGTTGCAAGCTAGATTAAAGGACAGTTGATTGAGGATGGCAATAATTCCTGAAGGACCTGGAAGTCCATCACATTTGGGTCATTAGACTAGGGGTTATAAATTTAAGCCTAAAGGGATAGTGTTTTCTTTTAGAATGAATTAACCAATGTTATTACTGAGCTATTCTGAGTCACATTTTTTTCATTTAATGAGGACTATGTAATTCTCAGGAAATCTGAGTCCGCATTTCTGCTTTAACTGTTTGTGGTACATCAGCCATTATTTAATGCCTTAAATATTGGAAATAAGTCCTTGACCAAAAATATAGTGGGCATATAAATATGAGGCTTTTATTTTTCCTTTTTTAAACCATTTAACAAATCCTTGGCTTTGTACCAGGCACTGTACTAATTATGTCTCTTACATTATCTTGTTTAATTCTTATAATATTTTTAGGAAGAAAAATATTACTCCCCCCCTCCACACACGCACAGATAAGGGTATTGAGACAGAGAGACATTACATACAATCCAAATGTATTTTGTCTAAAATGATTTACAACACATTCGAGGATCTTATTTTATTTTAAAAATTGCCCCCATTTTGAAAACTAACACAACTATTGATTATGACATCACCATTTCAAGGAGGTGAACCATTGCATAGTCTATGAATTCTGTCTCCAAACCCCAACCAGGAGGCATGATGGGAAGGGGACTCCTGATTTGACCAGAGGTTCAGCATGGGTGAGCATGTGGCTGACTTACTCTTGCTCTTATCAACACAGAGTACTTCAAACTCCTTTTAAACTGTAATCCCATCTGACTGTGTACCTATACAAACACGAAGTGCACTATCACAAAATGAGCAAAACCTTCTTCTTGACTTCTGTGTTTAATGTTTTTATCAAGTCTTCACATCGTCAAAGGAAATATACTTTAGAAAATCAAGTCCAAATGAGAAAGCAAAAGCCCCACCTGATAGAAGAGAGGACCATGTCCTTAGAAGTTGACTTTTTAGGGTCAGCTTTCTAGGTCTCTCGGAGTACTGATTCAGAGCCCTTTCTCTGAAGCATAGGATTCTCAATTCAGTTAGATTTCATGTCTATGCCTCTCAGCAGCCCTGTTCAGTAAGATTTTCTGTTGTCTGGTTGTACCCACAATCCTATGTGCTTTTCTGCTTTCTAAGGTGAATTTGTTCATTGATAAATATGTCACTGGTTTACTCTTTGTGTCCAGTGAAGTCTTTTTTTTAACTTGCTGAATTATTACAGAAAAATATAATTAATATAAATTTAATATAATATAAAATGAAATTAATATAATTTTACATTAGTAATAAGATTGATTCATTTACTTCCATTTTGTATTTTCTCAATTTCTTAAAATCAAATCTAAGGATTTACTTGGTAAATACGTTCTCAATAAGCATTTATTCAAAAATTAATGTCAAAATAAAGAAACTTTCATATTTTAAGTGTGACAAATTATTAATCTAAACTAATTTTTGCTTAAGATAATTTATCTTCTTAATTTTTGAACCAAACCTTGATACTATTTTTTTTTCAAATATTGATGACCTGTGGTCTGTTTAGGAAAGCTTTATGATTTCCTTTAAGTAATTCTAAGATCATTAGATGAGATGCTATCAAACAACATATTTCAACTTTCTATTAAATGATTTAATTGCATTTAATTTCTGTAGACCTCTGCTTTTCTTCTTCTCAACATTCTTATGTGAGATTCACAGCTGTAGCCTCTGCCCTCCTCATAAGAAGTAGGGCAAGTCTTTTTATTCTCTCTCTCCTTATATCATTAACCACACCATGCTCCAGCAACAATATTCTAAGCTTCTCCTCTTGCTTTTATGCTCATAAATGCTTTCTCTCCTCCCTGTCATTCTGGTTCCCACATTGCCTTCTCTTGCCAAATTAGGGGCTTCCTTGAGGCTAAGAAGTGCTACCTCCGTGGTGAACCCCCTTGCTTTGGCCACATCTAGGCAGAGTGGTTCCTTATTTCCTTTGGTCTTTCATACTCACTAAGTAGTAGTACTCCCTAAGTAGTAGTGTAGAACGGAGTAGCTAGTTGAGTAAATGTCTTCCTGATCAGCTAGAATGTGAACTTTCTTTAGAGCAAAGGTCAATTTTATTCTTTCTATATTGGCAACACTGTGCTAAAAGAAATTAGCTTGGAAATCAGAAAAGTGGTGATAAGATGAGCTAAAAGTGCCACAGTTCTTTTTCTTCTTTGAAATAAGTACTCAATTGCTCATTGCTAACATACCTTTCTTGAAGGCTGAGTGGATACTGAGATGTTGTTTTTTGAAATGTCTGAAGGTTTTCCATGGTAACACAGTAATTCTCCCATAGTAATTCACCCACAGTAACTCTCCACCTAAACTGTTAGTCAAGGTAAGCAATCTCCCAAGGGAGGACATGAAATGTCATATATTACTGGTGTTCCTATGACACCTAAGGGAAGAAGAGAGTTCTGGGGAAATGGTGTAGTAAAAAGTCTTTGCAAAGAGTTACTGTCAAAACTAAACTAAGCTGTTTCAGGAGACTCTTAACTCTCCCTAATATGTGTAGCTTAAAATAAAACCTAATGTACAGAAATGAAAAAGGGAAGTTAGTTTAAAAAGGTTTGGGACTTTGAAAAGCTATATGCTTTATATTTTCAAATTCTTCTCATATGCATCAATATCTCTTCAGATTTTGGAGTGTTTAAAGCATTTGGTTATTGCTGAAAAATGTCCTTTTACAAAAGTATACCATTTCTGAAACTCTTTCATTTTCTCTCATCAACTGACTTTCATTTCTATCCAATTGCCACTAAACCCAATTTGCAATCAACTGAAGATAAGATAGCATACAGGATGTTAGGGAAATCTGTAGAGAGCTGTATTTTTCTTATTTGCATTCATGCAGTTAGTAACCATTAGTTAAACGCCAAGGAAATGAAAGGCATAGCGCTGGACCCTGAGCTTATAACACATCAAACTATAACAAGCACCGATGGCAGTATAAACAAGTTACTATCCTAGAAAAGAGGACAGAATTAATTTGGATTGATCAGAAGTAGCTTCTAAGTGCCAGGAGTGTGATGTAGACACATTAGTTAACCTCTATGCGCCTCACTTTTCTATAAACAGAGATAATAACACCACCTCATAGGATTTCGTGGAGATCGAAATAGTTTATACATTGTCAGTGCTAAGAACAGTTGCTAATTAATACCTAGTATGTGCTTAATAGTATATAAATACGGTTGGTTTCACAAAGGATATTCTGGACTCTTTAGGAGGAAAGATGAGAAAGGACTTTCCAGACAGAGGTAACAGTCTGAATAAGAACAAAAGCATGGAAGTATAAAGTATGCTGGAGGGTTCAATGTGGTAGAATTTTTCAATCGGAAATATTGAAGAGATGTCCTCAAAATGTAGTTAGGCAGCAAATCAGAACATGCAACCCTTGCTGGTGTGGCTCAGCTGGTTTAGCATCCTCCCATATATCAAGAGGTCACTGATTCGATTCCCAGCCAGGGCACATGCACAGGATTGATGTTTCTCTCCCTCTCCCTTCCCCTCTCTCTCTAAAAATTCAATAAAAACATTTTTTTTTAAAAAAAAAGGAAGAGCAGTGTATACCAGATCATGAATTTCTGACCATGATATTTATGTTTTTAAAAATGAACTCTGTGGCACATATAAATGATGTTTTGTAAAAGAGATACAGCCAAAGGTTCAAGTTCAGATTAGTAGTTAGGTTATTCAAACGGCCCAAGGTAGAGATGATGCAACCAGGATGGGGATGTGCTATCCTTGAGAAGAACCAGGATTTGAAAGCAAAGATTATACCAAGGCAAAATATCCACTACAGGTACATTCTTTCTCTTTTCCATAAAATAGAATGGTTTTTTATAAAATCGTGTTGTTGTCCTTCAAATTCTGTTTTAAACGTTTACTTTCAAACCACTAAGAAACATTATAGCCTCATATACTATAATTGATTAATTTTATGACTCACTGTTTAAAATAAATGGAAATTTCAAGCTTGTTTTTTTATCATGAGAGTCCCTATCTGGCAATAACTAGAAGAGAAAATAAGATTTAAAAATGTACTTTTTCTTAGTATCTGAGTAGAAAGAGAAACAGGAAGCAAAATGGATACCAGTCCTTAAGGAAATAGGAGAAAATGGGGATGTGCTCAACCTAAAGATGTATGTACCTATAATTATTGTTTTAAAGAAAATAAATATCATTTGTTGAACCATTACTATATGCCAGGCCATGGGCCATATATTACACTGTCTTATTTGATCATCTCAAAAACCTTATGAGGCAGGTACAATTATTATCTTTATTTTACAGGTAAGGGAATTGAGCCTCAGAAAGAGTATATTTATTTGCTTAAGCCAGCAGAAGAAGGAAACATGGGGTGGGGAGAACGTGTTCATGGCAGGATTTGAATCCATATTTGATTCTAGAGCCCAAACACTTAGCTGTCTCATACTGAGAACACCCAACATGCACTGGCAGAAAATACCTAAAAGCTGAACAATTTTTCATTGAGACAAGTAACATTATCCTTCATCAACTATGGTTCTTTCTTTGGCTGTTGTCACTAATGCGCACCTTGGTAAGCTTCCCTGGATGTCTGTCTCAATCATCAAACCATTTAATTTCTTTAAACACCTTTTTGATGGTTTCTCATTCATCAGTTAGTTAGAGCCTTTTGTCACCCATTTCTGTTCTTTCAATCCACTCCGATAATCACTAATGTGCAGGTGCATGAAGCAAGTCGTATTACTGAGTGGGAAGAGTCTCAGCGTCAGAGGTAAAGACTGGGACCTCTAACTGTGTAGCCTGGATTAGGTGCAGTAACATCACTAGTAGTTTTCCTTACATAAAATGAGTTGATGTCCATCCCCCCAGCAGGATCTAATGGTTAGTTAACTCTAAATTTTGCCACCTAGAGTTTATCTATAGAAAAAACAGCATTCCAAGCTGATTTATTCCTCCTACCCCAACTGTCTCTTCTACCAGTTGATGTGAACATAAAGGCTACACACTAATTTTCACATTTCCTCAAGCAAAACACAAACACAAAGGTAAATCTGACACCTCCCAAATAACACAGTATATTCTATAACCCAAAATAAGTGATTTTCCTTTCTTATAGCATAGCCACATCACTGTTTGCTGTAATCAGCATGACATCTTTCAGTATTTACAAGACTGATTTTATTCCATGGATGTTCGAGATGCAGTCTGTCCATATTGTGAAATAATTCATGTCTGGCTTTAGGGACCCATGGTGTAAACTGGAAAAAAAAGTATGAGGTACTTCTTTTGGCTCAATCAACCAAGAACAAACTCTGACTTTTTTCATCTCTTCCCAACAACAGACTTGTTAGCTAATGAGAACCCCTGACTTGCACCTACCCTGGCATTATTCTCACACCACCTAGCAAGTGGCCTGACTTGTGGACATCTTAACACTATCCTTTTTGGGACCCCTTTTTAAAATTTTCAGCAACAGAACATGACCTCCAATACAAATGTGTATTTCAGTAATGATTTTTTTGAGACTTAAAAATTTGAATGGAAACAACTTGGCTATTCCTCTTTCATCAGATTCCTGGGGAATTCAGTCCTTTTTGCACAAATAGGACTGATGAGAAAGATCAAAATGGTCTCCTACTGTGTGTAAGATCTTTTCTCTTTAAATTACTGGTTTTCTGCAACTTTCTTCTGTGATCTCTGACATCTAGAGCATCACGATTTTGATTACTCAAGACTTCTCTTCCTTGAAGTCCCCATCTCGGGATTCTTGGGAGCACCAACCTGGTTTTATTCCTGCAGATTTGCTGGTATAATTTTTAATTTTAAGTGTCTTGCCCAACCAAAGCCAAAGGCAGATCTGTCATTGTGAATACAAACACTTCCTGAAGAGGTTAAGGCAGTGTTATCCAACTTGGCCTTAAAAAGTGACAACTCTATCAGTTCATTCAGCCTAGAAATGGGAGGGCTGTGCCTCCTGTCTGTGAGATTTTGTTGGAGAGTACAAAGCAGGGCTTCTTCTTAGAGGTGTTGATAGGGCCAGATGAATTCTATCACAACATGGCCCTCTACAATTCCTAAGCTTCCTTCCCCTTCTCTACCCCACTGCCACCAAGAATCCCTACACCAAAAGGATCTTACTTTATATTTTTAATAGCTTTGGTTGAAGTGTGAGGGAGACTGTGGCTTAGTTTGCTTGGCCTTTTCAAAAATTTTAAGTGTATTGATTTATAAAAATTACTTTATATATTTTGAAAGAAATGATTTGAAAATGAAGACAGGATAGAAAGCAGCCTTCTGATCTTGCCTTATGCATTACAAGGAGGTCAGGCTCCAACCCAGGAAAGATGGCAAGAAAGTTATATTTCATGTAAATACTGTTTTCTCTTGCTTTCTAGGAGACTCAATAATGGTTGCAATTTGGTGTCTTAAAAACTGTGGAAGTGTAGAAAACAGTATTTTCCAACACAAATTTTCATTGGCATATTTTTATTAGAGTAGTTGAGATCAATGTTTCAGGTAAGTAGAATTGACTTCCTACGTGTCACGGAATCAGAAGCAAAAAAGTTGAAGTCTTTTTGGAAAAGGAGGATTAGTTTTTTTAAATTTATGATAGACTTGGGTAACTTTAGGCTGCATTGTATCCACACAGTTTTTTCTTTCCAAGTGAGTCAATTGACAGCTACTGACATGGCGTCCCATCTTTAACATTCATCTCTCTAGAACTGATCAGATTATAGACCCATAGAGCTAGATGAAAGGATATTAGAAGATTCTTTCTCAATCTACCCATTTTTCTGAGGCTGGAGGAAAAACCCTCCATCTATGCTCTAAATGTTTTCTCCAATATTTTTTCTGACAGCTTCTACAACATTTGTTTACCCATTTAGTAACAATTTTTACTCAGTACCAATTCTGGGCCATGCATGGTGCTAGGCATACAGTCTAGTCAGAGACAGCAAGTTCATAAAACACTAATGAAACTGGAAAAGTTTTCAGGGACCAGCTCCTAAAAAGCGTTATGTGCCATTCTAATCTTGAAAATAACAATTTTTAAACATTCCTGGAAGATAAAAATGGCAGTGATGTTACCATACATTCACATAGGACCTTTATTTTTCAAACGATTTTCTTGATTTTGATGATATTAAGGACAGGGTGTCTTTCTGACTCCTGATTACAGATAAGGGAAAGGAGCCTTTTCCAAGATCACACCACTAGTGAGCTACAGAGCAGCCATAAGAACCCAGGCCATGGATTCCTATCAAAGAGTTCATTGTTCAGCCTCTAGTTATATACTTTGAGTGTGGGTGGTGTTATTTCCCCTAACAGCCTGCTTGCTCATGGGCAAGTGCTTAAGTTATCTGAAGATAACTGAGTCTTCTATCTTTGGTAATTAATGCTCACCACAGTTGCTTCAACTTAGTCAATACTCAGTCAGTGACTTTCTACGTGCTGTAGTTTATGTTGTCTGGATTTTACATCACAACTCTCCTTTATTTCTGTCCTTGCGGGGGGGGGGGGGGGGAAGTCATGAAAAAAATCAATGAGGAGAAAATAGCTGGCCAGGATGTAAGCAGAAATTAGTTTTTCTGATGAGTCTTGACCATGCTAAATGCCCTTATCTTATAGGGAGTGTTAAGTGCATAGGATAGGGTTGAGGCTCTGGTAGGGAGTCACTAATGTCAGTCATCTATTTCCACTGCTCCCTCTTTTCTGGAAACATGAGCAGGGGGACAGCATCTAACAGTGAGCAGAATCACAACAGGGAGTAGACCTGGCTCTCTTTTTAAGGGACAAGTCTGACAAGTTTTGTGCCTCTGCTTATTAGACTTAAGCAGGACTTTCTTCCTCTTGTCACCAAGGACCCTGAGCTCACGTGAAACCCTCCCAGTCATCTGGAACTCAGAAGATTTTGGTCATCAAATGACACTTCTTAAGCAATAATGTTTTAATTTCTCCACTTTGTTAATCAAAGGCATATAAAAATGCTAAACAGAGCTGCTGATGTGTCTGAAATAGTATTGACTAGAGAATTCTAGTCCAAAGCAGGAAAGCGTGATGATTGTAGTTAGTATATACAGCCTTATCATAGGTACATCCAGATTTCCATTCAGCTTTGTCAGAAGTTGAGTATGGTTTTTCACCTTGGTGAGAACTTCAGAGACGACTGAGAATCATTTAAGATGTGACTTGGGAGCATCTCTTCCAGGAGGATTTCCCTGGTGCCCATGCCGGGCCAAGTGTCAGAGAACTCTGCATGCAAAAAATCTCAGTGATGTTCAAAGTGCAATCCCAGGCCAGCAGCATCAGCATCTCCTGGGAGCATGTTAGAAATGTCAATTCTTGCCCTCACCCTAGACCTATTAATCAGAAACCCTGGCATGGGGCTCTGAAGTCACTGTTGAAACCAGCCCTCCAGGCGATTCTGATGCATGCTCAGATTTGAGAACCCGTGTTCCTTAAAGGCAAACAGCATACCAAAGCTTATCTGCTTATATGTGTGCCTCCATCCTGGACTGGAAATTGAAGGTAAGGACCATTTATTTTTATATCCACGTTATATACACATCATGTGTCTCTGTTTGTGTGTGTGTTTTAAAAAATGGGATCACACAATGTATACTGTTAATACTTACTTTTTAAAAAAATTTCTTTATTGATTACAGTGTTACATATGTGTCCTTATTCCCCCATTACCCCCCTACCCCCCCCCTCATGCACTCACCCCCCTGTTGTCTGTGTCCATTGGTTAGGCTTATATGCATGCATACAAGTCCTTTGGTTGATCTCTCCCCCTTGCCCCCACCCTCCCCTACCTTCCCTCTGAGGTTTAATGGTCTGATCGATGTTTCTTTGTCTCTGGATCTATTTTTGTTCATCAGTTTATGTTGTTCATTATATTCCATAAATGAGTGAGATCATGCGATATTTATCTTTCTCTGCCTGGCTTATTTCACTTAGCATAACTTGCTTTTATTTGCCCCAATAATGTATCATGAACATTCTTTCTTTTGGATACAGATATTTTGTGATATGGTATTTGATGATGGTGTAGCGTCTTAGAGTATTGGTTACATCAAGATTTATTTAATTAGCAATTATTGGACAACTTGGAGTTCTTTTTAAAATTAATTTTTATGAAAATAATGCATGCATATACTTAAAAGTCTGTTTAAAGATAGCCCACTCACTCTTCCCCACTGTTTACTCTTACCTCTAGGGCAATCACTTCCCATCCCTTTAAATTATGCTATTTATATCCATGTTTCTACTTCTCTGGTGTAGACATTTTCTATGAAATTCCTGTGACGGCAGTTGAAATGTTTTCTCTCTCACACGTTCTCTACTCATTCTTCCAATATACATTCATCATATATTTTAGTAATGCAAAAGTTCAGTATTTAAAACTATATAAACATTCATTGCAAAGCCAAAAAAGTGTGCTGTCATTATATTTATTCTCTTGAACATATTTTTTGAGTGATATTAGTTGCTTTGTATTTTGACTTGCACAATTTTCTAAATAGTTCGAATACACTCCCATGTGCCCATCAATTTCTCCCCTCGTATCCAGACATACTGCCTCACCTGGACAGTACTCCTCTGGGCCTCTTACGTCATTGTCATTACAGGATCCCTGTATCACATTTGTTGTTGGACTTCTAGATCCTTTCTTTTTCTTTCTTGGCTAATGCCTTCATTTTGCTGGATTTCTATCTTCTAGAAGCTTCCTGAGAAAGGGTAGATAAGAAAAATACATTTCTTGCATTTTTGCCTGAAAGAATCTTTATTCTACCCGCATGCTGGATTAATAGTGTGGTTAAGTACAGAATTTAGCTGGGAAAAAACTTCCTTAAGAATCTTGGAGAAATTTTCCCATCATTTTCTAGTTGGGAAGTCTGGTACTCTTGATTTTTTTTTATCTTTTGTGCCTGACCTGATTTTTTTCCTCATTAAAACCTTAAGAATTTCTCTTCATCACTGGAGTTCTGATATTTCAATGTAGATATGCTTAAGTGTGGGTCTTTTCAAATGAATTGTGCTAGGCTTCAGTGAGCAGTTTGAATATGGTGACTCCAGTTGTTCTTGCGCTCTGGGAAATTTTCTTGAATTATTTCTTAGATAATTTCCTCCTATTTTTTTATAGCTCTCTTTGGAACTTCTGTTAATTTTCTATTAGACAATGGATTTGTTCTTGAAGTTTCTTTTATTTTTTCCAACTTTCATCCCTTTGTTCTTTTATTTTCTTTCTGGCAGATTTATTTAAATGTATATTTCAGTCATTAGGTTTTAAATATTCAGCTATTAAATTTTCCATTTTTGAGAATTCTTTTGCATTCTCAGAGTGCTTCAGTTTTATAACAACCTGTCCTTATTTTATGGATGCAATATCTTTTCTTATTTATATCATGTCATTACTACATTTTCTCCTGTTTTCTGCACATATTATGAATGCATATAGTTTTTTTTAAATCATTTCCTTATTTTCTGTTGGTTTTTATTTTCAGCTTTCATTTTGGAAGCTTTCCTCATTTATGCCAATCTCCTGCTGTTGATTTCTATTTAAGAATAAAGCAAAGAGTAAAGGCTACTGGAAAGTCGTGTTGGGTGGAGGGTTTTGTGTATGCTGCAGTTTGGTCTCGTTTAGCCAACTTTGGGGGAGGATTTATAATTGAATATATGTAGTTTTTCTTACTCGAGGGGGACATTTTATTTCTTCAGGATATGCCCCAATCTGCTGGGGACATCACCTTGGTTGCTAAGATGCTGAGGACCTCGTCAGTCAGTGTGCAGATTTGGGAGTTTTGGCTATAAGGTCTTAGTCCCACTTTCCATTGTATCTACTGCTCTGTGTTTCAGTTACTCTAGAAAAGAGCACTTTGCCTGCTCTCTTGGGGAGGACCAGAGTTGCACAACTATTCCCTAACTACTGACTTTGAATGCAATACTTCCTCCCAGCATTTTGCTTTGCCTTTTAGGGTAGCTTGGATTCTTAGTCTGGCTGCTACTATCACTATAAATAAAAATTGCTTATATTTTCAGAGCTCCTTACCCTTCTCATAAAATGCCAACCTCACAGGGGCATCATAGGGATGGAATGAATTAAATATGTGAAAACATTTTGTGAACTAACTGTAAAGCACAGTACAATCCTGCAGCAAGATGGTAACTTCTCTGTGTGGGATCCTCATATGTTTCCACCAGCATGCCCATCGCTACAGATTTTGTATGGTCTGCTGCAGTTTACAAAGTGCTTTTACATATTCCTAAAAGCAGTGGAGAATGAACTTGCCCTTCCAGAGTCTGGAAGCTAATGATAAATCTCTTTTAAGTCTTGTATAATCTTAAAAATACATGTGGATCTTGCATCTTGCTCCATATTTATGTGTTTTAATAGGAAAGTAATGTTCTTAAACCCCTTGTCATGTAGTGAAACTACAATTCAGGAAGATGTACAGTAGTATTTCTGGGATTTATATACCTCCTAACATGTCAGTAAATACCCCTGTGAGTACACATACCTCTGCTTAAGTTGTACAGAAACAAAGTGTGAAACATTATTTCTGGGAAATTTGGTTCCTTCCATTTCCTTGTAGCTGTTTTTTTTAAAGTTAGATTCAAGATTGGCTGACAAATTAGCATAGATAGAGAGATATGGGAATAGAATGGAATTGATTGTGGACTGCTAAGGGGAGTAGCTTATTACAAGTATATAACATGCTTGCTCCCTGTTGCTACACAAAACAATAAAAATTGTCTGGGGAGTCAAGAAGAAAATTAGCAATGTTTCCATATTGCAGGGAAGAAAAGTGGTCACATTGGGAACAGAAATTATAGACTATGCTTCTTTAAATAAATTCAGATTAAAAAATGTGAACTTTGTTGAATACACAAAGTCTACTTCTTTTGCGGTGTGTCCACTACAAGAAATGGTATATCCCATATTAATTGTTTTAAAATGGAAAAAATTTCTACTTCTATGAGGTGTTTTCACATTATCAATGCGATGGGACACTTTCCATAATTTTCTCCCATCCACAATTTTCATCAGTCTTTTACTCCTAAGTGAATATCCTGTCTAAGTGAAAACCATATTCATGCTTAGTTAACACAGTTTTAATGCAAACCTCTAGACCCCTCTAAAACATATTTCTAGCCCTAAACAAATCCCTTAGTTCTATACAGAACTTCTGGAGCTGCCATGGTGTGTGTGTGTGTGTGTGTGTGTGTGTGTGTGTGTATGCGTGCGTGCATGTGTGGGTGTGTAAAATACACATAACATGAAATTTACCACTTTAACTATTGTAAAATATACAATTCAGTGGGGTTTAGTACATTTACAATGTGCAAGCCTCATGACTATCTAGTTTCAGACCATTTTCATCACCCAAAAGGAAAAACCATACCTATTAAGTAGTTGCTTTCCCTTCTACCTTCCCCATCCCCTTGCAATCACTCATTAGTCTGCTTTCTGTCTCTGTGGATTTGTTTATTCTGGATATTTCATATGAATGCAATCATGCAATGTGTGGCCTTTTGTATCTAGTATCGTTAGCATCATGCGCTCAAGGTTCATTGATGTTTAGCATGTATCAGTACTTCTTTCCTTTTTTTATGACTGAATAATATTTTGTTGAATGGATATACTACACTTGTTGGTCCATTCTTCAGTTGATGGGCATTTGAATTGTTTCCACCTTTTGCCATTGTGAATAGTGCTGCTATGAACATTCTTATACAAGTTTTTGTTTGAACAATGGATTTCAGTTCTTTTGGGTATATTCCTAGGAGAAGAATTGCTGGTTCAGGAAGATGATTTTATGTTTAACTTATATAGGGGACCACCAAATTGTTTTTTACAGTGATTGTATCATTTTATATTCCTACTAGCAATGTATAGGGCTTCCAATCTTTCTATATCCCTGCCAACACTTGTTTTTTTCTTCTTCTTTAAATAGCCATTGTAAACCATGTGAGATGACATCTCATTTCTCATTATGGATTTGGTATGCATTTTCATAAAAATTAATGAAATTGAGCATCTTTTCAGGAGCTTATCGGTTATTTCTATATATATTTTGGAGACATGTAAAATCTTTTGCCCATTTAAAAATTGGATTGTTCATCTTTGTGTGTCATGTTTTAAGCATAAAACTTGAGACAAATGGAAGTTACTGCTTGTTCTAGTTATTTTTCTTTTTATTAGAAATCACACAACTTGTAAAAGTCTTAAGAATAAATTTTGCTAAGTTCTTTGTCCACTATTCACTAAGAAGTCCTTTCTCATATCTTTCTCTTTGATCATTGGTCCTCTGGCTCCATCTGTCAAGAAACAAGCCAACCTTTGATTTTAGCAAATAAATGAGACACCACAAAACCGAGGCTTAGTATTACATCTGAAGTTTCATCACAGTGGGTATCCATCCAGGAGTCAGCAATGCCATCAAAGACAATTGCTAAGTGGGTCTGACTTCATTTTTCTTCATTTGCATTAGTAATTGATCTAAGTAGTAACATTATTATAACCCAAACCAGCATCCTATTATTTTTCACTTACTTGATTTAATAAATAGAGATGGAGTCCTTTAAAAAGCATTTACTTTTCTCCCTTATATCACCAAAATTACTCTTGATGGAAACATTTAGCCTTTTAGATACACTGACTAGGTGGGAATTGGAACTTCTGATTTTGTTAGAACATGTTGGTAAATGGGTAAGAGAAGGAATGGTAGCAGATTTTACTGTGGCTGGGTTAGGCTTCTGTGAGCCTTGAGTCAAGTGAGTAGGAGTGATGTCTGTGATCATTTCATTTGAATGTCTTATTTATTGCAGATCATAACACAAAAAGATCCAACTTAGGCAAGCTGGAAGTGGAATTAAACCCTGGAAGTCAAGATTGGTCATTGTCTTATTTAATCAGACTCTGTTTTTTTTCTTCTCACCTATAAAATTATTCTTTATGATACTCTGTATCTGCTGATACTTTGTATCCTCTATAGATTCCTCTAATTATGCCAAACATATGTCAATGATCAGTTATCATTTGAACCTTTATACAACTTTAATAAGGTATGTGTTTTATATTTAAGTAGTTTCTCCCCTGGTGAGTGCCCATGGTAGACTTTGGAGTTTGATAGCTTTTCACTCCTTATTTTATATTTCATCTCGAAGTGATTATATGCTGTGCCCTTAAGTCTCAAAAGCAGCAATATATTTAAAAGTACAGGATTAAACACTGCAGATAACAATAGTAAATCTTCAGGAAAAGGCACTCCAGAACAAGGCTCTGCATGCTGGAGTCTTTATGCCACTTCTTTCTTCTCTAAAAGCTTCTGTCTCAGTGTGGGCATCTCTCATGCTTGTTACAAGTTCAGTGACCCTACCTCAAAAAGTTTAATCATTCATGATGCCATTTTGCAAAGGAACTCTTGCCACCAGCTCTGAGAGACAAACAAAATGTGATTTTGATGTTGACGGTGATGATGATAAAAGCAGTGAGCATGTGTTCGACTACTGGTGCTGTGCTAAGCTCCTTATTATACATCATCATGTTTAAGCCTTACCATAATCCCACTAGGTGGCTGTTATTACCTTTCCATTTTACAGATGGAAAGACTGAGGCTCAGAAAGTTGTTTAAGGTTACTCGGGTAGTAAAATACAGAATAAGGATTTAGTCCTAGGTTAGTTACCCTTATGGAGTCCCTGAAAAGGCAAGCTGGGTAGGTTCTGGGAGGTAGCTAGCATGTTTGGTCTTTAGCGTGACCTCCTCTGGAAAGTGTACTTCACTTTCTCAGTTCGGTTGACCGCACAGCCTCCTGTTTCCTCAGCACCCTGTTGCCATCTACATAGTAATTATCTCCCTATTGTCATCTTGATCCTGGATTGCTAACTTCTGGAGGGAATGGGAACTATGTCTCATATCTCTCTGTCTTCAGGACACAACACAGAGTAGGAACTCAACATTGTGGAAGGAATGGTTGAATTAATGGGAAAAAAATAAATTCATGCATGTGTATGAGTGAATTAATAGGTTGTTTCCTGCCCTTTTTCCAATTCGTAATATAAAATGGGTGCAGCCATCTCCAGAGGTTCCTGGATAAATTGCTCCATTGTTTTTCTCTTTAGTTGCTTCAGTCCCCATCATTTCTTTTTTAGGTTGCCTTGTGCTTTCTTAATTTCGACAATTGGCACTATATATGCACTAAGCCAAATCCAGCCTTTTAAAACTGTAGGTGTCTACCCATTAGTGGGTCTTGAAATTAGTTTCGTGGGTGGTAGTCAGCATTCTTTTTAAAAGAAATAAACAGACTAGAAAAGAATACGACTTCTCAGCATGCATGACACATAGAAAGACACAGCATTTGTTTCAGATGGATGGATAAAAAGAGGATCCATATGTATCAATAGCACTGATTAAGTATCACACATTAAGACATGTTTTAAGCACTGAGAAATGCCACATTGGCATTGAAGACAGTGTATCTCTAAATGTTCAGGAAGAAAAACATTTTGTATTATGACCTAATATACATCTGAGTGAGCCCTAGATTGCTAGGCAACGTATATTGCTTACTGTTTGAAATTCACTTTCCTAAATGATATCCAATGTCTAACTTGTAGTCAAACATCACTTGTCCTGCTTAAACAGTTCCTGGAGTTTGATATTTACTCAGCTTCTGTAAAAATTATGGCCAAAGTTTAGAAAGTTTAATCCCAGTACAATTATTTTAACATCATCTGATAAAAACAAAATGCTGCAGAGAATTTTAATAGGGAAGAAAACAGAAAGTTTTTTAAAAATTAGTAGTGGAAGCTTTACTTTGAAATGCACAGAATTACTTCATTTTGTACTTGTCTTTAAATTTGTTTCCCCAGATGTTAACCTGAAAGCACTGCAGCTTTAGGTAAGTCGTGGGGGCTCCCTTCATGTCAGTCAATGGCATTAACATAGGATTTCACTTTAACTTGCTGTGAGAGAGCCCGGCTTTGCTGTGGAATCCATTCATGTGCAGAGCTGCCTTGCACAGCTCATTGGAGATAAGACAGTTTTGACTTCACATGCCAAGCTTTTGCCACTTTGTGTATTTTTAAATTGTTTATGACTCTGCAGAGACAAGCTTTTGATCAGTTTAGTAGCAAATTGAAAATGTTCTTAAAATATTGAATACCGAAGTACATACCCACTCAATACCTCTCTTCCTAAAACAAACATTTGTTGTGTGCTTATGCTGAGCTAGGCCATTGTTGGACAATAGGTTACACAGTTCTATGGGTAGACTGAAGATCCTTGCATTTGCCTGCCCAGGTCCACCCTTGCTCTCTGCCCTGGGAGATTGCAGCCAATGGCTCTCTGGCTTGTTGGCTTCGGTTTGGTTTAGCCAGTGGAAACACTAGCACATCAGAGGGAGGGAGGAGAGTGAGAATGAAATATTTACTGGCCCAGCTCCCTCCGTGTTGGATCCATGTGTTCCAGTGACCACTCCCCCTCCTCTTGTTTTTCCCTGGTACCAGGCTTGGGTTACTGCACTCTCCACAGTGCCTTCTCTACACCCTTCAGCATTGGGTACCTTGTCTGAGAACTGCTTTAACGCTAAACCTTTTCTTTTAAGACATTTCAGTTCTCCTGACTTACTCCTCAGCTAATTTTTCCACATTCACAGTTGAAACAATTTCAAAAGATGTATGTACATTTATATGTTTCCAGGAAGCTATCTTATTAATCAATATGGAAAGGTATTTAAAACCACAATCTCTGGTTCCCTCAGTGTTTTATCTCTACCCAATTGATACTTGAAAAGCTCAATAAATATTTGTTACTGTGGATGATGTTGCTCATGACCCGTGAAGGAGTCATAGCATTCATTGTTAATTACCTGGTTCACTAGGCTTCCTGGTAGATATCCAGAGAGGAATAGTCTTGAGGGAGAGTAAGAGTCACCACCTTGCTAACAAATGTGCCACCAGCCCCTGCTTCATGAGTCCTAGTTGAGCATTGATTGCTATTTTCTCTCAGAGATGAATGAAAAAGGATGAAGTAATAATTTAAACCCCTGGCAACTGCAGTCACAGAACCAGTGGCCATTTATTCATTGCCTATTGTATGCCAAGCATTGTACTGGGCTGTCATCATACTACCATAGAATGTTTAAATTAGCATCGTATTCTACCATCACAATTACTCTCTGAGGTAGTTCTTAATTCCGTTTTATAGGCAAAGAAGCCGGGAGTGAATGACTTGTCCAGAATTGCACAGCTAGTTTCAGAACTAGCTTTGGTTTTACTGTCTTATCTCATCTTCCAAAAGCCTCTTTGTTTTTGCCACCAACTTTGCCAAAGGTCACATATGCCACCATGTTTGATCTCATCAAAACTTCAAACATGTTTTTAAATTAGGCATTCTATACATTGCCCCCCAAAAAATCTGAATTGGATTAATCTCCTTTCTTTCCAATGGTAAAAGCATATAAAACATGGCATTTGTGGATTTGTGGGAGAATGAAGAAGAAAAAATGAGTTGTATATTAGCAAAGGACCTGGGTTGTTTTAGAACACCACCACCACCACTTTATTCCCTTGGAAGCCAGCATATCCCAGAGTTTCTGCAGTAAGATAAGGGACTAACAGAAAACAGAAAGCCAAGGACTCTATCTGAAAACTGTCAGTATCATCTCGATGGGGAGTTATGTTGTTTTGACTTCAATGAAAAAGCAAAAGAAAGCAAACCAGCTGGTTATAAATTTAATTTATGAAAAATAATACGAAAGCCTAAAGCATCCAACAGTACAGCCATTGATTCTTCTTTCTTGTTCCTTGGGGAGCCATTGCTGTATTTGATATGGTGAACTTCAAATTGTCTTACTTTATCATTTAAATGTCACATCAGCCATACACAGAGAGCAGCTGGGGAGTTGCACGCTTACTGGGAAAAGACCGGAGAATGTTTCTCACTTCTTTAGGAAAAAAATATTACTTGGTTGACAGATTTTTCCCCTGTTGTGAGGATTGCTGTTGTTTTCCTAATTCTTTTCCTCTTCTTTGTTTCTATGCCAAGGTTGCATTTCCTAGTTTCTGTGGGAGGACTTGGGAAAGAGTAAATCATAATGTTCTGGATCTATGGTCTTTTTTAACCTCTGGGATTATTTTCTTTAACATAGTCATTGGCAAGTCGGCTGTTACCTGCCAGAAAATAAAACAACCGATTTTTCATCACAAGTTAAATAAACATTGAAAAATCAGCATTCTACAAGGACCATTAGCTTATGTATCACTGTAAAATATTTCATGACTCTTGGTAAAAAGGGTGCTCATATAAAAAATAAATTGTGTTATAACAAACATTTCTCCCTGTCATGGTTTGTAATAGCCCTAATATCAAATAAATCTAAGTTGAATAGTGTGAGTCTCCAGAAAAACTGACCTTCAGTTTCTAATAGTTGGATTAAATCATCGTGACGATGACAGTCTCAGATATAAGGAGATACAAACTTGTATCAACTCCCTAGATCATCTTTTATTTAGAAGAGGAGTGATGTCTCAATGAACTGAAATTGCTCTGTAGTGACCCATTTTATTTATGTATCTGCGTATTCTGACTATCACTTCATACACAGTGCCAAAGAGAGTTCTGCCCATAGTTCCCCGGGGTTCTTGAGAGAGCAGCCCACAGAAATGCATAGATTAAAAGCCATGAGCAGTTACCATTTTACATCTGTCAAATTATAAATAATTTTTAAAGTGTAATAATCTCTGCTGGTACAATATTGGTGAAACTGCTGGACTCATCTCCTATTGATAGCAATGTGATTGCTTTAAAAAGCATTTTGGCAATACATAAAAGTGTCCATATCCTTTGATACTATATTTACACTTCTGGGAATTTAGCCCTAAATAATCCTTTAAACTATTAAAAAAAGATGATGTTCATTGTAGATTTTTTTTTTATATTAGTGAACATTTAGAAACAACCCAAATACTCAACAATTGAGATACCTTTATTCAATTTTTAAAATATGTGTATACATGAAGTCTTATTGATAACGTGAAATTTTATTATATAGGGCTCAGTGAAAAAGTTCTGATTATGAGAATATAAAATTATTGGATACATATAAAATAGAATTTGGTAAAATGTGTTCAGATTTAGCTTTTAAATTTTATTTTAGTTTTATAATGTTGTTTTGCATTTAATAATAATTAAGGCCTAAAAATTACTTGACTGTGAAGATTAATATCAGTGAAAAGTTTGTTGTGTTTTTTTATTCAAACTTTGTTAAGATGCAGGGGTAGGGAACCTTTTTTATGCAAGGGCCATTTGGATATTTATAATATCACTAGAGGCCTGATGCACGAAATTCGTGCAAGGGGCTCAGCCCCACCACCATGGCTTCGTCTGGAAGGACATCCGGTCTAATTAGCATATTACACTTTTATTACTATAGATTTACAGGCCATACAAAATTATCAACTTGAAAACTAGCCTGCTGTATGTGGTCAAACACTTAATTAACTCACCCCTAATGACTTGGCAGGGCCAGACTAAATGATTTTGCAGGCCTTATACATCCCAAAAGCTGGATGTTCCCCACCCCTAGAACTTAAGAGAATTTTAGTTGTTCAGATGTAAACCTTTGAGACCTGTTCTTTATGTCCATTCAAGCTCTTGCTGAAATTCATATTTTTTTTCTGAAAATGTCAAGAATTTGGGAAATTAACATTTAAATGATTACATTTAAGCAAAAGTGAAACTAAATAGATAAACAAGAGTTAGACATCTTTCCATAATAATGGTATCTTATTCTTGTTCTTTTTTGAGTTATTAATGTTGTTACCTGGAGTAAAAAGATCTCATCAGATGACTTAGACAGAATTAATTTTCTTCAGCATGTTGCAGTAGTGCAGCTTATGGCCATGACCTTGCAGTTCTTAATGCACGGGTAAACAGACTTTGTGGAAGGGGCTCTAACCCAAGAAACATAGAACAGAAGAAGAATATGACAATGTCCCTTGCAGGCTTGAATCAGACCTAAAACATCCATAGAGAAAAACCTATTGAAATAACTTAAATACCCAACAGTAGAGGACTGGTAAAATAAAGCATGCGAAAGACATAGGATGAACTATTAAATGGGCATTGAAAGTGAAGTAGAAAAATATATATTAATTAAGTAAAGTCTACAGTAAAATTCTATGGGAAAAGTGAGATGTAAAACTTTGCATAGAACATGACTCTCACTTTTACACTCAATCATAAGAAAAAATAAAAAATTTGTAAACTTGTCAATAGTGAGATAACAGGCAATTAATTCTCTATTTATGTCCATGTTCTCCAATTTTTTTCTCCCTCAGTTAGGAGAATTGTATGTAAAAATTGTTTTTTAAATTGAGTTTAATACAGGCACTCAAATGCATAATGATTGAACTGATGCCTGAAATAATTTTGGAAAGAAGTAACATGAATTAAAATAAAATGAACTACAATAAAATGCAATTTTGGCTGCATTAATTGACCAAAAGTGGACAGCAACACAGTGTTCAGATAAGGTTTTATTTTTGTGTAACTCTACCAGTAAGTAGCTTGCATTGAAATACCAATATTGATATTTATGTCCATTCAAGCTCTTGCTGAAATTCATATTTTTTTCTGAAAAAAATTATTTTGCAGGAATTATGATGTTATGTATACCAGATTCAATCAATTCTTCCTTCTCTTCTTCCTTCCTTCCTCCCTTCCTTCCTTCCTCCCTCTCTCCCTCCCTCCTTTCTTCCCTCCCTCTCTCTCTCCCTCCCTTCCTTCCTTCCTTCCTTCCTTCCTTCCTTCCTTCCTTCCTTCCTTCCTTCCCTCTTTCCCTCCTTTTATCTTTCTTCCTCTCAGTTCTACAATAGCAAGCAGAGTGAATGAGGATAGGTTTAGCTCAGCTTGCCCATTTGCAAAAGGTCTGGGGTTCATGAAATCTTTTTAAAAAATGAAAGTAGCAGGCATCAAAGACCCTCTCTTAAGTACTGGTTAGCAACTAGATAAAACTTTTACCATCACCACCCCCCAAATACTTTAGTGCCTATGATAAATAAATAGCTATTTGGGGCACATTGAGAAACCTAATGTTAGCCTTCTTGATTCATAGAGTATAGGAAACAAAAAAAAGCCCTTAGCCTTGAAACTTACTAAATAGAACAGCCTGTAAAAGGACAATGTATGTTTTTATTTGTGACTGTATTAAGGGTGTTTTGCACCCAAATTTGTCAAGTTCTCATCACTTAATACACCAGCCCCATAATTAATGAAATGCTTATAAACTCTCAAGACTACTACCTTCCTCCACCCCTCTGAAAGTATTGCCAAAAGGGGAGTTTGTTTAGTTATAATTCTGTTCCTGTTCTTTACTCATTTTTTACCCAAAGATTATATCTTTGCTTGTAGTAGGTGAGGATCTAGACTGCTATCATTTGAGGTCAAGGGGCTATGGAATTCCAGGTCAAGAGTGTGGTGGACCAGTGTAGTTAATCATTAGAAGGGATTTCTAACCAATGTAATTTGACAATAGCAACAAGTATAGTTTTTAGTAAATATTTATGAAATGGAAAAAAAAGGAAGGAAGAAAACAAAGGAAAAAAGGGAAGGGAGGTGGGGAAGGAAGAAAGATAGTTTGACATCACACAGACAAAAAAATAAGAGTCTTTTCTTGACCATGTGTCTTGCTGAGAGGGAATTGCTTGCTTTTCCTACCTTGGTAGTATTAAAGAGAAGGCCTCACAAAAGGGGAACCTATTGATTATTACCATAGTATTAGCTAGGTAATGAAATAATGTTATTTATGCTGGAAACAATAATTGCTCCTGTTTCTTTTCAATTACCCTAGTTATGTGTTGCAAAAATTTAGCCTGGGGTTAGCCATAAATGATTTTTCTTTTCTAATAGAAGACTACCATTGAAAGACTTCTTTTTCCCTGACTATTTATTGTTACCCTAATGCCATGGTTGGCAAACTGCGGCTCGCGAGCCACATGCGGCTCTTTGGCCCCTTGAGTGTGGCTCTTCCACAAAATACCACGGCCTGGGCGAGTCTATTTGGAAGAAGTGGCGTTAGAAGAAGTTTAAGTTTAAAAAATTTGGCTCTCAAAAGAAATTTCAATCATTGTACTGTTGATATTTGGCTCTGTTGACTAATGAGTTTGCCGACCACTGCCCTAATGCAACACACCTGTCCTATTTCCTCCTTCATGGCCTCATCATTTACATTTTTGTTACTTTCTTATGGATTTGAGGATGACATCTAATAGTACAAAACCTCAGATTGCCCCAGGACCTAGCACAATGTCTGGCATAGTGTAGGCGCTCAGTAAATATTTAATGAATTCAATTCAGAACCCTGGGGAAAAGAGTCACAAATTTATCAAATAATTCACAAAGAGACATCCCTGGCAGGTAATCCAGTTAACTGTATAAAGGTAAGCTGAATCCAAAACATGTTTCAAATCATTTCTCTTCTTATAAAATTTTTGTTTTGTGGCTGGAACACTTGTTTCTCAGTATGTTGATCAAATGTGACTTGAGCCAGAGAGATTCACAATAAATAACACCAGGAGGCTTATGAATGATGTATAGAGCCCACCAATTTAATGACAGGTAAGGCAGAGGAGAGCAATTACTTTATTTCAGAACAGCCAAAGCCCGGATAATGTAATGCCACCATGGGAATACTGAGTGGCTGTGGCCAGTTTGGAGAAAGCACCTAGAATTTTAAAAGTTTGAAATGTTCTGACGGGTTTTTTATTTTATTTTATTTTATTTTTGGTATTAATGGATCCACTGCTTCAGGTGAGCACAAGTGAAAATGGCCCCTCTTGCTTCTCTAGCATCTTCCCACTGAAGGTCATCTGGGCCAGCTGACTGGCATTTACAGTTTTAGTCAATTTTCCCTTGCAGTGAAACTATACTTTTTAAATAAAATTCTCACCTGAGGATATGTTTTTTATTGATTTGAGAGAGAGATATGAATGGGGAGAGAGGAAAAAAATCCGTTGATTGCTTTCCCTACATACCCAGACCCAGTATCAAGCCCTAATCCTAGGTATGTGCCTTGACTGGGAATTGAACCCGAAACCTTCTTGTGTATGGGACAATGCTCCAATTGATGGAGCCACCTGGCCAGGGTGAAACTATACATTTTAAAAAACAGGATCCTCCATGACTTATTTTCTCTCTAAAGCCTAAGTTCTGCAACAAATCAAAGGATTTATTGCATTATTACTGCATGCCTAGTACTGTGATTCTGTCATTGACATGATAGAAACAGATCATACTGTTATTGGGTGGACATAAATCATAGCTCATGGGTGAAAGAGCTTCCAGGTGAAACTAATTGACTGTTGGCATCTAGGGATGAGAAATGATATGGTTGATTGGCTAACTGAAGACTGGTCTCTTCTCACACGATATCTAATCTATTTCTGCATATAAAACGAAACACTCAATTCTTATTCGTTAAATAAAGTCCTTATTATATCAGAAACCTGCAAGTTAGAAAAAAATTCCAGCCAAAAATGGCTTAAGCAAGTAAGGAAGTTATTAGATCACAAACATAAAATATACTCTCTTCTGTGTGGCCTCTATTTTCAAACAGGTTTTCCCCTTATGCTTACCCAAATCCAATAGGACAAAAAACAAAACAAGGTTTGTTGTTATTGTTTTTTCCTGAAAAGTTTGGACAAAAACTCCAGTCTTGAACTCTTTGGACCAAGTTGGGTCACATGTCCATTTCAGAATCTATCACTGGGGCCACGATCTTGCCTGGGTCACCTGTTCTCTCTTGGAGCTAGTACCAGCTCCACACAAACTGGGCTGAGCATGGGGTAGGATGGTTTTGCTCAGGTGCTCTTACCAGATGCAGAGGCTGGGTGCTGTTAACAGATGACAGATGTTCACTATACTTACTGATAGCCAGGCATTGTGCAGGATGTTGATACAGAGACAAACACAGCTTGGTCTCTTCCCTCTTACAGTCTCACTCCTTCAACCTATTTTAAAACCCCTTTGCCAGTTCACCTTCTTAAGTCAATATTCTAATCCTGCCCTACCACTCTTCCCTTTCTACAATCCTGGCAAAGCAACTGCTCCATACCTTTTGGGTTTTCCTGCCTCTGTGGCTTTGCCCTGGAATATCTTTCTTCATGCCTACCAACGGTAGTCTGAATCTTTTTCAAATACTATCATCATGAAACACCCAATGAGTTGCTTATTCCAATGTTTTAGCACTTAACATGAACCTATGTTACAGCACTTACTGTTTAACAAGTATTTATTGAATGTTTACTGTATGCTTATTCCTATTCTAGAAGTGTTTATGTTTTTTCTACTTTGTATTATTGTTCTTGGTGTTCTTGTCTCCTACCCCCCTCCTGCCCCCCAGTAATCCATAACTCATTGAAAGTGAGATTCTTAAAGGCAGTGGCATACCTACTACCCATCATGGGCTATCAGCATATGCCTCTTGAATGAACAAACCTTCATTCAGTTGGAATATCTATTGATCACTAATATTTAAAGCCTAAGAGAGTAAAGCCCTGTTTTATCTCAAATCTCTCTCTGTACACAGTATGGCAGCATGCATGTGCCTTTAGTATTCAATAAACATTTGTTGTCTACCTAAATGAGATAGGAATAAAAAATATTCAAATATCTAAGAATTAACTTTCCTCCCTTTGTTTTACATTCTTTAGTCTTTTGACATCATATTTTAAACATTTTGTTTTCATTTTTTTTCCAAACAACTTTTATAAGAATGCCAAAGTTCTGTTCTCAAACTTAAATAGGATTCAGGCTATTTTTTTTTTTTAACAATGGGGGCCTTTTTCTTTCTTTTCTTTTTTTTTATTAATTTCTTTATTGATTAAGGTATCACATATTTGTCCTCATCCCCCCATTCCCATCCCAAACCCCTCCCCACGCATGCTCCACCCCCCTGTTGTCCATGACCACTGGTTATTTTCTTTCTTTTTTTATTGGGGGCCTTTTTCAATAATTGCACATGCCAACTATATTGACCCATTGTTAAAAGACTGAGCTCTGTGAAGTTCTATAGCCAAAGGACTTTGCAGGCCTATGTTGTGTGAAGGTGTTAGTGAGTAAGAGTCATCAGTGGTTCTAGCAAAATTGGTGTTTAACAAGAATAAACAATTACAAGTATAATTGAGCACTTGCGTTTATCTGTGAGTTTGTGATTTGAATTGACTAACATTTCTTATGTTTTATGTTGACATTTGGTCTCAAATATAAAAGCCATAGATGAGTGGGAGAAAAGATGTATTTTCTTGATCTCAGACATGGTGACAAGGACAAAGTTTCCCATGCTGGACCTGATCACCTGAACAAGAGATAGGAAGTCTCTGCCATCGTTCTTTTCTTTTCAATTTCCCTCCTCATTCCTCTTCATGAATAATTTGTCGGCCATCTTAGATGAGTGCTAACAGGTGTTATTGAAATTGGCAATTAGCATGGCCTTGGTGACCTGTGTGAGAGCAGTTTCAGGACAGTGAGGAAGGCAGAAGCAAGATTTCAGTGGACTGAATAGCAAGAATGGTTGAGTCAATAAAATCTGGTGAGGAGTGCAAGGGCTGACTGGACTGCCCAAGTTCAAACCCAATTCTGCCATTCACCAGCTGTTGACTATGGGCATGTTATTAACTCTCTCTCTCTCTCTCTCTTTCTCTCTCTCTCTCTCTGACTAAATATCCTCTTCTACAAAATGGAATAGAAATGGAACTATCTTAAGGTTTTTATGAGGAATAAATATGTTTACATACGTAAAACGCTTAGGACAGCACCAGTTTCCTTACAAGTTATCAGTAAATATTGGCTGTAATTTTTTATGAATACCCAAAGACAGTGAGGTGAGACTACTTTTGAAGCTTGACTATGAAAACTGAAGAGAAATTGAGGTCATTATCTTATAAGGGGCATAGATTAGGATTTTTTAAAATTCCAGATAGGCAAAAGATGAATATTTTATGTACTGAAAGAAAAGTAGTAGTTCTCATAGGGTGACAAGTTGAGGCATGTATCAAGAACATGCCACTTAAAAAGAATCTCAATAAAGGACAAGTTTCCAAGTTTAAAAATGGGCAAATTAAAAAAAAAAAAGACAGGCATGAATTTATGGAGTGATATTACTGAAAAGACGAGGGAGAATAGAACTTAGAGAAGAGGTGGATGAATAGATGAACCTTGAATAGGAGAGTCTTATTGTTTTCTAAGGCTGAGGATAGTAAAGAGTTTTGGGAAAAGCTAAAGATGCATGTCTTTGTGGGTGGGGAGAAGAAACTTGAAGGCATTTAAGACTGAAAGCTGGTTGTTTTTGTGAAATAGGAAGAAGTCGTCTGGCAGGAGAAGAGAAGTGGCGGGAGTGAGGAATGGAGTAGGACTGATAAATGAATTAGTTTATCAGTAGTAACTTCTGGAGGCGAGATGACACTAGCCAGAATGTATAGTCTGACAAAAAGAGTGAGAGTTCTATGATAAAAATTGTATTCACAGAGTAAGACATTGGTGTTTGCTTCCAAAGGTGGAACATTTCCAGGCGATAAGTCTAAGGTTGAACCATTTCAACATTTTTGTGGTCTACAGTGTGAAGTTAGAATTTGAAATACTTCTTTACCACCAATAAATGATTGATGATTACATCATATATTTCTTGATTTATTCAATTATCTTTCTCTTGCTTGCAAGTATGCAATGCTATTGGAAAGGCAGACTTTTAAGGTTGGATTTGATCCTATTTCTATACCACCCAATCTGCTCTTGAATATACTTATAGATGGGATATTCACTTTTTATAGAGCTGACCATTCTATTTTTGAGTAGTCTAAATCCATTCATATTGAAATGCAAGTGCTGGAATATGGATTTTATCTTGTGATGGTCACACAAAAAGTCCTCCCATCCACATGTCCTTTTACAATTCTATTTTGTCATTTTTCCCACCAAGAGGTGAAGTCTATCCCCTCCTCTTGAATCTGAACTTGACTTGTGAATTGCTTTGACCAGGATGAGGCAAAAGGTGACACAGTGTGACTTTTGTGCCTATGCCTTAAGGGGCATCACAGTTTCCATGTTTGTCCTCTCGAAATCCTGAGTTAGCAGGTGAAAAAGCCAGAATTCCCTGGCCTGCTGGAGAGAGGCCAGGTGCACAGAGGCCCTGGGGATGAAAGAGCCTGGGAAGAGTTGGGCCCAGGCAGCCAGGCCTGTTCAGCCATCGCAGCAGAATCACCAGACATGTCAATAACACCAGCTTCCTTCCTGCAGCTCCCAATCTTTTTGCTCCAGGCATGTGGAACAGGGACAAGCCATTGCCACTGACCCCTAGCCGCCTTGCAGAATGGTAAGCAGGTGCTGGTTGCTTTAAGTCTCTGAATTTTGAGAGCTTTATCATGCTGCAATAGGGTGTGAAGGGGAAGAGTCTCCAGGCAGGGAGACAAGTGAAAAGACTTCAGACACAATCCAAGTGTCAGGTGATGAGCTGACAAGTACAGAAAGTGGGGGAGGGGATTGTGGAATGTGGTAGAAAAGAAGGCCACAAGGTTCAGTATGACCTGGTGATTGAATGGGGGATCAGGGGCAAACGACAAAGGGAAATGAAAGAGTATTATGAGCCAGGCTGGTGTGGTTCAGTGGTTGAGCATCAACCTATGAACCAGGAGGTCATGGTTCAATTCCCAGTCAGGGCACATGCCCAGGTTGTGGACTCGATCCCCAGTACAGGAGGCAGCCAATCAATGATTATATCATCATTGATGTTTCTCTCTCTCTCTCTCTCTCTCTCTCTCTCTCTCTCTCTCTCTCTCTCTCTCTCTCTCTCCCCCCCCCTCCATCTTTTCTGAAATAAAAAAATACATATTTTTTTAAAAAGAGTATTATGAAACTGGGAAATACTGTTGTGCACAGCAATATGTATAGGTAAAGAATCAGATTCTTGAGGAAGGTAAGTCCAGTTTACGATTGTTATTTTTTGATACAACAGCACAGCTTCTGTGTAATAATGTTCCCTTAGCAGCTGGGAACACAGATCCAAAGGAGAGGGCCCAGTTGGGGCTGGAACCATTAGAGGTTTCAAACCTCCCCTTCCCTTTTGCCCCAATCTAAAGGGTCTTTTCTCACTTCTTTCTCTTGTATTTAGTAGCAAAGGTGGCCACATCAAGCAAAGGCACAGGGAGGAAGAAGGGGGAGAGAGAGGATGGCACACAGAGAGAAAAAGGCAGGGGAATCCTGTGGGGTTGCCTCTTATTTTAGTTACACCGCTTGGAAGGCTGCACTGCTTGGATAAAAATAAGGACACAACATACACACTCAACTAAAGTGATCACCTTTTAAAGGTTCTCCCTTTAAATAGACCCAAATAAAAATAAGAAACCCTAACCTCAGCTTTTTAAGTCACAATGAAAGGACAAGAGATGTTCTCCTTTTAGGGGTTTGTAAAGCATTCAAAAAGTGTACTTTTATGTTCCGAGCAGGATGGCTGTCTGTGTGCACACACAGGGAGGAAGCTGAGCATGCTGAGGTGGTGAGGTTTCTCCCAGCGGGCAATGTCAGCACTTCCCACTTGCCAAGTTGTACAGTATTTATAAAAAGAGTGAAAAATAAAATACACTGTCTTCTAAGGGAGATGGCATAGTGTAGTGATTCTACAGTATAGTATAAGGTTACATGCTAATGCTCCACGGTCAACTAGATCTGGTTCAAATCCTTGTCCCATCACTTACTAACACCATGGCCTCAGACATGCTATTACCCCTCTGAGCCTCAGTTACTTCAGCTGTAACCTACCTCAGGGGTTGTTGAAAGAGTCAGTGAGATACTACATGCAAAGCATTTAATCTGGTAAGAACACAATAGGTGATACCTATAGTAATTGGAATTAGGGATAATTTGGGGCTTTGTATATTTGGCCTCTCATTGAGATAACTTTTCAGGAATATTTCCAACATAAGGAAATGAGGCCTGAGTCCATTTTAGTTAACAACTTACATGTAACAAGTATTTAATTTAATATTATATAACAACAGGTCACTTAATAATTTAAAAGAGTCATTAAATTTTCCTCCTAGGGACACATTCTGTGGTTTCACAAAATCTTTGTAAATCTTAAAGCAAATCCAAACTGACATGCTGGTTCCTCCTTATTTCATCATTCATAGTTTTGAATGTAAGAAAATAAACAATGTTCTAATATAGGATTTAGCAACTTTTTCTGTGAAGAGCCAGATAAATATTTTCTCCTTACAGGCCACATATGATGTGTATCTCATACTCTTCTTTGTTAATTTTTATACCCCTTTTACAATATACACTCCTTTCTTATCTGAGCATAAGCTGTAGTTTGCAGGGCTCTGTTCTAGTGTGAATTTGTATTGTTTATTACTAGGATACTTATGCCAATAAGTGTTGCAAAAAGAAAATGAGGAAATGCGTTAATTAAAAAAGATGTAAGCGATTCTGATTCGGATATATGCTGAGCTTAAATGAGACCTTTCATCGCTCTCCTTCATGGCACAAGACATCTTCACTGAGACAGAAGGAGGTTCGGTGTGACTTTGAGGATTGGGGACCATTCAGCACATTAGTTCTGAACAGTATCCTTGTGCTTTGCACAGATTTCTTTTCCTCAGAGGAGCAGTTTAGAGACAGGGCTTTATGGCACCAGGCATAAGCTACCATTAAAATCCTAAACTGAAAATTGTGTTGCCCTTTATGAAGATGAACAGCTGGTCAGCCCCAGATGATTGCCGCCCTCAGATCTATTTGTGTTGTGTACAAGCAGCTTGAATATCCCTTCACGACAATGGGTGTTCAGGACACCTTTCAGTCACCCATTGGGAGGAAAAATCTCACCAGCACTGAGTATTTCTCTCAGCCCCTGCGTCTGACGTTGCTCCTATCTCTCTGTGGACTGGACCCAGGACAGAAATATTCTCCTAAAGCCACCATCCAGGACTGTCTTCATCTTTTCTTTTCTACCTCATGTCCCAAGATGCTTCCCTGGAGACACTGGAAGAGTGTCCTTTTCCCCTCTTTGCCCTGCTGTTCTGCCTACTTTTCTATTTTCTGTTGACTACACAGGGAGAAAGGGAGAAATAATTTTAGAACATATGAAGTACCCCAAGGTATTTATTCCTGGACATGCTGAGAGCAGAATACATTCTTTTCTTTTCATGTAACATTCCATGAGCTCTGTCCTTGATCACTTTTGTTCAGTATTGTAAAACCTGTGGGCCTGTCACCAAGAAAAATGTCTTTGGACCAGACTGATCCATAGCACAGTCCCGTATGGAAGAAGGGTAGACAGGGAGGAGTGGTGAAAAGGGAGCTATGAGCTGCTTCTGCCCACATGCCCTGATTCTTTTTTTAAAAAAAATATTTTTATTGCTTTCATAGAGGAAGGGAGAGAGAAAGAGAGTTAGGAACATCAAAGGATGAGAGAGAATCAGTGATCGGCTGCCTCCTATATGCCCCCTACTGGAGATCAAGCCCGTAACCTGGGCACGTGTCCTGGAATTGAATCAGGACTTCCTGGTTCATAGGTGGACACTCAACCACTGAGCCACACCTGTCAGGCTGATTCTTACTGTGGCTAATGATCACTTGTTTCTACCTCCCTCTGGATCTAGAGCATATATGCAGTCCTGTGTGTTTCATCTCCTAGCCTCATCTGATCGTATTCTGCTGGTCTGGTCTTGGACTAATTTTCCTTTACCTACATGCTGATCTGTAAGCCTCAGCCTATAGACCCAGGACTGTCACACTCACTGCACAGGTGTCATCTTTGTCATGTCACGGCAGTCAAAGGTTATTTTGATTGGGACAGAGAAGGTCCTTTACTGAATGGAGACCACCTGTCCTGAGCATTGGCAAACACACCCTTTTCTGTTTTCTGGAGTGCCCTCTGGTTTATTTTCTGAGAACATTCTTCTGACTCCCAGGCTGAACCAATGCTTGTTGTATGTTGGATGTATTTTGGCTTTTCCATTCTGATTGATCTGTAGGTAATTTCTAGGGCAACTTCAATTCTTCCTTGAAGTCAGGTTCCTTGACATTCAGGCCCAGTGCCTTTAACCCATTCAGAGAGAGAATGAGCTTTTATTAACCGCAGTGAAAATGACATGTCTTTCCTGTACTAAAATCCAGATATTCCCAGTACAATTTTTTTTTCCAGTCACATGGCTCTAGACTTTTTTCTCTGGTTAACCTTCTTCTCTATGGTCAGATTTGTGGCTATGGCCCTCCCACTAGATTATTAATTTGTAATATACCTGCCCCAGCACAGTATCAGCATGCTCACAATGGTATTCTGTTTACATGCAGGCAGAACTGAAATACTATCTTCCCATCACTAGAAACAGTTACTCCAAGAAGTAAGTTTTTGAGTGGTGATTGGAATGCAGAGACAAAGTCAACATTCTTTGCTTTTCCCCAAACCTCACAGAGCCTCATACAGTCAAACAAGATCTTGGCTATGCATCGGTGCTTTCCTCTTGACCGATGAGGACTCTTCTGAGTATGTGTGTGTCAACCCCTATTGTCCAAATTTATCCCTTTTCTGTTCAATCCTTCTGTAAAAAAATCGTATTTTCTACATAACATAATGACCTGAAAGTAGTGAAGTTGTCTGTAGCTGTTGGTTAATAAAAGCAGTAAAATTGACAACTCCCACATCTGTAATTAAATGTGTGAAACTAACAAATGAAAATAATAGAGAAAGATATTTTTTCTTTACCAGTCATGTTGTGACATCAATTTGTATTAAATAATGAGAGTGAGAACTTAGTGGATTTGCTTTTCATTACGGTGCAAATTAGCATTCAACTACTGATCCAAAACAGATTTGCAAAGAGTTACCACTATCAGTAATCATTTAGATTTAATTTTACCCAGTTAAATTAGAATCTCCAGCAGGACTTAACTTCTCCATTTCTGAAAAAGAGATGGAAATAATAGCTATTTCTTACAACTAAATCTTGAGATTGGAAACAAACCATGTACAAATGGCTTTTTGTATCTGCTCTTAAGTTTCATTTAAGTGTAAACATGAATAAATGCTTCATGAAACTAAGAAAATAAGATTAAATTTAAAAATAATGTTGGATAGACAAAAGTCGGGAAATCATGGATTTGAAAGATACCAGAATGTTCATTTCCCTGCATAGTACCTCTAGCTGCTGTCATACTCAGTAATCTCCAAAGAAAAAAGAAGAAAAAGATCCTTCAGTAATTAGCTTTTGGATTCCCTTCCGCCCTTCCCAACTACCAGTTCTTCAAACTCTCTTTATCACAGTAAATTCTTAGGTATTTATATGGCCTAAATAATATATTTGTTAGAGATGGTGGAGGTGTTAATAATAGGTAGTCACCATCTTTTTTTATTGCCCTGTAAATAAGATATATAACAACATCAACCACATTTTTAAATGGATTAGACATTCTTCTGAATCCTTCTTTTTAGTATTATTCTATTACTATCCATTGCTGTTATCAATAAAGAAATAGAGACTTAGGAAAGGTAATGCATTTGGCCAATTGCAGTTTGTAAGAGACAGCTGGCATTTTGACTATCTGCTCCAAACCTTCACTCTTAACCTCCTGATCCTGCGTCATTGTATGGTAACTGTGAATTATTGAAAAACTCTGAGTAGGTCCCCCTGTGAGTTTTCTCATCTCTGGATTAATTATTTCCAATTTCTAACATTTTGTCATAGTGTCATGTTCTAGCATTAGTCTCTAACAGAGATATATGGTATGCTGTTAGTTTAAAATCTATACACATCAAGAAAATCAGCCTAACTGGAGGAAATTAAGGTAGTTGCAATTTCCTGATGATTAAGCATGATAATATGTTGCTAAAGGAAGTTGTAGAATTTTCTCTTGAAAATCTGAAGGGAAAAAGCACAATTAAGGTTTTAACAAACTCTGATTTGGACTCCAATTTTCTGATTTCATAAAATGAATGGTTTAGACTAGGTGATCTCCTTGGGTTTCCTCTAGACCTAACATCCTGAAAGTCTAACTTTAGGGAGAGATTGGGCATGTTTTAACCTTTCAAGGTCCTCTTTAGACTTCTATTTTTATGCTTGAATGCTTCTTGACTCTCTTAGATTTGGCTCTACATTCTTCAGTATCTTTCAAATGGAGATCTCATAAGAGCTATTATTTAACAGTATCCCAAATGCACAGTGTACAAAATTAAATACACCCGTGCATTTAGGAACTCAACAATCACAGTTCATCAGTACTATATGTTCATTCTCCTATTTGATTAAGGTTAAACAACAAGATAATATTTCCTCATTGTGTAGCATTTTAAAATGCATTGTGTATGTGGCAGATGGGATCTTATAAATGCATTAAGTGTGCTTATTTTAATATCTAAGCATATGCAAAAGTTCTAGAAATACTTTACATGCAAATGTCTAGGGATCTTCAAGGGCCGATAATAGCAATCCATACTGGGTGACTTCAAAGCCTTAGTCTCGACAACTAATCACTTGGCTATTTCCAAATCATATTTCTTCAAACAAATCAAGGGCATTTGTCCTACCCAAGAACCAAGTTTGACATTTTAAAATCAAGCTGCTTATTGAGATATTCATGCTCTGGATAAGGTACCCCAAATTTCTTTCAAGGGATGAGAAACACCTTTTTCATGCTCCAATGACTCGGGAATTTGTCAAAGAGAATTTTATCAAATGTTCTTCGCACACAAGAAAAAACTCACCTTTGCAGTTAGAGCCAGCATTTGGAATTTTAGCCCAAGAGATCTTCCATTTTCTGAAAGGTTATGAGCCCCTGCGGTTTCATTCCTTTCGGAGTCATAATCTCAGTGTTGCTTCTGAGTTGTTAACAATAACACTGATTAAGAGGAGAAAAGAAGGGAGATATTCCACATATCAATATTAAATGGCTTCACAAAGTAGGAATATTTTAAAGGCCACAGCATTTGTGGTGAGTAGAATAAAGTGCCCAATTTTCCAGGGAGCAGAACAGGAAAGAAAAGCAGAGAACAATAATGATAAATAACTAACCTTTATCTAGAGCTTCCTATGTTCAAGGAATCATGCCAATTCCTTCACATGCATTGTTTTATTTAATCTTCCCAACAACCCTCCATGAAGGTACTTTTGCTATAGCGTTTGTACCCAAGAGGAAGCTGGGGTTCAGAGACATTGAATAACTTGACCAGAGTCACCCACACAATGTCCAGATAGGTTTCATTCCAAGCCTCTGTTCTTACTTGCTCAACTCTGCTACTATCTGCTCTAAGAGAGGAGCACCACAGAAGCAGGAAGAGCTAACTAAGAAACAGGAAGACCAAGGCGGAGTTCCAATGGACAGTTCTCCAGAACCCACACTCCACAGCCTATACAGGCCGGCTTAGTGCCAACACCTAATAAATAGTTGTTTAATGAATGGCTGTATGAATAAATGCAAGACAATGTCAGATAATTTACAGGTCATTCTGGCTCTTCAACAACCCCTCACCCCAGTCAACTGTTCTAGTCCATTCTAGCATCTGCCAGTTGTCCGTGATTCTGTAAGACAACCTGGCTTTCACTGCCAGGACCAGTGCTGCACAAGTTTGTGAAGAGAACAGAAGTCCTGTTTGTCAACCTCTGACCTTTGTCATTCATAGTTGATATTGATATTTCCCAAGCTCATGCTGTCCTTTATGCTGGCTGTTTGCTGTCAGAACTCAGCAAGACCAGGGAAAACCCCATTAATAGACTGTTTGTGATCATTTTTCTTATTTTCCTCTTCCTCCCCAGTCAAAATTTCAGGCTTTCTGAAAGCAATTGTTTACTTGCTAATCTGTCTTCCTCCTTTGAACAGTAAACAGATCTGTGAAGACAGGAGCTGTATCATCATTATAGCTCCAATGTCCATCAGGGACCTGAAAGAGTGTAGCTGTTTACTAGTAGTCAACATTTGTTATCTAAATTAGTGAATGAATGGATGAAAGTTTTCACTGCAAACCTTGCTTATCAAGATTGCAGGTAATTGGATACTGAACTATTAATAATTATTATAACAATGTACTTATTTAGAGGTATTATTATAGAAAGCTTTATAATTTTCAGAGTTGCAGAGGTGTGTGTGTGTGTGTTTGTACAGGGTGTCCCCAAAATGTATACACACTTTAACAGCTGATAGCTCAATTTTGACAGTGAAATGTATTTTACTAAACACTGACTTTATAATTATTTAAAGTGTGTATACATTTTGGGGACAACCTACATATATATGAAACTAGCATGTTATTCATTCATTTATGCAATAAATATGTATTGAATACCTACTATTCTACTATGTGCCACAGTTGTTCTGGGATTGGAGTATATTGTTGTTGACCATTACACAATAAAAATGCAACCTTTGTTTTTTACAATCCCTTTAAATTTTTTTGGAGAAGGATTCTTTTTCTCTGTTCCTGGATGAAAACTCTAATAGGCTCCAGAATTCCTCTGCTCACTCATGGGAAAACAGTCCTCAGATGCCTCAAACACAGCCTGTAACTGTGATTTCCAGTTCCATAGAATAATCAAAACTCTGAGCATGAGTTAGCATTAAGTCTTCATTTCCTCAGAGGATATGAGCAGGTTCATGTAGCTGTTCCACACCTCCAGATCTGTTCCCCTTTCTCATCAGGGATCCATTATCATCTCTACCCAGGCCCTTAGTAGGATCCTGCTATGTACATATCTCTCTAAATCTCTGCAATTCTATGAAGTTTTTCAAATAGTAGAATATCTGTCAAAATGTTTTGTCGTCTTACCATAACCTTGACTCAGCCTTGGTAGAATTTCTGAACACATTCCTGGTGCCATTTTCCTAATACATTTCTGATCCATTTTGAGTGCTAAATGATGTCTTGACCACATCCTATGCTTCCTAGACTCCACACCGCCTTAAATATCTAGCAATCTCATTTCTGACATTCCACTAAGGGAATTCTATTTTTAGGTAAAGTTACTTTTCTTTCTTGGAGGAAATTTTGGTCTTATCAAGTCACTTAAGCCTCTTGAATTAAGTTTTCTAATCCATTTGTTAATATATATACATTCCAGTTATATATTTGAAATATGTATATCAAGATTTATATATATCTCACATGGTTATGGAGGCTGACAAATACCAAAATTTGCAGGTGGCAAACTGGAGACCCAAAACAGGTGACAGTGTAGTTCTGGTCCAGAAATTTTCAACCCATGTGCCATAGCACACTGGTATACTGCAAGAATTTTTCAAAGAGGTCAGTGCCCCTAGCTAAATAAATAGTCAGATATTGTTTTAAAAATTCTTGCGGCATACTGGTGGAGAATTGCTCTTCTAGTCCAAAGGCCTGTAGATTTGAGAACCAAGAATAGCTGATATTGAATTCATAGGCAGGAAAACAAACAATGGAACAAAAAACTGTCCCCACTTAATGCAGTTAGAAAGAGTTTCCTCTTACTCATCAGATTGGTCTTTTTTATTTCTATTTAGGCCTTCAACTGATTGACTGAGGCCCACCCGAATTGGTGAGGACAATCTGCCTTTTTAGTCCACCAATTCAAATGCTATTCTCATTCAGAAACACCCTCAACAGATACATTCAGAATAATGTTTGACCAAATGTCTAGGTACCTTGTGTCCCGGTCAAGTTGACACAGCAAAGTAACAAACACAGAGGATATATATGTATGCCGGGTACACAACAGTATTTATTTAACATACCTTTTTACTATTAGGAAATAGAGAGAATAATAGAGCTAATTTTGCTATTATTAGAGGAAAATTAGTAAAAATAACAGTATATTTGTCATAATATCATTGCATATGAGTTAGATGCTTTAGGGAAGATATCTTATTGTGGTTAGAAGATATGCAATGGCTGCTTTGTAATCTCAAACAATGGTATGAAAAGTCAGAGAAAGTAATGCTAAGTACTGTAATAATCAACCTCTAAATTTTGCTAGCTTAATCAAAAATGTTATTTTTCTTATCACAGCCTGATAAAGATCAGGAGGCTCTCCTAAGTAACTCGCCTTCAAGTTGTAATATCCAGTAGTACAACACTCTCATATGTTTAAATTTAGATTTTAAAATAATTGTATGTCACTTACTTTGAGAAGGAAAGAGATATAAAGTCAACTCCAAAAATAACTATATTTATTTGATCACTGGCTCCTATAAATTAGGAGCTGCATGACCTTGGACATATCATTTTTCTTCATTGTTGATTTTCTGTAGAACCCAGTGGGAAAAGACTGCAAGTTGAAATAGCAAATTAAACTTTCAAAAGATTGTGTTATTCTGGAGTCTTTCTTATGCAGAACTTTGGAAATATTCATTGTTTCAATTTGTTAGCATTGTTATATTTAGGCTGGTATAGCCGAGTAAACCCTTCAATTGAGTTTTAGATTCAAGTACCAATTGTCCTCTTTAATCTGGGTAACCTAAGCAAATTAATGAACTACTCTGGGCCTTCGCTTCCTAATTTGGAACTTAGGATGTTGGCCACACTGCTTTTTCTAAGTTCACTTCCAAAAAAAATTGCAGTTATTTCAGTTGGACAATCATCTCTTTCAATTTGGTTTAAACATGAGTTCTACTTGTAGATGAGGGAAGGAAGTGGTAAGATGTGAAATGGTCCCTCTGTCCATATGAAACAATCCACCTGGCTATAAGCCCACTGAGTACCAGCTGTGGTTTGTCTGAACAAGGTTAAGGTCTCAGGTCTCATTTACTGAGCATTAGCTGCTTGCTTGTCATAATGTGCCAGAGACTGAGCTGGAAAGACTGAGGCAGAAGGCAGTCTGGAACTCTCACTATCCCAGGGAGACACCAGGGATTCACACCAGACATTCTGGCTTCTGGCTTGATTTCAGTTCTGATTTAGCCATCCTCATTTTAATCGTCATTCATTGTTTCAATTTGTTAGCATTGTTATATTTCTGAGCTCCACACAGAATGCATAGCTACTCAAATGACCTCCTAAGAACTGGTAGCAGAAGCACTGAGATCCATCCTGGACCAACCCCTGCTATGCCATACACAACATTCTCAAGAAAGCACACAGTAACTGCCTCTAAGCCTCCCACCCACTGCCACTTTGCTACAACCTCAAGAAAAGCCACACATCTCGAGAGGTTTCTTTCCTGTGGAGCAAGAGGTGTCATTTAAATGGTGTCCCAGCAGTGGAGGTTGCTTAATGATGATGAGCCCAAACTAATTGTATTGATTTGTTTATTACTAGCTTAGGAGGACCATCAAACAAATGGACTGAGACTATTTCTTTATTCTTATCTGTTGGGGAAATGAGAAACAAAAGACCTCTCCATATGTCTGCATCCTGAAGTCACTGACCTCTAAGGCTGACTGCACTGTGGCCTTGGGTGGGAGCTTTCTCCAATGCTGGGACCATTCTGCCATCTGTCTTCTTCAGGCGGGTGAAGAAACTGAAAGGTTTGGTATTTAATTAATTTATGGGGATTTGCTTTTTAACAGTTACAATCTGGAGCCTTGCCAAAGGGGCCAGATGTATCTGCTTTCTTCAGGAGACCTGGATATGAGTATTAATAATCCTACTTTGGGATTCTCTGAGGAAGGGGGAGCTATAATATCTGGAATGGCTGGAAATGAGAATTCAAAGCACTAACAAAATCATATGAATTGGAAGAAAGGGAATTCTCCATTTCTGGTAGGGAGGGAGGCTTAACTGTGGACAGCTCCAGGAGTTATGAGGGATGGGGAAGAAAGTCTGTTGCACTTACACCTGTTGGATCTTCTTGGTCTTGGGGCATGGAGCCCACTGCTCAGCCTATTGTTCCACAAATTAAGAGAAATGAGAGGAGTATAGGGGCTCTGAAGGGAAGCATGGTTAAGTCTAGGATTGGAAAATTGGGCCCAGGTGGAAGAGAATAAAATCAATGTTTTTTATCAGGCTTTAAAAGCCCGAAGCCTAACCATGGGTGGAAGGTTGTTCTGTGACTCTTCATTTTCATTAAGGGGAAGCAGCAAAACTAAGCCTGGTCCTTAGAAAAATTTTCAGGGGATTTAGAATGTTACTCTAAGTGCCTTGCAAGTGTTGTCTCTTTCATTCTCTCACCTACCCCAGCATGTAGGTATTCATGTCCCATTTTAGAGAGGAGGTAGCCAGGGCTCAGATAGTTTAAGTAACTTGCCTAAAGGTGTCCAGTTAGTGTTGGTAGATTCAAAGCCAAAGCCATTCACATCAAAATCATAATCTTAGGAGGTTAAAGCAGATCTCTCTTTCTCCTCTTTATTTTCTCAATAGAATTCAAGGGAGCTCCATTCAGCACATCTACATGGGCAATACAGAACAAAATGACACTTTCTGCCTCTCTAGCAGTGCCCTCACTCGCCCCAAGGGAGGGCCACATCTAAAAGAGGAAAATGTGGAGAGCCTGAATGTCTTTGACCATGTTGGTCAAAGGCAAACAATTCAAACCTACCTAGGCCACTTTAAGGCTGACTTTTCTCTTATTGCCTATATACCAGCTTGGCCTGCTCTGTGATTTCACCCAGAAACAGGCCACAAAAGAGCTGCTTCTAGCAGCCCAGCCAAGGCTCTGCCCTCTTGGTTTCTGCATTTCTGCTTGTACCTGTGGTCCCCACAGAAGTTGGTAGGGAACCCTTCCACATTCCCCACTACTACATTTTTATCATCAAAAAGCTGATGCTTTTTATGTGTTTACCTATTGGCTCCTTCTTTCTATCTTCAATTGGTTGAACCTCTAGGATAGGAAGAGTGAGTGATTCGTTATTTTCTTACTGACAAGACACATGGATAAACTTTCTGAATGTGAGGGTCATTAAGATGACCTGATCAGGCTACATTTTGTGGGAATGTTTAGGGAGAATCTTGATCCACAGGATCCCACAAATTCGTATTGTTCTTTTTTTTTCTAATTCAAGGTTTTATTTTAGAGGAATTCATCTTCTAAAAGTACTTCACATTTTATCTCCATTTGCAGATCTGAACTACTTTGCAATTCATGTAGGCTGTGTAGGGTTAAGGGCCATTGATAGACTTTGCCTCATTCAGTTCTCACGACAACAGCAAAAAACAGAGGGAGGTAAAAGATAGTTTCCTCTCTGTAAAGAAAGAGATTTATTGAAGGTTAAGTGATTTTCCCAAGGTCACTTGGCTGCTAAGTGGCTAGATTGAGACTGACTGCATTTCTGTGTTCTGATACATTAACCAGCTGACCTTAAAATATAATAACACTTAACAACACAAGATATAAGAAAAGCTGTTGATATATTTGATTACATAGAAATATGTCTTCTGCATAACAATATTAATTCATTAAACAACATGAAAAGATAAATAATAAATGGAGGAATAATTTGCCCCTCCGACAGACAAAGGGTTAATTTCCTTAATATATAAGAAACTCTTCAGATATCAATAAGAACTATATAAACAACCAAAAACAAAATAGACAATGAAGATACATAATGTGCCAATAACCATGAAACGTGATTAAAGAAATACCCCGGAGATATCGTTTTTCACTAATTGGCAATAATTAAAAAGTTTGATGATGTGAAACATTGGTGAGGATATGAGGGCGGGGGGGGGGAGGGGGTCTTGGTGGGAGTTTAATTTGAAGCAGCTTTTCTGGAGGGCAATTTGGCAATATTTATTATAACCTCTTAGTAATGCTCATAATATCTGGTAGAGTGTGAAAGTAGAATCCCATTACCAGAAATAAAGTACAGACGAAGCCCAGAGGATGTGTTTGCTCTGTCTATTGGGGCACTTAACAAACTACAGAGGCCAATTCAGATGAAAGTCAGGGAACCTCTGCTAATTTCCTTTCCTCTGCCCTCTCTCACCTTCTCTTCCCGTGGTCCTCTCCCTTCCCAGCTGTTCTTTTTTACCTTTCTGGTCTTCTCCCAGATTTCCAGCTTCCGGGTCGTCAGTTCTATTAGGTCCTCCTCTGGTTGTGTCCGGGGTTTTAATGGAAGGTAAGGGGCCCTATGGACTTCAGAGTAAAAATATGTGAGATAATGAAAACATCTCCCTTGCTGATTTTGACCACCACTCAAGAGTGTAACTCAAATGCAGTACGCTAATAGGATCGCCCTCTCGGTGAGCAAGATTGAAAATAAAGAAGGAATAGAAAATTTCATTTAACCCTAACCGGTTTGGCTCAGTGGATAGAGAGTCGGCCTGCGGACTGTAAAGTCCCAGGTTCGATTCCGGTCAAGAGCATGTACCTTGGTTGCGGGCACATCCCCAGTAGGAGGTGTGCAGGAGGCAGCTGATTGATGTTTTTCTCTCATTGATGTTTCTAACTCTCTATCCCTCTCCCTTCCTCTCTCTAAAAAAATCAATAAAATATACTTTAAAAAAAAGAAAATTCCATTTAACTATAATGTAAATTGACCCAGAAATTACACTTAGAGAACTTAATTCTGTAGATTACTTGCAAGAGCACATGAAGATATATTTCAGGAAATTAATTGCAATTTTGTAATTGCAGAGCATAAAACATAAATGGTCATCAATAGACACCTGGACAAATAAGTCATGGTGCATCTCTATTATGAAATACTCACTAAGAGACCCTTAAGAATGGGGCAGATCTTCCATTATACTCACATAGAAGGTCTTCTAGAATAGAAAGCAATCCCAATGTAAAGATTTTTTTAAAGACTTTGGCCAACTTATATGTACATTTAGAATTATAAGCAATATTATCAAATGTCTACCTTTATTTATTAATCCAGTTACACATTCACATTTAAGATCATGTATATTATTTTGGGAGCATTTCCACTTTTTTCATTTTTTTGCTTTAGTATTTTTTAAATGTTTCACAAGTATCTTTAACAAACTGGAGCTCCTTTCTGAGTCATCTACGCATATTTTTCAGACTGACTTATTTCCATCTGTTACTTGAGATGTAGCATTTGTTGGCCCACATAAGATACTTTCACTAGAAATTTTATCCCAAACCACAAGTACCCATTCACATAACATCAGGAAAATTGTTTTATTATCACTCATTCTGTAAGGTATATGTAGGGTTTCACAGCATAACTATTCTGTTGCTTTTCTTTTAACCAGGACAACCACGAGAGGCTTTGTCTGCACCCAGCATAGTCAGGCCACAGCGAGGTTGCTTGTTAAATGATGGTTGAGAAGCTTCTTTATATAATCTCAAGGTGGAAATTTCGAATTCTTACCACCAGTAGTGAAGACTAATCTGTGGTGTATTTCTTTTCCACCTTTTAATCAATTCCAACAGGTAACCTCAATAAGCATCTGAAGCTACTCTTGCTTGAGGCTAAGGCATCTTTCCCAAACAATCTTTTGTTCAAGATTAAGCAATAGGAAAAGAGAAAATTTCCAAGTAGCCTAAGGTAATTATCTTTCTTTTCTGAAAGGTAATTTTGGGAACATAACTTCACCTTTTCTCAGTCATTTATGGAATGTACATAGATGTGGAAAAATATACAAGATATATTTTGAAATAAAAGAACATGGTGCAGAATCAGAATAAAAAGGCTGTACAAGTAAACATTATCTATAAATATAGGTGACCACATACTCATGAACCTTTTCGGGAATAATACAAAGTGATTACTCCTAGGGTGGCCGGGGAAGGATTGCAGGGGGAGGAGGAAGATGTATCATTTTCCTTTTTACCCTTGTTCCAGTGTTGACAGCATGCATTAAATGGCAGTTAATTTAAAATTCTCTCCTTTCCTTTCCCTCTCTCCCCTTTGCCTCCTCCCACAAGCCATTTCTTATTTTGAGTTTTGCTTGCTATTACCTCGAGCCAAATTAAACCACTGACCTGCTGGTGGAAAAGGCAAGAGCCTTTTCAACGATTCTCCTCTCTTTCCTACCCATTGTCTATTGTCAGCACAGATCATGTTCCATCAGTGATGTGTACATCCCCGAATGTATACAGGATGCCTTCCAAGGCCAATTAGTCAAAAGGCAAAGTCCTTATCCCAGGAAATTATATGCCCGGTCACACAAAAACAAGCACCAGGAAAGAGTAAATCATTTTGTTAAGCTGAAACAGCAGGAGAGGACATCAGTTTGGGATAAACTGACTGAATGAAGCAAATTTTAAAGGAAAAGAAAAAAAAATAAGCTTGATGAATAAGCTAAATGCAATTTTTCAAATTAATAGATAGAGAAGCAGGATATGAAGGCCGTTAAAGCAGTAAGCCTCAGAGGAAAGAGAGAGGAACAAAACTACAGAAGCTTTGACATGAAGCCAAGGGAAAAGGGAACCGTGTTTAATGAGTGCACATTATGAAGTGGGAGCATTGTTGCTTCAGTTCGGTACAGGAATCTCTGACTAAGAGTACCTAAACAATAGAATTTTTTTCTTCATCTATAACAACCAGTCTGGATATAGGCAGTCACTGGAATTGATTCAACCTGTCAGTAAAATCAGAGCTCCGGATGAGTTCAGTGTCTCCATGATAGATACTTTTGTGCCTCCCGTTGTTCCCACAGTCTGAGACAGCTGTGGCAGTCTCAAGCATCACAGTCTCCCAGAATCCACTTCCAAGCCTTGAGTCAAAGGGTGACTAAGGGCAGTGTTTCTCCACCTGTGACTCTCTTATCAGGAAACAAGATCTTGCTCAGAACCCCCAGCTGTTTCCCTTGCCTCTTATTGGCCATAGATGTGCCCCATGCTTTGCCTACTTCAGGGACTGCATCCACATTTTTTAGATCAAGGGCTCTCTTTCCGATACCAAAAGAAAAACCAGAGCTCTGTTAGTACGAAGGAAAGGTGATGGTCTTTAGGAAGGTGAGCACCAATGTCTGCCATATTATTTAATCCTCTCAGATATCCTTTGGAGATAATAGTATTAGTATCATTTGGATTAGTTTGCTAGGGCTGCCATAAAATGTACCACAACGTGGGTGACCAAAACAACAGAAATTTATTATGTTGAATTTATTAAGTCACAGGTGTGGAGGCTACAAGTTCAAGATCAAGGTTTGGGCAGGTTGATTCCTTTCTGAAGGTGGTGAGGGAAGTAACTGTTCCAGGACTTTCTCCTTGGCTTGTGTAGGTAGCAGTCTTTTCCCAAGTCTCTTCACATTGTTCTTTCTTTATGCATGTCTCTGTCCAAATTTCCCCTTTTCATAAGGACACTTGTTATATTGGATTAGGGCCTACCATAATGAGCTCATTTTAACTCATTTCCTTCTATAAAGACCTTATCTCTAAATAAGGTCACCTTCTGAGGTACCAGAGGTTAGGACTACAACATATGGATTCAATTCAATCAGCACCATTGAACAGAAGTAACAGAGGCTAGTGAGATTAGATAACTTGCCCAAGACTGTACCTGCAAACCCAAGTCCCTTCTGTCATAAACTGGTGTTCTTTCCACCATTACACAAGAAACCAAAACAATGTATGAAAAATAGAGCGAGTGAACAATATTGTAATATTTCCAATGTCTATAATAGATTTAGGAATATTACATGGATATGTAAAAAAATACACATTTTCAGCTAAAACATTTGAATCCGTATCCCACTATAGATATCGTTTAATATATCATTATAGGTCAGATAACATGAAACAGAACCTAAAAGTTAAGAAAATATGCATTAAACTTTATAGACCAAAATAGATGACGGCAGCAAAAGAATTCAAGAAATTGGGGCAGAAGGAATAGCTGGCCCACCAAACACTATCAGCAAACAAAATTTGCCAAAGGGAAAGCCATCCAATGGTGCCTTAGTCACATCTGCAAAGACCCTTACTCCATATAAGGTTACATTCTGGGTTGATATATTTTGGAGGGCCACAATTCAACCCTCTAAAGTATTGAGGGAATAAATGAATGAATATTTAAAGTGGCTTTAGTATTTAGTGTAAAGAATTATACATTTATATTCCATGAGAGTAATCTGTACTTAATAGTATACAGAGATATAAATGAAGATCAAATATACAGATAGCATAGGCAACCCAAGAATGGCTGCTTAAAGAACATTTAGATGCTTGTGTTAGGGGGTAAGACTATGGTATTTTGGGGCCTTCACTATATGGAGTCTTAGATTTGAAAGAATCTAATGTAACTTGTGGTCCAGTGGCATAATAGATCGTATTCAGTGAAATTTCACTATTGCTGGAGTTATTTGTGACTTGAGCTGCTCTAAAGTGTTAAATAGTACTATCTATTAGTATTGATATTTTTAAAAGACAGACTGTAGAAAGATGTTCTGATGTATGGAAATATTTAACAGGACCACACCAACTTCTTTTCCTAGCATACTTCAGGTATGCCCTTATTCCATGCTAGGGTGCTCAGAAGCTGCTAGTCCCTTTCTCCCATCTTGTAGTTTCACCTGTGAAACTAAACATGGCCAATGAGGAGGTGGGTGTCATAGACCTACTAAATAGAAAGTAATTCTCTATCAGGTAATGTGGCTATTTTTTTCTGATATTTGGGGGAAGCATTATTATTTTCAGTAGTGATGTGCTTATTAGCATACTAAGGCAAGAAATGGGCAGCCAAATCTACTATTGAAAAACTTGGAAATCAGGGTAATATGTCAGATAACATTTAGACATGTAATCAAACTAGGGCTTGTTCTGCATCATCAATTATTGACACCACAGGGAGTGGTCCTTCTTCACTTTATAAATAGATCCAAGTACAACCTAGACCGGGGCACAAATCGGCAAGACTCAGTCAGCCAAATTGGAGAATTTTATTTCCAAAGATGCAAGGACTTCAATATGTTTAGATGTAGAATCGCCTCTGTATCCCTGGAGAAGCAGAGCTAGTCTCTCTGGCTGTACTTTGCTTGAAGTGCAGTATTGTATATTAAAAGCACTGAAAATAGATCTCAGAATGGAAGACCCGAAGCCATATTATGAATCTTTCACCTTTGCTAATCTTAACAATCAGAAATAATTTTTAAAGGGACATGTGGGACAGCATGTGCAGGGAGGTAGGGGTACCACTTAATTTCAGTGCCAGGCACTGTGTTGATTTGACTGTTTGTATTTGTCAATAGCCGCTAAGGGCAACCTCCTTATTTAACAGCAGAGGAAAACATGAGCTATGTTCAGCTCCTAGGTTGAGACATAATCATTATTTAATAATGTGTTACATAGAGAACATGGGTTTTATTTGACATCACATGCTAATAAACTCCAGGGTGGTGTTGAGCTCCTTGGAAATGGCACCCATGTTTCTGGCGGTCTTCTGCTTGCATTAGGAAGTACCCTGCACCCTGTGGAATCGTGGGCCCCTTGCAAATCTTTATGAGCTGATTTATACCCAGGGGGAGAGAGCACCCACTTCTACTATCACTGAAATATGATTGAGATTCAATAGTGGTAGAGTGACATTGCATTGTGATGGAATAAAGTAAGACTCTAATCCCAGAAATGAAGGAGTCTGGGCCTGTCCCAGGAAAAATTGTAAATTAAGTGAAAGATTTCTTATACCAAAACCTCATCTTTGCTTTACCAGTCCCTTTCTCTCTTTCAGTGACCCATGTAAATAGATTGTCATTGCCCTGGAAAGTCCCAGTGCACATCTTCCCAGTGCTGAGGTTCCCAGCATAGCAAAACCCTCCAGGACTGTGTCACATACCCTAGACCTTCCCAACTCATCCTTGAAAAATACAATTGTGCAACTATTGTGTTTGACTCTATATTGTGGGACATATGTGGGAGTGTATCAAAATGCTTTCCTTTACAAAGCATTTAGAGTTCAAGGAGGACTTCAGTGTCTTATTTCAAAGGAGGGACTGATAATGAGGGTCTCAGTTCCAAAGCAGGTGGCTTAGCTCGTGAAAAGAGAAGATGGAGACAGTTTGGCTAAGGAGGCCTGGGTCAGACTATGTTGAAGGCAATCAGTTGTCACCTCTCTGTGGAGGGCAGGCTCTAGAGAAATGAGTTGAAGTAAGTAAATAGGAATGTTAACATAGTGGAGTGGAGCCTTGGAGCATGAGTTGAAGAGAAGAGAAATAAATACTTAAGGTGAACATCTCATTGGAAATAATGAAAAATGACATGTGGTTGGTTTCTGGCAGGAGTTTTTAGGAAGTTGCAACCAAGCAGGATTAAGCCAACCAAAGCCCCTGCTAGTCATTGTTTCACAAACAAAACAAGACATGAAAATCTGGCCAGTCCAGCATTGTGCCTCTCAGAGCTGCTGCTGGTTTTGATCTTGTCAGTGCAAAGTAAAGAGGAGGTAAGGCTGGAGGAGGTATTTGGGTTAGACAACCAGTGACACAGCTCGGGAAATAACTCAGTGGGAAATATTTATTTGTTTCACTTCTAAAAAAAGTTTTATTAAGATGTAATTCACATGCCATATAATTTTCTTATTTAAAGTATACAATTCAATGGCATCCAGTACATCTGAGGTTGTACAACCATCACTATAATCAATTTTATCACATATTCATCAACACAGAATATAACCCCACACCCATCAGCGGTCACCCCTCAGACTTCCAGACCCTACTAGCCCTAGGAAACCACTAATCCCCTCTCTGTCTCTATGGATTTGCCTATTTGGGGTATTCCACATAAATACAGTAATACAATATATGATTCTTTTACTTATCCTAATATTTCAGGATTCGTCATGTTGTAGCAAGTAACGTTATTTTATTCTTTTACGTGGCTGAATAATATTTCATTATATGACTATGCTACATTTTATTTATCCATGCATCAGCTGATAAACATGTGGGTTGTTTCCATTTGTTGGCTATTATGAATTTGTTGCTATGAACAGTCATATACAAGTTTCTGTGGGGACATGAGTTTTCATTTCTCTGCCACATCAGTTTACACTACAGCTGCAGTGTATGAGGGTCTCAGTTCCTCTGCATTCTCACCAATACTTGTCATTGTCTATCTCTTTTATTAGATCCATCCTAGTGGGTGTGAGTAGTATCTTGCTGTCATTTTTATTTGGATTTTCCTGACAGCTGATGATGGTGAGCATCTTTCCATGTGCCTATGGACTCCTTTCACTTCTTCATCTTGACCAGTGAACTTGCCATAGTGACATCTGGCCCAGTACAGTGGAAATGCAATGGCAGAAAAATCTCAACACTAATGTCAGTGGACACAACAACCCCTAGAGCCAGGCCAGTGTGTCTCAGTGGTTGAGAATCAACCTATGAACCAAGAGGTCATGGTTTGATTCCTGGTCAGAGCACATGCCTAGGTTGCAGGCTCGATCCCCAGTAGGGAACGTGCAGGAGGCAGCCAATCAATGATTCTCTCTCATCATTGATGTTTCTATCTCTATTTCCCTCTCCCTTCCTCTCTGAAATCAATAACAACATATTTTTTAAAAAATACCCTAGAGTATCCATAGAAAGACTTAGGAAGGTTTGACATTTGTCACCTGGGCCCCAGTACTACTGAAACATAGCATCCAGAACTCTGCCACTGGAGCATGTGATGCTGAGAAAGGCATCTAGAATGGGCTCCAGAAAGGGCAGTGAGGGAGGGAGGAGGGTTTCCCAGCAGGCACCAGCTAGGGACTGATCTGGATTCTAGATTAACATCAGGCAGCACATATCCCATAGTCCCTTTCATTCACTCCTTTTTTATATTCTAAATTTTACAGATGGTGGAATATAGTGTCACTTTCACATTAATGATCATTTGAAAATGTTCAGGTGATCTCTGAAACACTGAGCATATTTCTCATTTAAGAACCAGTATTTTTGTTTTTGTGTGTTTTTGTTGTAGTATTAAAATATACTGAATAAATCAGAGGGCGAGCATAGGGTGACAACTTAGTAAGGACAATATACATTTAGAATAAATATCTTACCAAGTAAGACAGAATTTCCTAGGCCTGAGATGCTCCTAAGGTAAGAGTCTAAGAACTGAACAGCTTGTCAGTTTTAAGCTCATCAAGAAATAGGAATGAGCTGAAACCGGTTTGGCTCAGTGGATAGAGCGTCAGCCTGCAGACTGAAAGGTCACAGGTTCGATTCCGGTCAAGGGCAGCATGTACCTTGGTTGCGGGCACGTCCCCAATAGGGGGTGTGCAGGAGGCAGCTGATCGATGTTTCTCTCTCATTGATGTTTCTAACTCTCTATCCTTCTCCCTTCCTCTCTGTAAAAAATCAATAAAATATATTTTTTTAAAAAAAGAAATAGGAATGAGGTCATTTATTCTGGAAAGACCAACAGAGTTATTCTTTAGTTGTTGGTGTAGATTTTTGTTGATATGAAATTACTTGAATGCTGGTGGTCTAAGGAAGTATCTTTTATCACTCAGTGAAGTCTAAGGGGGGAAAAAACAGGCAAAAAAATAAATAAAACCAAGTGAATACAAAATGAAAGATAAAAGGGATGAGTATAGTGGCTGTCCAATTTGTATTCAAAGAATGGTTTTAAAAATATTGGCAGGAATTCAGAAAACCAGCTTGGGTCAAATTGACTTTCATATTAAGAATAGATGGAAATTTATAGTACTGGGGTTGTTTGGGCTGATGCTATAGCAACATCTTTGTTAGAATCATAAAAAGCATGGGAAGCCACGCATACCCTGGCACTTGAAATGTAAGAGCAGTTTTTGAGATAGTGGGACTACATCAAAGGGAACAAGTAAACTGGAAATTTTTGTACCAGTGCGATTTGAGTTAGGGGTGTATTAGTTTCCCAATGCTGCTATTACAAATTACCACAGATTTAGTGGCTTAAAAGAACACAAATACATTTTCTTACAGATTTGAAGTTAGAAGTAAAAAAAAAAAAAAAAAAAAAAAAAATGGGTTGGCAGGGCTGCGTTCCTTCTGGAAGCTCTAAGGGAGAGTTTGTGTCCCTGCCTTTTCAAGCAAAGAAGGCACACTGCCCACACTCCTCAGCTCACGGACCCATATCGCCTGGATCTCTGCTTCCATTGCCACATCTTTTCCATTCTCCTGTCTCCTCTTTTCTTTTAAAACCATCTTTGTGATTACATTGGGCCTAAATAATCCAGGATAATCTCTCCATCTCAAACCCTTTAATTTAATCACAATGGAAAATTTTCCATTGCTATGCAAGGTAACATATGCACAGGTTTCAGGAATTAGGATGTGAGCATCTCTATGGGGCCATTAGTCTATCTTCTACTGGGAAGGAGGGATTTCTCAATCCTTTGAATATCAGCTTGAAGGTGATAGAGAGTATGTTTGTTTTGTGAGGGCTGAACCTGACTCCCCAGGGCACAGTTAAAACGTGGTGGGCTGTCCCGAAGTGTCATCTACTGACAATAAAATCAGAGACTTAAATGGCATAGATGGTCTCTGTTAGAATAAGGGTTCACAGCATAAATACGTAAGACATGATTTAACCCATGGCACATGAGGAGCCCTGGACAGAAACTTTAGAATGAGTGTTCATACTGAATTTGACTTATTGGCATTCCCAAGCATATCTTTGAGCTAAAAATAATATGTATAAGACACTGGGCTTTGGTTCCTACCCTTCACCAAAAATACCTTGAGGTCCTTAAGCAAGGTAGCAAGCTGGTTGCTGGGCCAGGTCATACGAATGAGGTACAGACCCCACAGTCTGGCAGCCTAGCAGCCTACAGCCAGAGAGAGCACTGTCAGAAAGTGTTAGGATGGGAACAAGAGAGTGTGCCATGGGAGCACAGGGAAGGGATGCGAGAGGAAGGATGGTCCAAAGAGTGGGAGAACAAAATGTAAAGAAGCAGAGAGAACACAGTGGATCCCCGAATAACAATACCAGTTACTGGGCTGAGATCTTTGTGGATATGAGCTGATCTTATCCTCACAACTTAAGTGTGATAAATTGACATTCTAGATGTTTCTCAAACACATCTCCACTTCCCCTACCTGCTGTTACCACTCTAGTTCAGGACATTGACATTTTTGCCAGTGTTTCCAATTGGTGTCCCTGCCTTCTTCTCTCACGCTACACTAGAGTGATCTATTTATAAAGCAAATCTAACTTTGCACTTCAAATCCTGCCCAGAATAAACCGTAAATTCTTTTACTCTCCTTTCAAAGCCCTCAAGAATCTGACCTGGGTCCACCTCTTTGACCTCACCTCCACCATCTCTCTCCCTGCTCACTTTTACTATTTACAATCCAGAGAGAATGGACTTCCATCTCCCTGCAGGCAGCTATGCTGTTTCACACCCTTGGACCTGCCCTCCACACCTCCTTCCCCCAGGTAAACCCTGCTGCTGTTGAAGTCTCACCTTAAATGTCTGCTTCTGCTCAGGATTTCTTTGCCAGTCCCCTTCCTCCCCACCTGTGTCCAGCGCCCCTCCCCTTCTCTCCTGCGGTGCCCTGAGCACAGAGGCAGCCTTTATGCCTCTGTTCTCCCCAGCAGCTTCGAAGGTTCTTCAGAATGGGGACATAGAATTTACTTCTCCCCACTTTAGCCCTTGTACAGGGCTTGACACATAAATGCCATTCAGTCATTATTGTTCAATTCAACTAAACTGAGGAGGAAAGCCTCTACCTTTGGTGGGACTGTGCCATTTTGACATTCAAAGCATGGCGGTACAATCGTGCGTGATTTGAGGACACTTAAACATGGAAAGGGTTCCATATCGAAGGCCTCTTGAATACTGTGAAAATGAATATCAAAATCAATATGCTGTTCAGTTTAGGAATATGAATAAATGATTTCAAATGAATTGAATTTTCCTCTCAACATTAAGTGGTAGAGCAAAATGAATTATTAGATAATGCATTTGAAGTAATAGCTCTCTGCTGATTTCTCCTACAATTTGTTTTTACTTCTCTTGCAGACCTCTATGCTGATGTCATGACGATCTGAGAAATATTTATCTTCCTTAACCTCCTACAAGACAGAGATGGTATCATAGGCTCCAAATTTAGAATTATACTTCTTCCTTTGTTTTACCATCACATCATTTCCTCCTCTTAAATGATTGTTTTTACCTGGAAAACCTCATACTTAAAATTTATGGGTTTTGTAAGCCAGGAGTTTAGTAATATGAAAAATATAATTTAATGTGAAAGTTTGCCTCCATTTCTCCTTCAAAGCCATGCTGCTTCCCACAGGTAACCTCTAGTATGAGTGTAGCCCTTTCCTATGCGTATACATCCACATCCACCTGAACCAAGGTGGTCTTTGTTCTTTCTGCTGCTTCTTATTATTTAGATGGAATTCTACTCTCAGCATTATTCCGCCACTTGAGTTGTATTTTAAATCTTATCTAACAACATGTCTTGGAAAATATCTCTCTATACACACACACACATATATGCACTTAATCTTAGTGTTTGCTTTTAATAGATACATGGTTTTATCTTTTGTTTGTTGTTTGCTTTATAATTAAACTACTTGAGTTGGGTTTCTATAACTGACAATTGAAAAAAACCCTGTCTACTTTTTTGGCTATTATTCTATACTAGAGGCCCGGTGCACGAAATTCTTGCATGGGGGGTGTGTCCCTCAGCCCAACCTGCACCCTCTCCAATCTGGAACCCCTTGAGGGATGTCTGACTGCACATTTAGGCCCGATCCTACCAAGACTGCTGGCTCCCAACTGCTCTCCTGCCTGCCTTCCTGATTGCCCCTAACCACTTCTGCCTACCAGCCTGATCACCCCCTAACCACTCCCCTGCCAGCCTGATTGATGCCTAACTGCTCTCCTGCCAGCCTGTTTGCCCCTAACTGCCCTCCCCTGCAGGCCTGGTCCCTCCCCCCAACTGCCCTCCCCTGCAGGCCTGGTCACCCCTAACTGCCCTCCCCTGCAGGCCTGGGCCCCCCACCAACTGCTCTCCCCTGCAGGCCTGGGTCCCCCTCAACTGCCCTTCCCTGCAGGCCTGGTCGCCCCCAACTTCCCTCCTCTGCCAGCCTGGTCACCCCTAACTGCCCTCCCCTGCAGGCTTGATCACCCCCAACTACCCTCCGTTGTAGACCTGGTCCCTCCCAACTGCCCTCCCCTGCTGGCCATCTTGTGGCAGCCATCTTGTGTCCACATGGGGGCAGGATCTTTGACCACATGGGGGCAGCCATCTTGTGTTTTGGAGTGATGGTTAATTTGCATATTACTCTTTTATTAGATAGGATAGAGGCCTGGTGCACAGGTGCGGGCCAGCTGGTTTGCCCTGAAGGGTGTCCCGGATCAGGGTGGGGGTTCCCTTGGGGCATGGGGTGGCCTGGACGAGGGGCCTGTGGTGGTTTGCAGGCCGGCCACGCCCCCCCGGCGACCCAAGGGGAGGCCCTGATATCTGGGAGTTATTTATCGTCTATAATTGAAACTTTGTAGCCTTCAGCAGAGCCAAGCCTCCTGCTCACTCTGTGGCTGCAGCCATTTTTGTTGGGATTTATTTGTCTTCTATAATTGAAACTTTGTAGCCTTGAGCGGAGGCCAAGGCAGGCCAGGGCTGTGGAAGCTTGGCTTCCTCCATTGCCGTGGAAACCCAAGCCTCCTGCTCGCTTTGTGGCCGCAGCCATCTTGGTTGGGTTAATTTGCATACTCGCTCCTGATTGGCTGGTGGGCGTGGCTTGTGGGTATAGCGGAGGTATGGACAATATGCATATTACTCTTTTATTAGATAGGATGCTATTGCTATGTATGACTTTTGCTATATATGAGGTTTCTATCAATGCAAGATTCTCGCTAGGAGAGATTCCTAGAAGTGAGGTTACTATGTCAGGGGTTTTGTGCATTTTATATTCTGACTTAGAGGCTCGGTTCATGAAATTCATGCACATGTAGGATCCCTAGGCCTGGCCAGCAATCAGAGCCAATCGGGGCCTTCCCGCTGGTGGTGAGGCCTTCCTTTTGACTGCCAACTGGGGCCTCCCTTCCCCAGCTGCCAGCTGCCAGCTAGGGCCTTCCTTCTTTCCACACCACCCCCTGGTGGTCAGCGCACATCATTTTGAGCAATAGAACTCCCGATCTCCCAGTTGAACTCCTGTGGGGACACTTTGCATGTTAGCCTTTTATATACTGTATGTAGATAGCTACATTCTGACATAGCTCCAAAAGGAGCTGTGCCTGGATTGTATCTGCACTTGTTCTTTTCACATTTTCAAAAGTACTATCAATCTCCTTTACATTCTCAATCTAATGGGTAAATATGCTGTCTTCTTATTTTAATTTGTATTCTCCTATACTAGGGAGATTAATGAATATTTTATAAGTTTCTTAGCCATGTATATTTCTTTTCTTATAAATGGGTCATCACTCAGGTTTCTATTAGCTTATTTGTCTTTATAACTTTTTAAAGTGCTATATAAAATGCAGAGTAAACCATTATATATTATACATGTTTTAGATATTTTTTCCACTTACCTTTCAGCTACTTATTGTAGCTTTTTCAGTATAGAAGTTTCAATATACATGTATAATAAAATCAGTATTTTCCTTTATTTTTTCTAAGTTCTTGTATCATTTTGTTTTTAAATCTGAGATCTGCTGTTACAGGTTTCAAATATGGTTTAGTTTTAAGTTCTCTTTGATGTACTTGAGTGTTTTATTCTGTATAAACTAAAAAATTATCTATTTAAATTGATTAATATCCATGGGATTTTGATTGAAATTTTATTAACTGTGTAGATTTATACAAGGGTGGGCAAAGTAAGTTTACAGTTATGAGTACACAAAACACAGAGTTTATTTTTGTATTATTACTTTTTCTTGTATTATGTATGTTTCCATATGAACAACTATAAACCTACTTTTGCCCACCCCTGTATTGGGAAAATCAACACATTTAATATATGGACTCTTCCCACCCAAGAATATGATATATCACTTTATTTATTCATCTCCTTTTATGTCTTATAGTAAAATTTCATCATTTGCTTCATCTATGTATTGCAAGTATTTGGTAGGTTCATGTATTTTACAGTTTTATTGTTTTAGTGACTATGATTTTTTAAGTATGCTCTTAATGTTTTATTTTTGGCAATTAAAAAAGTTAATTATTTTATTTTTACCTAACATTAAACTTATCAATTTTTGTATATTTTATTTATTCTTGCAAAGAACCAGCTTTTGTTGTGATTAATCAAGCCTATCTTTTTAAAGTTTACCTTCAATTATCATTATTTATATTCTATTTTATGAATTCCTTCCTTTAACATTTTTTGGTTTCCTGTTGCTTATTGTATCATTAAGTTGATTTTTAAATTATTTTCTTCATTTTTTGTTTTTTATAATACCCATAATAACTTCATTTTATTTTTAAATTTTTAAGTTTTTTTATGTTTTGATATACAATATTGTATTAGTTTTAGGTGTGCACCCCAGTGTTAGATATTATGTAACTGACTAAGTGATCATCCCGATAAATCTCATACCCATCTGACACTATACATACTTATTATAATATTACTGACTGTATCCCCTATGTTATACTTTTCATCCCTGTGACTGTTTTTATAACTGACAACTTGCACATCTTAATTCCTTCTCCATTTTCACCTATTCCCCAAACCCTTTGCTTTCTTTCCTTTGTTTTTTTTAGTTATATTCTTTATTGATTAAAGTATTACATATGTGTCCTTATCCCACCATTACTTTCCCCCACCTCATGCCCTCACCCCCCCTAGTGTCTGTGTCCATTGGTTATGCTTATATGCATGCATACAAGGCCTTTGGTTGATCTCTCCCGCTTCCCAAGTGCATTTAAGGCTCCAGTTTGCCATTGAGTTTTATCTTTGGGTGAGCCCATTTTGATATGTATTCCTGCTATTCGTTTATAAATGAACTTTGATTTTAATTTTGATTTCCTCTTAATGTTATCATTTATTAAAAGTAAAGGTTTTTCTTTGCATTTATAATTGGAGAGTTAACTTTTTATTGTTTTTCTTTGTTTTGCAGGAAGGGGTGCTTGTTTTTTACTCTAGTTAGTTAGAAAATCAAGACTGTAATTTCTACTTTCAAAAAGTGAGCTTTTCGTGGCCTTATATAATCAGTTTTTATGCATGTAAAGATGTAGCTGTGTATATATAAAATACAGGCTAATTTTGATTATCAAATATTCTGTATTCTTTATTTCAGAGTACTTCCTTTTGTTGATTTTTGAGAGAGATGTATTTTCAGTGTCAAACTATAATTGTAAATTTATTTCTCCTTATATAATTCTAAAAAGTTTACCTTATGTTTTTAATGTTATGTTGTTAAATATATCATCGTTTTAATTTTTTTTTTCATCTTAAACTCAAGTATATTTTTTATCGGTAGAAGTGAAGTTCTTGGGGTACCAAAAGGAAAAGAATTTCTTGTGGCTCCCACGGAAAGATGGGGTTTCATGGAAAACTTTATTAATGGTGTAAATTTAAGGGGGTTCCCCACCAAGATCTCATCTCTGTCCGTCTCGCCATGGAAGACATTCAGTTTTGTCTTCAGCAGGGTCAGAATTAAGGCCACTGCCCAGAATTTCTGCTCCATATTCAAGTACAGTCCAATCCAGCATCTGGCTGGCTTAGCTTGTGTTCCCAGCTGCAGTCCATTGTGTGTGGGGTCCGCTCTGCCATGGGCCATATGACTGCTTAAGGCCACATGGCTATGGAGAGAGAACGAGCCAGTGCACAGTCGAATGCAGGTCATAGAGCAAGAGAGCAAGAGCAAGCAAGAAGAGAGGAAACTCTTAGTCTGAGGATTTTAACCAGGAGCTTCTTCAAACTAACCAATTAACTTTTAAGATTTCATGTGCTTCTGAAGGGGTCCACCCCCCTAGCCAATAATCTTTTTCCCAGGCTAGACTCATAGGCAAGCACCTTCCCTACTCACCCGACTTCACTGTGCATATGCCCATTTCCCCCTTTGTTCAATCCCTTCCCCCAGTGACCTGAGGGAATAGACCAGTGATCCTTGGAGAGCATGAAGCTGTAGCTTCCTGGTGGAGCTGCCCAGATGACCGTGTTTATAATGTCTGACTTCCCTTTGCTTTTTTTTTCTTTATTAATATTAACTAGTTAGTTATGACAACGTATTTACAATTGATAGGGCCAGTCTTGATATATTAGTGAAACTTTATGTTCAACCATTCAGTGCTATTTTAATATAGCTTTTGACCTTAATAAAGAGCATATTACTAAAATTATTTTGTGTGCCCCAATGGGCTCCTATTTTAAATAAGATATTTTAATTAATACACATTTATTATACTAAATAAAATATTTAATCTTTTATTTTTGGTCATTTTTTTCTCTTTTCTGTATTAAGTTGGTTTTATTGTTTGTTTTTTTACCATTTCTTTTATAGTAATTATGCATTCCATTTTTCTTCATATAGTGTATGTTTAAATACACTATGGAAACTTAGAGTTTACAATTTTATGTTAACATTAAGTAATTTTCAAAACAACCTTTCCTGAATTAGACCCTGTAGTATGTTTCATTTTCAATTTCCTTACACCTTCCTTCCCCTTCCTATGTTTTGTTGAAATGATCAACATTTATATATTCACTTTTCTTTAAAAAAAAACACTCTCTTAAGAATTATTCCTGGAAATTACCTTAAGTGTCACAGCCTTATTACCAACTGTTTTTAGACCTATTGATATGCTTTCTGGTTAAAATATTAACTATCTTTTCTTATGTAACATCTTCACTATTTTTTTAGATTCTTTTTTTTTTTCTGGAGCATATCCTTATGTATTCCTTCCAAAAATTACCTATGGGATAATGCAGCCTGAGAATTTGTATTTGGAAATGTTACCTCAGTCTTCACATTTGCAAGATAATATAAATGTAGAAATCTAGGTTGAAAATCATGTTAACTCAGAACTTAGAATCTTCATGCATCCAAATTTTTCTGATGAAGAGAATGATGGCAGTCAGGTCTTCATTTCTTTGTGGATAATCTTTATTCACTGCAATGTTCCAAATAGTAGCCCCCTATCACAAGTGTCATTGGGCTTTTCGAATGTGGGTAGTAGATTGGTTAACTGTGATTTTTATTTAATCACAATTTAATTAATTTAAATTTAAATACCATATGTAGCTAATGACTATTGTGTTAGTACAGCTTTGCAATCATGCATGTGCATCTAGTTGTTTCATTAATCTTTATTCATACTCAGTATGAACTTTCATTCTCCATGAGTCATCTTTTTTTCATACCCTTCAGCCCTTTGTCTTTGTGCTGTTATGTAGGAGAATCCCTTATTTTGATCTTCAATTTTCAAATATTAATGGTAATTATGTTTCTAATTTCCAAGAACTCTGCTCATTTATTTTTCATAGCAGCCAGCTGCTTTTATTATAGGTAATATATTTTTAAGTATTTGAGATTAAAAAATTATGTATATTAGTATATACATATGTACTTTTTTTCTTGTTTCCTCTGTTAACTTCTGTTTCCTTAGTGGTTACATCTGTTTGTTGAGTCAATGACTCCTTTTTCATGCTGTAGTTTATCTCAGTTATTAAGTGATTCATGTATGTTTGCTCATATCTGTATCTGATGGTCTTGATTGAAAGATATTGATGGTGACACCTTATTTACTTAGCAAAAATAAAAAATCCCTATTGACCTAGCAGCAGACACAGGCTCTAATAGCAGGAGCCTCGGTTTCAGGGACTAGGCAAAGAAAGAGAGATGCATAACTGAAAGGGCTCCTCTTAAAGTTAGTTCATTACTTCTCACGTGATACAGGAGACCAAAAGTTACCAGAGGTACTCAGAGTTTGCACTTTATCGTGCTATAGTTAGAGCTTAATCCTAGAGGCAAAGTACACACACACACACACACACACACACACACACACACACACACACACTCTGATAAAAGCTACATGACCAACCCACCCACACTCTGCTGGTTTCCAGGCTTCATTAATACTTCTAATTTTGTGGTTAATTAAGGTTCTTCTGGAAAATGTTTCTTATTTTAAAGGTTCTCTCTTTTCTCTATACAGCTTAGAGTTTCTGTAGATATGCAAATTTCTTTTTATTGGATGCATTTAGATTTATAATTATTATATCTTCCAGGTGGATTAGTCCCTTAATATGATATGACTTTGTTTAGCTCTAGTAATCCCTTTTGCCTTCAAGTTATTTTGGCTGATACCATTATAGCTATACCAGTTTTCTTGGGTTAATATTTATATGGTACATGACCACCTTTCTGTTGTAAGCACATATATAATTTTTTTTTTAAAACATATTTTATTGATATTTTACAGAGAGGAAGGGAGAGGGATAGAGAGCTAGAAACATCGATGAGAGAGAAACATCGATCAGCTGCCTCCTGCACACCTCCCACTGGGGATGTGCCCGCAACCAAGGTACATGCCCTTGACCGGAATCGAACCCAGGACCCTCCAGTCCGCAGGCCGACGCTCTATCCACTGAGCCAAACCGGTTTCGGCAGCACATATATAATTTTTTGAAACCTAGCTGAAAGTATTAATCTTTTACTGAAGTATTTTGTTTATTTATAATTAATGTACTTATATATTTGGGTTTACATCTACCATCCTGTCATTTGTTTACTATTTGGCCTTTCTGGTTGGGGTTTTAAAATGATTTTTGGGTGTTATTTTTTGCTTCCTATTGGATTAATCAGGTTATTTTTGCCCAGTTTTTTCTATCACATTGTCAGTTTTACATTTTTAAACATACTTTTAATGATTAAGTGATAAAAATATTTATTCATGATTTATTACTGCCTAATACTAATAATTATTTTTACCTGTCATAATAATGATAGAATCTTAGAATACTTAACTTCATTTACCCCTTTGTGTTATTTTTGTCATGCATTGTAATTCTACATATATTTTAAATTCCAGACATATCATTATTGATTTGTACCATCTATATTCAATTATATTTGCCCACATATTTATCTTTGTGTGTTCCTAAATTCTTTCTTCATTTCTATATTTTCCTCTATAATTATACTAGAGGCCTGGTGCACAAATTCATGCACTAGTGGGGTCCCTCGGCCTGGCCTGTGGGATCAGGCTGAAAATGGCTTTCCCGCATCCCCTGAGGGGTCCCGATTGCGAAAGGGTGCAGGCCAGGCTGAGGAAGCCCACCAGTGAATGATCAGCCAGACCCCAGCAGCAAGCTAACCTACCAGTCGAAGCGTCTGCCCCCTGGTGGTCAGTGCATGTTGTAGTGAGCAGTTGAGCGGCCTTAGAATATCAATAGCATATTACACTTTGATTGGTTGAACAGACGACCAGACACTTAACATATTAGGCTTTTATAATATAGGATTTCTTTTGCCTGAGGAACATTTTTAATATTTTCTTTAGTGCAATCGTATTGACAATGAATTGTTTAATTTTTTTGTTTTGTTTTGCGGGATATGTCTTTATTTCTTCTTTATTTTGAGGTACATTTTCACTATTTGTAGAACACTAACTTGACAGTTTTTAGCACTTTTAAGGTATCATTCAATTATCTCTGGCTTAGATCATTTCTGTTGAGAAATCATCAGTTTTGTCATTGGTGTTCCTTTGATGACTGTGTCTTTTTTTCCCCTCTGACTGCTATTAAGGTTGATTTTGTCTATCTCTTTTTTTTAATCTACTTTTCTATGATGTGTCTTCAGTAATCCCTTTTTAGATCATTTTTATAATGTGCTTTAATGATTTTAAAAGAATTTATTGTGCTTGTAGTTTGCTGAGCATTTTGAACATGTGAATTGATTTTTTAGTTTAGAAATTTTTGGTATTCTATCTTCAAATATTGTTTTTTCCCCAATATTTTTCTTTTTGATGCATCAATCACAGTATAAAACACCTAAAGATCCAGCACATAGTGAATTTTAACCTCTCACAATTGACAAATCTTTATAGTGAATCAGATTATATTTGTGTATATATCTATGTTTGAATATAATGTATATAATGTATAAACATGACTGACTCAGATTCTAATTACCTGATAAAATCTCCATTTCCTCTTTTCTTTGCTATCATGTTTCTTTTCTTGTTTGTAGTAATCAGTTATATTATAGTCCTTCTAACACCAATATCTGTATCACCTATGAATCTCTTCCTGGTTGCCTGTTTTTCCTTTCTTGATTTTGGACACAGGGCCTCGTCTCTTGCCATGCCTGGAATTATTTTAATAAATGAAGAGCACTGAACATAAATACTGAAGAGACCCACAGGCACTGTGATCTTGAGTCAGGAAAGGATTTTTTTTCCCTCTGTTAAGTTGACAGTGTGAGAGGCTACCTTAAATCATTTAAGAATGAGCCAATTTTAGGCTGAATTGGGGTTTTTATTTAATTAAATTAAAGCTCAGTCTATCACTGGTTTTCCTTGTCTTTAGTCCAGAGGCCTCCATTGCTTGCAGTTAAGAGCTTGATGTATTTACTGTGTCTATTTACCATACAGGTCTTTGTCGTCTAAGTACCAGGTGACTACGGAATTTTTCATTTCGCTTCTCAGAGTCTGTCATATAGCTCTTCAGTCTCTATCTTGTATACCTTCAGAATTTGGCACTTGTTTTAATGGGGAATCATTCCTGTCTTGAGGCTTCTTAAGTATCCAACTTGACTCCATCTCACCTAAGTATAAAAATACCTACAGATTTCTCTGTCCTCAACCATGGCCCTTTGGCCAGTGAAAGCCCAGTTTCCCAATCTATCCCTACAAGAATCTGCACACGCTTCCAGGGAAAATGCAGGTGAAAATCATCATTACACCTTTCCAAGAGTCTCCCTTTTCATGATTTTAGCCTTGCTAGTCCTCATTATTTCTGAAGTTGTATGTATCTTTAAATAGATGATATTTAAATTTATTTTGCCTTTTTAAAATAATTCTTCTCAGTAGGTAAATTGGTCTACCCAAAACAAATCTATCTGGAACAAAAATGCCTATCAACCCATTATTATCTTATTGATGTCTTCCCAAATTCCTACCGGTATACTGCTGTGCTTTCAGGATGACGTTTTCCTGTCTTACCATGGCTTTTATAATGATTTCTTAAAAGCCCATTTCAGCAATAATTTGAGAGGGAAGACAGGTTAACATGAACCTTCAGTTAGCCACCTTAAACTAGAAATGCCATACACTTTGAACCTTCTGCCCTATATTAGAATTGTCTGCTTATGTCTGTCTATACCACTATATTATACATTTCATAAATTTCCTGTGCATGCTTGCCATAATACTTAGCATATGGAATCACGCATAATAGTTGCTCATTATTTACCTGTTAATTATGCAATAAATGAATAAAAGACCTCATAATGTTCACAATCAATGACTTTATTGGTATCTCTCACATTATCAATAGTATTGCTTTTAAAAATCCAAAATATTATATATAATACTAGAAAAATAGAGACAAATATTTTATTGCTTTATAAAACCTGGTATATTCTGTGCTCTTAAACAGAACTTAAACAATAGTAACAAAATATTTCCCTAGCTTCTGGGATTTCTCAAAGAGAATTCTTTAAAAATAAAGAACTTTAATCATTTGGTCCCTTTAGATTTTATAGTAGTTTAAGAAATATATGTTTGAAATTCCTAATATATGTTTATTTATCTCCTAACACCTATATTTCCCTTTAGAAAAGAAAAAAAAATCACATGAAAAAAATTGAAGAGAAATATTACCTAACACAAAACGCATATTTTTCAAAGATTATATTTCCATTTCAACATAATATACACTCATTATGAAACTGTCATTGCATTTTTTAGTCATAAACAAAGGCACTAAAAAGAAAATGAATGACAATGTAAATGACTTTCTGAAAGTGACATCTATTCCAATATCAGAAAAAAAATTAACTCTCTGAAATATTAATTGATCATAATGAGGAGGTCAGCCGTTAGGTAAACAGATGAGCCAGGAGTGTTTTCCATAGGCCTGCAGCTCATTGTGAAGGCACCTGGGAACACTGGCTTTGAATTTAAATTTAAAGGTAAATAAAAATAGATCAGACTGTCAACTTGAAGAACTTAACTGAGAATGCCATGCTCCTGTGTCTTTGTAATTTAACCACAGAATAGGAAGGAATATAATTGTACTGGAAAATAAAATTGCCATAATTCCTGGCCATTGGAAAGGAATTTCAAATAGATTAGTCTCTGTTTCTTTCTCCCCTCACTAAGAAATGAGTTAAAGGTATGGGTCATGCTATGAGCCAATGAACAAAAGGCCTGTTGTTTTGGCAGTATTCCAACTCTGTCAAAAGAATCTTTTTTTTTTTTTTAATAAATCTTTAATGTTCAGATTATTACAATTGTTCCTCTTTTTCCCTCCATAGCTCCCCTCCACCCAGTTCCCACCTCACCCTCTGCCCTTACCCCCTCCCCCACTGTCCTCATCCACAGGTGTACGATTTTTGTCCAGTCTCTTCCCACACCCCCCACACCCCTTTTCCCCTTGAGAATTGTCAGTCCACTTCCTTTCTATGCCCCTGATTCTATTATATTCACCAGTTTATTCTGTTCATCAGATTTTTTATTCACTTGATTTTTAGATTCACTTGTTGATAGATATGTATTTGTTGTTCATAATTGTTATCTTTACCTTTTTCTTCTTCTTCCTCTTCTTAAAGAATACCTTTCAGCATTTCATATAATACTGGTTTGGTGGTGATGAACTCCTTTAGCTTTTTCTTATCTGTGAAGCTCTTTATCTGACCTTCAATTCTGAATGATAGCTTTGCTGGGTAGAGTAATCTTGGTTATAGGTTATTGCTATTCATCACTTTGAATATTTCTTGCCACTCCTTCTGGCCTGCATAGTTTCTGTTGAGAAATCAGCTGACAGTCGTATGGGTGCTCCCTTGTAGGTAACTGTTTTTCTCTTGCTGCTTTTAATATTCTCTCTGTCTTTTGCTCTTGGCATTTTAATTATGATGTGTCTTGGTGTCGTCCTTCTTGGATTCCTTTTGTTTGGGGTTCTCTGCACTTCCTGGACTTGTAAGTCTATTTCTTTCACCACGTGGGGGAAGTTTTCAGTCATTATTTCTTCAAATAGGTTTTCAGTATCTTGTTCTCTCTCTTCTTCTGGCACCCCCATAATTAGGATGTTGGTACGCTTGAAGTTGTCCCAGAGGCTCCTTACACTATCTTCATATTTTTGGATTCTTTTTGCTTTTTGCTTTTCTGGTTGAGTGTTTTTTGCTTCTTTGTATTTCAAATCTTTGACTTGATTCTTGCGATCCTCTAGTCTGCTGTTGGATCTCTGTATATTATTTTGTATTTCAGTCAGTGTATGCTTAATTTCTAGTTGGTCCTTGTCATATCCTCCAGGGTCTCACTAAATTTAATGACCTTTTCTAGAAAATTCTTGAAAAACCTTATGACCATGGTTTTTAACTCTATTTCCAGTTGTTTGCTTTCCTCCATTTCTTTCATCTGTGATGTGTTTCTTTGTCTCTGCATTTTGGTTGCTTCCCTGAGTTGATAGAGTGGCTTTGTGTGCTAGGTGTCCTATTGGGCCTAGTGGCTCAGCCTCCCCAGTTACCTGAGGTGGACACTCTTGGTGCACCCCTTTGTAGGCTGTGTACACAATCTTGTTGTAGTTAAGCCTTGATTGGTGTTGGTATCACTGGGAGGAATTGACCTCCAGGCCAATTGGCTGTGAGGATCAGCTGTGTCTATGCTGGGAGAACTTCTGTGCTGGAGACACCCTTATGAGACAAGACTTGCTTTGGTGCTCACTGAGTCTGCCCCCTGAGTGTGTCCCTTATGGATCTGAGGAGTTGTAATCTGGATGTTCCCACTCTGACCCCTGGGTACACTGGCTCTTGGATCTCTAAGGAGGTGCTAATTTAGCCTCTGCCTGAGGTCACCCAGCAGGAGTTATGGAGAGATCTGCAGATTCCTCTTCTTTGTTTCAGTTTTGGAGGTGCCCAGATGAGGCCCAGCTATGAAGCAATGCAAGCTGCTGCAGGGCCTTGGGCCTTTTTTTTTGGATGTTCTGGGTCTCACTGACTCAGCTGCAGTTTGTTAGGTAAGTTTAGAATTCAAAGGACCCATTCATATGCAAAAGCCTCTGCCCTCAGCTTGGATGGGGCCGAGTCTCAGGGCTGAGCAAACAGCAATGGCTTCCCGTCAGCCCTGCCCTAAGAGGCCCCTGGGTCTTAGTGTCCTGCGGTAATTGCTGCAAGCACCTCTGAGAGAAAGCCACCCTCGAGTTTCGCCCACTGCCAGATAGTCCAGTTTCTCCCTGTATGAGTCTGGGTCCCTAGAGTCTTGCCCGGAACTGGAGTTCAGAGTAGTCGGGAGCTTTTGTCTCCCTCCCAATTGAGAAAGCCAGCCACATACTCAGTTGCCAGCCCTCTCCGCACAAGCGCCTCTGTGCCTCTGCCTTCTGCAGCTCCTGTGAGTCTCACTGTGCTTTTCTCTTTCCTTCTAGTTGTAGAATTTCCACTCAGCCAGCCTTCCTGTGGTTCTGGATGATGTCCGTTTTGTTTTTTAGTTATAGTTTTGAAATTATTGTGCGAGACAGCAGTTCAGGTGCTTACCTATGCTGCCATCTTGGTTTCTCTCTCTGTCAAAAGATTCTTAATCTGATGTCTTTTTCATAACTGGTACAGGAGACAGCTCCACTATCCACAAACTTCTCATGCTTTTGGTCTTCGCATTCTGGACTTCTCCTTTGACAATATTCCTGAGTATTTTATTTTCCATGAGGCTATTACTTATAAAGTGTGTTTACAAGGAACAAAACAACTTATTCAGCACAGTTTCTTCAAACACCAGACTTTTATTACCAGAGGCTTCCTATGGACAACTCTCTGGAGTGGGCCCCATATGTGATGGGGTTAAACACGGAAGAAGACTGTCAAGTTCCAACCTGTACAGCAAATACCAAATACAATGACAAATTCAGTAGTTGTGCAGTACTGCAGTACATAAAAAAAAAAAAAAAAAAAAAAAAAAACTTGACCTTTGTTCATCTTTTCATTGTTTTCTGAAGTTGCTAGTACTGTACTTGGAATAGTATAAACTTAGAGGAATGGAAGCTCACATTTCCCCTTCCTTTGCATATCTTTTTCATGATGATTGCCCTTTCCCTTCTCTCCAGCATTTATCCCATCCCTATAGTTCACAATACTATTTTTTTTAATTTATTTTTAAATTATAGTTTAAATATATATACTAGAGGTCCGATGCATGAAATTCGTGCAAGGGCCTTGGTCCCGGCTCCTGCCCACCACCACCACGGCTGGGGGCTTCTGCTGCCTCTGCCTCAGCCCCTGCCCACTGCGGCTTTGTCTGGAAGGAAGGACGTCCAGAAGGACGTCCAGTCTAATTAGCATATTATGCTTTTAATATAGATATATATATATTATTGTTGATAGTATTACAGATGTCTCCCATTTTCCCCTCCTTAACCCTCTTCCTCCCAGCCCCTACCTACCACCCTATTGCCAGTATCCATGGGCTATGCATATAAATATATAAGTTCTTTGGCTTATGTCTTCTCATCCTCCCATCCCCACATTGAGGTGTGTTAGTCTGTTCCATGCCTCCACTCTTCGGGTCTTATTTTGTTGGTCAATTTATTTTGTTCATTAGATTCCACAAATGAGGGAGATCATGTAATATTTGTCTTTCTAAGATTGGCTTATTTTACTTAGCATAATATTCTCCAGGCCCATCCATGTTGTCCTAAAGGGTAAGATATCCCTCTTTTTTTACAGCTGCATAGTATTCAGTTGTGTAAATTTCCCACAGCTTTTTTACCCATTCATCTACTGATGGGCACTTGGGCTGTTTCCAAATCTTAGCTATTATAAATAATGTTGCTATGAACATACCGGTGCATATATTCTTTCTGATTGGTTTTTCAGGGTTTTAGGATATATTCCCAGAAGTGGGATCTCTGGGTCAAATGGAAGTTACATTTTTAATTTTTTGAGAAAACTCCCTACTGTTTTCCACAGTGGCTGCACCAATCTGCATTCCCACCAGCAGTGAACTAGTGTCCCGTTTTCTCTGCATCCTTACCAACACTTGCTGTTTGTTGAATTTTGAAGATAGCCATTCTGACCAATATCAGGTGATATCTCATTATGGTTTTAATTTGCATTTCTCGGATGATTAGTGACTTTGAACATTTTTTCATATGTCTCTTGGCCATTTGTATATCCTCTTTGGAGAAATGCCTATTCAGTTCTGCTCATTTTTTAATTGGATTTTTTGTCATCCTTTTGTTGATTCATGAATCCTTTATATATTTTGGATATTAACCCCTTATCAGATGTATCATTGGCAAATATGTTCTCCCATACAGGGGGTTCCCTTTTCATTGTGATGGTGGTTTCTTTTGCTGTGGGGAAGCTCCCAGCTTTTTCCAATGATTTAGTGGGCATACAACTTCCATTCCCAGCACTATGTCTCAAGCAGTGGACTATAAAACTAAAGGGGGGGGGGGGGAATTATTTAGAATCTGGTCTCAGAATCCTAAAATGTTGTGGTTACAATTTCAGGTAGTTTTTGGACAGAGTGAGCTATAACCCTTTTCAAATATTCATGCATGAAGCTCATTAATAATTTTTTTCTCTCAGTAACTGAAGATGGATCCTTTAATTTGAAGTGGCCTTAACACTAATGAGTCATGTCATTACTCTGAAATCTTTTAAGTTGGTTCCCCCTCCCCTCATTGACTCAGTGAGGTAGAAATTAAGGACAGCTCCCATTAGCTCTATATATTTCCTGAAGCATCTGCTCATGGTTACAAATTGATCCATCCTAAATATTTATTTGTCTATAAACGCCATGGAGTCAACATTTCACTTTAGACTTCTTTTTTTCTTCCCCAAACACAAGATTTCCTTTAAAAGTTCCATCAATAACATCATTTGCAATTTAAATGCTTTAAAAATATGATCATTCCTGCTGTGTTTTTGAATACTTCCTTCATATTTAATTGCTGCAGACACTTTAGTTCGTAATTAAACTTTATTGTTTATGATGTTGCAGTCATTAATAGATGTGATAGGGAAAAAGTGGCTAGTTCTAGAAAAATTTCTGACTGCTAATTATAGTCTTAATCTTATTACTTTCCATAACCGTAATGAAGTCATGGGGCTGAGAGGAAGATGGGTAGAAAGTGAGACACAAAACAAGTACACAGTTCATGTTTTTGAGGATTTACTAGACATTTTGGAAGACAAGCTTGAATTGGACTTGAATTGAATTGGACTCCTTGATTTGTAGGGGAGATTAGCTTAGAAATAACATCTCCAACACTTGCAAGATGAATATCCTCATTTTTCAAAGCTCCTTTCTCTAGCACATCCCCAGGTTTTGCACTGGTGACAGAGAGGAGCATATATTTCAGGGCACAAAGCTTGCCTGATCTCATAGCCTTAAAAGACTTTTATTGTGAGAGAATGGAGACACTTGATGAATCTGATGGGTTTTGGTCATGGAGAGATTTGCTATGAACCATTGCACCAAGGTTGAAATGCCCAAGAGGCTGACAAGCTTATTGCCCATTTCAGAGATTAAATAGTTTGGGAAAAATTTTCTCCCATGCCAGTTGTAATTGTGTCTGTGAAATACGTGTTCATTCTGCTTGAGCACTGTGGTTTGAATGCTTCCTTCTACATTTTCCCCTAGTGAATTGATTCTAAAAAGGTCAGCTCAAATTTTCCTGTACCAGTGCAAATTAACCCATGAACTTGATAACACCTCTCCCCAGCCCCCAACATCCTTGCCAAGTTCCATGCCAATGAAAAATCAGAAACTGTCAAATCCCTTTCTTATGGATTGTCTTTGTAGCTGGTTGAAGGGAGGGAAAGGAGCTGAAAAATCTTCCAGGTTAATGATGTGGGTGTAAGAAATGGGCAAAGGCTACTTTTGAGAGTGTGAAGCTGCCAGAGTAGCACTCATCAGTAGGTAAAGTGGTCATTTAGTTGTTGGAACTTCCAAGGCAGGTTGGAGGGCCTCAATTGCCCCACAAAGAATAGGGTAAAGATAACATCTCAAGAAGAAGGAAGAGGGCACAAGCAGAAAAACACAGGCTCATGATAGACCATTTATTCCCTGACATTGCCCAGGGTCAACATTGCATATTATTCTGCTCACTGCTGGCCAGTAGCTAACCTTTTGGGTGATTTAGAGAACATTTCTTTTCCTAGCCCGGGTGGATAAAGATCATTATGTGTCAACACAGACCACAATATATTCTCCTTTCATAGGCAAACCTTATCTAGAATTCCTGGGTTTATCATTTTCAAAAGTCTCAATAGCATACCTCAAAATTGAATGAGAGAATATCAAAGAAACCTAGAGACAGTAATATTTATTTCTGAGCATTCCCCATATCCCTGCCACTGTGCTGAGCCTGTACGTGATTATCTTATTTAATCCTGTAACAATTCTATGAGGTAGATTCTGGTTTTATCCTGTAGAAACATACTCAGGGAGATTGAGCAACTTGCCTACAGTCACACAGTTAGTAATCAGTTTAATCAATTTGATCCCAGGTTTCCTGATTCTAGAATTTGAGCTCTAACTATTGTTCTTTACTTCCTTCTCTTTAATCCTCAGTACCTTGAGAATGCAAGTTGAGCTGATGCTAGGAACAAGATGATTCTTTACTAACCAGAAGTATGTACTGTATGTGGACCTGAATGAGGTCTGCTTCTTTATGTTTTTGTATTAATAGGGATGCCTTCTCACTAAGTGTTGACTGTGGCTCCAAAGCATCCTAGGATGGTGTTTTTAGTCCGATTACCTTGTTCAGGTACCTTTCTCTCTCTACTTCCCTGAATTGTCAGTGGTGATCAGCATCCATGCCTGGGGAGAAGCAGGGGTAGTCCCAGTTTATGAGTGAAAAAACAGTGGCCAAGAACATCTTTGCTCAGGTGACTGGTGGGATTAGCCAATATTACCTCCTCCCTAAATACAACTGTTAACTAAATAGCCAGGAACATGAGGTAAACTATACTGAATATGCCAAAATCATATTAGATGTTAATACTAGGCAGGCCCTTTTTGGGAAAAGAAGAAGTTGGAGGGGGCAGTAGAACTTGGAACATAACTATAAAAATACCATGAAAATTTACAATTAGAAGCGTATCTTAATCAATGGAAATGACCACTAATAAGGTCAAGTGATTAGGGTACAGGTATTTGAAGTTGAAGATGCAGGTTGGTTGCTCTTTTGTTACATTTTATTACTGTCATAAGTGAGTAGTTATTTTTATATGGATAATGCGTCAAGGGCAGATCTCTACAAAGTCAGAGGATCTTCCTTTCATGTTCAATGTCCGTAAGTCTCTATTGTTCTTGGCTGCCTGTATTTCCTTGCTTGGTATGTCTGATTTTTTTTCCTCCTTCCCTAGTCCATCAAGTATTTAGATACCAGAAGGTCGGGAGATCGGAGATAGGCTCAGCAACCTTCCCGTTCTCACATGCGTGTTGTAGGGGTTAATGAACTAATACATTCTAAAATGATTTTAAAAGGAAAGGTACTGTGTATGTGACAAGCATGATTAACTGGCAGCTAAGTTATTAGGCACGTGAATATTAGGCACCTTTTCTGAATTTCAGAAAAATGGATGTACATAGTCATTTTCAAAGCCACTATTATTTGAATGATATTCAGGCACTTAAATAAAGTCTAGCCCAATCCTAATTATCTGTACTTTTCTCATACCAGTCATATAGACCGTACTAGTAGCATGTTTATACAACTACAATCTTGTGGAGTTTCCAGTGCATCAAGGAAAAGATATACAGTACAATGCAAAATATTAGTTGCCTTTCTATCTACACCCCATACTTCTGGCACAGGAAATATTGTAGCCTGGTGGTTGGGAGTGTAAACTCTGACCCAAACTTCTGGGGTCCAAATCCTCACTCCACTGCTGGTTAAATGACTTTGGGCAAATTGTTTTACCACTTTGCATTAGTTTATTTATGTAAAAACTAGGAACAATAATAGTATCTATTTTATGGTTCAGACATCTAAGGTGCTCAGAAAAGCAGTTCCCGACATGCAGTAATTTATTCTTAAATGTTAACTAGTATCACTATAATTGTCACTAATACTGGCTTAAGCAGGTTCCACCCTGGGATAAAGAAATAATAATAGAATTGGTAGTTAATTTCCTAGGATTCACACCTGGTGTTTGACAGTTTAGAATACCCACTTACTTTTAATATTAACCTATGGCTGTTCAGCACTTGCTGTGTGCCTGGATCCTCAGAACAACTTGCTGGGATAGGTTACTAGAATGGTAGTTCTCATTTTTGCTCAGCAAGGTTTTGATCTCCCTTCTTCTTATTATTTACTCTAGCCACCACCTTTCATCTGAGGTATAGTGGTGGGTACAACCCCATGCCTGGGCAATCATGAACTTCTCATCCTAAGGTAAACATGGGAACCAGCATGGCCAATTCCAGGGCCTCTCCTGGCACACTAAAGAAGGCAAAGAACAAACAGCTTTGCCTCTGGGCTCATGATGCTAAAAGGGTGTGAAATCAGGGTTAAAAGTGACCAACTTCATTCCAAGTGAAAAAGGTATGGCTGCAGTAGGAGAGAATGAAGCCACACAGAGTGAGCTGATCTGCTAGGTGGAAGAAGAAGGGAGTTCCAGTGGCTTTAATCCTACAATTTGAGGCCCAGTTCCCCTCCTTTAATTTGGTCAAATGGCCCAATATTACTTCCAGCCATGTGAGCCAATAAACTTAATTTTTGTGTTTCTTTTAAAATAGTTTGAATTGGTTTTCTGTCTCTTGAAACTTAAAGAGTCTTTAAAAGACAAATGCTATAATTCACCCATTTTATGGATAAGGTAATTGAGGCTCTGAGAAGTTAAATGAGTTGGTCATGAAAATCACATTATCAGTGATTTTCAGAGCTAGAACTTCACAGTCTATTTAATGACACCAGATGCTATATTCCACTTAAGAGAAGGGTAAGGGGGAGAGATCAAACAAAGGACTTAAATGCATGCATATAAGCCCTATCAATGGACACAGACAACAGGGGAGTGGGGTCATGAATGGGAGGTGGGGGGTAATGGGGTAATAAGGATACATATGTAATACCTTAATCAATAAAGAAATTAAAAAGAGAGAGAGAACAAGGCTGAGAAACTTGGAGAGAGAGCTGGTTATTAATGAAAAGGATAGAAAAGCTTTTGGGCACCATCAGGTATGACTATCCATATAACTAATTCATTCATTGATTCATCAAATATTTGTTCAGTCACCAGGAAGCAATATAAGGCAAGCTGTTCAATAGAGGAGGTGAGGGATCTGCAGGTAGCCCTGGCTCTCATGAGTAGTTGCCTGTTCTCAGCTGCTGTTGGCCTAGCAAGGGCTAGGAAGCCACAGGGCCAGCCTACGTGTGTTTTCCGAGTTGCTATTCCAGTGAATAAAACATGTGCAGAATATGTCAAACACTTGGGCCTCTGAGAAAATTGATTATAGATCTTGCCCCTTCCTTAAAAACCCAGCTTTTGTTTTTATTAGCCTGTGTAAATACAAACTAACTCCTGAAAGCAAATATGGATGGCGTTTTATTTTTCTGACAAGTTTGGAAGCAGCCTGCGGCAGGGTGGCAGTGAATCAGTAAACATCACGTGTCTTACACCAGGAGTTCATCAACTCTACACACTATTAATGGGCTTAGGCCATATGTTCCATAATAGCATGTTTCCTCACGTGGACTTGGGCTGCCTGGTCGTATGACAAAGCTGCCACGTCAATTTCTTGATGTATAGAAACAGGCTCTGCTTAGCCAGCTGTAGAAATCTACCAAGGTCATTTCAGGAGTAATTTCCATTTTGTGTGCTTTTTTTCCCCCTCATTGACTGTAAGAGAATGTGATGTGCCTCATTACAATGTGATTCCAGGTGCATAACACAATAATGACCTTTATGCCAAAGACTGAAGTACATGTAATTGATAAGGTAGAATCTCATCGACGTTGGGAGCCATTAGCTGGAGACAGGAACCCTGTTAACTTTTTGACATGGGATGTCAAAGGGTCAAGGTGAAGGCCCAGGATACAGCCATGTCTGGACACAGATGAAAGAGGAGAACAGTACTGCCTGGAAGCATTGGGGGGCGCAGCCCTCCCTATGAGAGTCTGTTAGGAGAAGGCCTGGGGGTCAAGGGCTAAGGGAGCAGCAGAGCCCAGCTCCAGAGCAATGGGCTGGAATGATGGGCCTCTCCAAGCAGGCGCGCTGGGATAACCATCACCCCTGTTTCTTTTTGCAGGTCCTTACTGATTTTCTCTGCTTTGCATCCAACCCAAAATTATATGGTCTCTACAGAGGCATTGTTTCTTTTTCTCTCCTGAATTCTAGAATGTTGGTGCTGAAGAAGGACATCAGGGATTTGTTATGGAGTCTTTCCAATAACTTGGGTAACCTGAGGATTCCACTTTCACCCACCCAGGGATGGGTTTCCTGCCAAAACCTTATCTGACTTCTGCTCTTCATTGAAAATGGCCAAACAAATCAAATCCTTCACTAGGTGATTATGGCTGGAGTATTGATTACCAGTATTTAAACACACATTTACAAATGGCACCTGGATACAAAAGCTGCTGCAGACCCCAGCACCCTTCCTAATGCAGCTTTGTTAGAGTTGCTTGTAGCCGACACTTGCTATTCTTGCTCTTTCTTCTGATTTTACTCTGACTGGGAATGTCTTATTTCATGTCTCCTACAAGCTACAAGAGCCCAAACCTGATGCAGAGAAACAGGCACTGGAAGAGGAAAGTGAAAAGTCACATGTTATCTGAAACCTGAGGCATGGGGTGGGGGTAGGGGTGAGAGAGAGATAGGGATAGAGACAGAGAGAGAAAAAGCAACCCGAATGAGAACACATTTGGTCAGAAGGAAAAAGAAGTGGGACCTTGAGGGTTTTAAGCAGAAGAAACAAAATGAATAAAATTATAAATAAAATGGCTTATCTGTTTGTTTATATCCCTGGAGTTATAAATATCTCCATCTGACCATGGATTAATAGTTATTTTTTTTAGAGGAGCCTATTGTGTGTGCTTATCCAGGTTTTATTTCCAGAGCTTTTAGCTCAAACAGGGACAAAGGCTCTTATGTGCCGCTAATGCTCATAGATGAATAATGTCTTTTTAAATTATTGCCAATTCTGCTGTCATTTCAGGACCCCGGAGACTCTGCTTATTAGGGTGGCAGGAGAACGAAGAAATGAGTTAGGCACAGAGGTAGCAGGGGTTAATTTCATATTTGTCACAAGATCTTGCATGATTTCCCTACAAGACATTTAATTTTCACTGGGCATAATAACTTGCAGCTGCCGGAACATGCTGTATACTAGTGGCGAGTTCTTGTCTTCGGAGATTCGTGCAAGTCGTTATTTAAAAATAGAGATCCGGGTGCTACAGCTGGCTAATTAATCTACCACCAAGCAAAGCAAAGAAAGTGACCCACTTAACTGTTTTCAGGAACCACAGCTACACTGAAACAAACTTTCAAAAATGTTCTGCCCAAAGAACCAAAGTGATACACCTCTGTGGCATGTTTGTGGTCTTCTCACGGTCTATGTTTCTCTTCTTTATCTCCCTTGCTTTCCCATGAGCCCCTATTTCAGGTCCTCACCCACATGCATTTGCATGTTCTCCACTTGAATTCTTAGATGCTTTTCACCATCCAGGTCCTTCTTCCCAAGGATACTGACAGGCTCCCATTCATCTCCTGTTTCTTGTCACCAATCATCTGCTCAGGAAACCCCCTCGGTCTGTGTTTTCTACCACATCAGCTCTCAGGCCTCTGCCTGATTTCTGCGGGTTCCCCTAAGAGATCCAAGCCATGTATTTCTCCATATTTCCCCTGCTTCTTCCTCATGTACCTGCCTGTCCTGGCATAATGGTCCTTCCCTCTCACACTGTCTCCTCAACCAGATCACCTCTTCCATTCCTCTCTCAGCTTGAAAAGGTACACATCCTACAGAGCTCCACATGTCTGTTCCCAGGCCACCTGGAGTATTTTCTTTGGACTTGATGGTAGAAAGTTGAGGTAATCAGATCACCATTCATTTTCATCATTGGTCTGTGAGGGCCCAGATCTTATTTTCATATTAATCAATTAATGAATGCATTTATTATATTTATTCCTCTCTTATAGGTATGCATTCTATTATGTTTCATGTGCATCATTTTTATTGCATACATCTTTGTCAAATTATTATTTTTACATGTGCATGTATTTTGATTTGCACATGTGATGGATATTAAATTTCACCTGTTTCTTACTTTATTCACTCAGCCCTATACCTTTTTGAATCCATTCTCTAAGTCTAGCCAGACAGACTCCATGGTAGGCAACCATCACTTTTACCTCTGTATTTTCTTCATGACGTACATACTTAGATTCATCCCACTGTTTAGATCTTCCCTTCTCTGAAATTCTTGGTATTCATTTAGCACACAAATGGGCTCTTAATTATGTATTGTTTTTTATTTTCTATGAGAGTTTCATGGTTTTCCCTCATATTTTATATAACTCGTTGGAGATCAGGGGCCATCTCTTGTCATTGCCCCTATTCCACTCCACGCATCCCTACCTCTGCAGACCTTCTTTGGAGCTAGGTGCATAATCAGTGCTCAATAAATCCTTGTTTATTTAGTGAATTGAGTAGCAGGACTTCATAAAATATCGGTCTTTTCTCTGTTCCTACCCATATCCCCAGTATCTAAAATGGTGACTGGCATGGTGTAGGTAACTGGGAAATATGTTTGAAGCAAGTAGGTGTCTCATCTTTCACATAAGAAAATACACGTGGAGCAGAAGGATATTACATGGTTCAAGATACTATGTTCTAGTTTCCAACTAGGTGTGTGACACATAGCATGCCAGATAGATTCTCTAGGTCTTAGTTAAACTGAATGATTTCTCAGATCCTTGTCTCTTCTAACTTGCTCAAGTTCTGTGGCTTCACTAACAATTTTCAACATGAAGTAAGGAAATCTTCAACATGAAATTATCTCCACAGAATATAGAGTAATCACGCTCAAGTCAGTAGAGCATGGAAGAGGAAGTATTGGGTAGAGCATATTCAGTGGGTTGTGATCTTAAGCTCTCAGAATGATTTGAGACAAAATGCGTATTACCTGTTCTTAGAAGAGTGTCTGGCACATAATAAGTGCCATGTAAGTGTTTAGTATTACTTTTATAAATTTAAGAAAATCTACTAGTCTTTGTGACAAGCTCTTGTCTGGCACTTGGAAGTCTGTTCTTCATGCTGATATGGAAACAAAGATCCATGAAATCTAGTATCACTGCTGAAATTAATAGTTTTCTCTTATAAGACAACTAGGGGCCTAGTATATGAATTCATGCACCTTGAAAGGAACTGTGGGCCGAGAGGCTGCAGTGAGCACAGGGGCGGGTCTTGGCCCACCCTCTGCACCCCTGCCTGGCCCCTCCCACCACAGCCCCCTGTCCCCTGTCTGCTGGCAGCCTAATTCCCACCGCCGCCACTCCCACATGCTGACAGCGCCGGCCCTGCTTGCACCCACTGATGGCATGGAGCGATTGGGTCCAATGCCAGCAGCGGGTGCAAGCGGGGCCAGTGCCATCAGCAGGTATGAGCAGTGGCTGCTGCCCCGATCGCCCCTCAGGAGCAGGGGGAGATGGAGAAACTCTCAGGGGTGATCAGGGCTGGCAGCCGCCGCTCGCACCCACTGATGGTGCCAAACAATCAGGACCTGCACCAGGCGCCAGCAGCAAATGCGAGCAGTGGCTCTGGTGCCGGTAGTGGGTGCGAGCGGGGCCGTCGCTGGCAGTGGGTGCGAGCAGGGCCGGCGCCGACAGCAGGTGCGGGCGCTGGCAACAGGTGCGAGCACCTGGTGGGACTGTGGTGCATGAGAGCAAGGAATTTTTAGTAACCACCAGAGGCTCACCCTGATGACAGCAACCGGTGCCCTGCCTTGTTCTGGCGCCCCCGCTCACCTGCTCCATCATGCCACCATGGCCGATGCTCACCATGTTCCATGCTCTGCCCCCTGCTGCTGAGGCCTGCCATGTTCCGCGCACGCCCCTGGTGGTCAATGCACGTCATAGCAACCGGTTGTTCAGTTGTTCTGCCGTTCGTTCTATTTGCATATTAGCCTTTTATTATATAGGATAATCACCAGACAACAGTCTGATTTCTTTTAGGCCCAAACAGTTGTAATGGGCAAGTTCTGATTTTCACGGCTTTTGTAAAGTGAAGCAAAGGAATATTATCTTTCAGGGTCATGTAGCAGCCAGTAAAGATGTTGGGACAAGAATCTTGTGTTCTGTACTTGCTATCTATATAAAAAAAAAACACATACAATTTTTTTTTTTTCTATTGAGCAGTCACTTAGAAATGGAAACACTATGAATGTATTAATATCTTATGCAGATAGTATTTTCCCTTTAGTAGGGAAGTAGTAATTAAATAATACACTTTGCTTTCTCTTATCTATAGGGAAGTGAATGCAAATATTGGACAAACCATTATTAAGATTCTGAACAGCATTTAAAGCCTGAGTTTGTGTGTTGCCTGTAAGGCTTCTTTTTCTCTAGGCCGAGAGGTAAAGCTATTTGTCTTAAAGAAATGACAGAGCCGAAACCGGTTTGGCTCAGTGGATAGAGCCGTCCGCCTGTGGACTGAAAGGTCCCGGGTTCGATTCCGGTCAAGGGCATGTACGTTGGTTGCGGGCACATCCTCAGTGGGAGGTGTGCAGGAGGCAGCTGATCGATGTTTCTCTCTCATCGATGTTTCTAGCTCTCTATCCCTCTCCCTTCCTCTCTGTGAAATATCAATAAAATATATTTAAAAAAAAAAAGAAAAGAAATGACAGAAAAGGTACTGGTGATGGGTTACAGGTTTTACCGCTTAACTGTATTTGTTTCATAAGCAAAAATAGCATTTGATAACTGTCTTATTCTACTGGGCAAAAAAAAGTCTTAAACAGCATTTTAGTTTAATGCTCTTACACAGACAATCCAATATGTGAATTAATCTGCCACCTAAAGTTAAAAACAATCAGGTAAAAATACAAAATAAGAACTGGAAACTGCATATGGACTAGAGATTTTGGGGCCAAGGAAGGATTACAACTTCTACTCAGTAGGTTGGAGAAATAGGTAGGCAAAATGTTCATTTGGCAACAACAACATAGGAAAATGACTGAGTTGTTTGTTTTAGAGCTCAGAAACACTGGGTAAACTCTAAGACTCACATGGTAAATGGGGATTTTTTAAACAGAACACCTTGGTTTTGGTTTTGGTTTTGGTTGTTACTCATGAACTTAATTTGGGAGTCCCATGGTTTCCATTAAAGGAAAGATGGGCTGTGTTCTGTGAACAACTTTCTGTGTTGTGTTTCTCAAGTAGTTCTCAGCTAAAACTGCCTTTCATTTCCATGTGGTTTACATTGAAATAAATATGCATGTTGACTAGCTAGGGAGGATTGCCCTGAAAGTTAAAGGAGATAATACAGTATATGGGAAGGCAATCTGACAAATATAAAGTCTTATACACATTGGTTTCAGTTAGTATTTCATTCAGTAAAAATCAGAAGCATGCCCTAGCTGGTTTGGCTTAGTGGATAGTGTGTTGGCCTGCAGACTGAAGGGTCTCAAGTTCGATTCTGGTCAAGGGCACATGCCCAGGTTGAGGGCTCAGACCGCGCAGGAGCCAGCCAAAGGGTCTCTCTCATCATTGATGTTTCTATCTGTCTCTCCCTCTTCCTTCTGCTCTGAAATCAATGAAGATATTAAAAAAAAAAAAATCAGAAGCATGCCTACTGTGCACCAGGAATTGCTTTAGGCACTGAGTATTCAGAGAAATAATAGTACTGATCTTTGCCCTTAGAGTTTATAAATACATTGGGGAAACAGACATATTTACAGAGATTGTAGAGTGGTAAGTGCAATGATTGGGATATGCCCAGTGCTTGGGAACATAGAAAGAGATTCCTGATGGTTTTTCAAGTCAGGGAGGGGTGAGGAAGTTAGGGAGAAGAGAGGAAAGGAGCCCCAGGGAGAGAAAGTTGCATGAATGTAGCCTTGAGGTGAAAAATACTTCAGTGGATTCCAAGTCAGTGAAGAGATCTGTGTAACTAGAGCTTAACATAGCAAGCAGAGAACAGCAAAAGATGAGTCCCAGGAGATCAGATTACAGAAGGCATGTCTATTACATTAAAGATTCATATGTTATCCTGTTAGTGATGGTAACCCAGTAACATCAGACCTAATGTGGTCACTCTGGGGGTGTATGGAGGGTGGATGTGAGGGTCAGCGAGGAGGATATTGCTGTGCACAAGTGGAAGATAGTGAGAGTGGGTAAGAACTGGATAGAACTGAAAGGGCAAATCTGAAAAACAGTGAAGAAAAGCAATGTATTGTGATTAATTTTATTAGAGTTGGTGAGAATGATCCTCAAGCTTACAGTATGAATTATTAAGTTACTTGTAATACAATTTACAATGGTGGGGAAAAAGTAGGTTTACAGTTATAAATACATGAAACAGAGTTTTTCTTGTATTATTTTTATTGATTATTGTATTATTTTCCATATGAACAACTGTAAACCTACTTTTGTCCCACCTTGTCTATACAGAACACTGAATGAGAATCAGATAATGGGGATAAAATATATGTTCATTCTTTGGCCATGTTTTTCTTAAGGTTTCTATAAGACATTTGAGTGGAGGTATCTGAAGGCCCTGATTGGGAATAACAGCTTGGGTAGGAAATTCAGATTTGTTAGTCATAAGCATTATATATAAGTTGTAGTTAATGCCCTCAAAGAAGCAAGGCAAGGACAAAAGCCTGGGAACACTGGCTTTTAGAGGGTGGGCCAAAGAGAACACCAAGAAGGAACCTGGAGGGGATGGTACAATGGTAGAAAGGGACACAGTTCAGCATCATGTCACAGAGGCTGGAGGGACAGAGGTTCAGGAAGGTGGTGGGACCCAAAGTGAAACCCAAGCAATGAAACCCAGGATAGGGACTTACAAAGAATCCCCTAAAATTGGAAAGCCATGACTTCTGGTGCCTTTAGCAGAGCAGTCTCACTGCAGGGGTGGCAGTAGAAACCCAACTGCAGTTAGTTGAGTGAATTTGGGGAGACTGAGCACAGAGTTTTTCTTGCCAGAGACTTTTGGATGGGAGGGAGAGGCATAGGAGGGCAGCTAGAGGAAAAGTAGGGTCAGGAGCAGATTGTGTTAAGAGAGGAGAAATGTAAGGTTGGAGGCTGAAGAGAAGGAACCAACAGTGGGAAAGATAGGTATGTATGAGAACACTACTTGATGTAGCGTGTTCCAAAAATGGGAGAGGTGGAGGGGATGGAATTTATAGGAAAGGTTGGCTTTAAGCTAAAAGGACTGAAATTCTTAAATCTCTGAGACTGGAAGGATGAATGGATGGAAGAGAGTGGGTGATGGGGGCATGGAGAGGGAGAAATGGATTGCTTCATGGCTTCGGGACAAAGGTATTTAGCATTTACTCATTACCCTAAGGACCAGGCACAGGCGAAATTGTCTTCTGAAGTCCCTCACCACCCTTCTCAGGGTTGCCTTACAGCACCCTCCTCAGGACCCTTGCTTACCATCTTCATGCTGTTCTTCCAGTGGCTCTGGATTCCCCACATACTGTCTTTCTCTTAAAATACCCATTGATTGTCTGAATTCAAGTATATTATAAATGATTTCATTCAAAGATATAAATATCTGATATCCTGCTACTGGCCCAATCTTCCCAGAATCCTTGCCTTTCAGATGGATACCCTGGCTTTTCAGCGGCCTTGCCCTATTAGACCTGACCCCTCTATTCAACCCAGTCTCCCCACACCCCATTAGTCCACACCCTCTGCTCTAGTCATACTTTTCCAGGAAATGAAGCACATGGTATACAAACTGAATGGTTGGAATAATAATTAGGACAGTGTAGATTTTCGGAGGCTTCCCCATTGTCAGACCCAACAGAGGCAGGCCACAGGCAGTGCTGTGTAGAACTGTGCTGCTGCTTCTGGTATGTTATATTTTAATACACGTTACCTCCATTCCTTGGAAGTTTTAAGCTACAGACTAGGAGTACTATTCACCTGTCTGTCTTAATAAAAAGTTAGGAAAATTTGAATTAGTGCTGCATTTTTTAAATCAGGCTTTACTGCTGCTTGCTCATTAATGTTACAATCACAGAAGCATTTTTTTCCTAAAAAATAGTGTTTTCCATTGTGTCTAAACAATCTCCAAATGAAAACAATGAAAAAATCCTCACAGGAGCTCCTTGGGCTCAGCATCATACGTAGATACTCGGACCCCAGATGTACTGGCTGTGCCCATGCAGAGAGGATGGCTATGCTCATAGTAAAAAGACCCACAGAGGCTCTGATATCTTCTGAGTCTGGATCTAGCATGTACAACTTTATGGGTAGGGGCACTGGTTTTAGAGTCAAACTGATTTTCTTCCTGATTACCAGTTACAAATTGTGAAACACGTCTCATAGCATTGTTGTGAGGATTAAGTGTGATCATGAATTTAAAGATTTAGCTTCATTGCTAGTACATAGTAAGTTTTCAATAAATGGAGGCTGCTACTGAATTATAACTGTCAATAATTCATGCTCTGATTTAAGAGAAGGCCTGGTTTCTCTAGATCCAGGCAGAGGTGGGGGCTGCTTTCTCATCCAGCCTCAGCTACATGGCTATTAAATGGTGAGTTTCCTTTACAAACAGGCACACAGGCTTGCTTTACTCTCATTACTGCTGCCTACTCTTTTTAGTCAGTTAATGTGATCAGTCACTTAGGGTAATTGTTTCCCTAAGAACCAAATGTGCTTACATTCAGTGGCATTCACTGTAATACAATTAATTTTTTCTAATAATATTCATCTAGTAGATAGGCACGGTATAAATGAGAGCAGTAATGATAAGCTACCTCCTGTTTGCTCATTTTGAAAAGACTCATTAGGGACAGTGGTCCTCAATGTTAATGAAATGATACAATCTAATTAGAGAATTGCAATTACACACACTAGTACTAGAAGGCAAGGAATTGCTACCTAATAGGTAATGTCCCTGTCTGCACCTTGCTCTTGCCCTCCTTTAGGATGCTTCCAACTTGGTCTGGATCCCATCCTTTCCTGGGGTCCCTTTTGGAATTTAGCTGTCTTCTTAATGCTGGTAAAAGCAGAAGCTATAAATAGCTTGTTTTTCAGTAGAACAACTCATGCCTAGAAAAGTTGATAATGATTTCAGAATTTCTTTAATTGACTTTTTAATTATAACACAGATAGCAACTATCCCATTCATATGTAATTCTGACAAAGAGGACAAGCAATTTCATATTCTTTGGAGATGATCTGACAAGTGTGGAAGCCTACAGTTAAGTACCAACTGCCTCATTTTTGGACAGGAGTACCTGGCAACCACTCACTCGGGAAGATCAGGAATTGGAGCATCTGAATCTTAATAAATTATTTGATAGAATAATCCAAGTGCTATAACACAAGCTGCCACTGAGAATGTAAATCTGATTGGCTGGCTTAGAATCTTGCTTTTCTACTTTTGTGCACATATTGTGAATTGGGATACTGTATAGCCAATTAGTGTACGAACAAGGTCTTACCATAATTATTATTTTTTTCTACTTTTAGACTTTATCAGCAGTACATCAGGTAAATTATTAAAATAAATTTTCATAAAATGCAAAGCTTAAGTTTGAGATAAGTACCATGTTCCTTTACTCTTTTTATCTTTTGATACTTGCCTAAGAGTTCCAGAACTTCAGAACTAGAATTAGACCAAAGAAACTGCTTCATCTCAAATAGCAGAGAACAAGTCCAACATTCGTCTGTTCCTACCAGCACTTTCAGTAGCTTTCAAAGGCCAAATACATAGGTCATTAAAATATCCAGAGGCCCAAGCTGATGTGTCTTTTGCAACCACAGAACAGTAATTTTCAGAACTTTGGATTTCAGAGACCAGGAAAAAAATTCTCCTTAAGTGTAGTCCTACAAAGGGTGGACACCTTTTTATTTTACCAAGTAAAGATATTTTAATATTTTTTCTTTTTTATTTATTTGTGAATTTGTGAATATTTATTGAGCACATAATATCTGCAGATACTAAAGTGTGCCTTGCAGTGACAAACAAAGCTAGGTACATTCTATGCCCTCAAGTATCATATAGTCTGGTGAGTAGACAGTTATTAATCAATTACGCTAATATATAGAAAGTTGACATTGAGTTAGGTTCCATGAAGGAAATGAACATGGTTCTCTGAGGGCATGTAACTCATTAATTTGTAATGGAGGGAGAGGGTCAGAGAATTCTTCTCTTTAAAATTAATGCTTGGATTTCAGAGGTCTCAGACTATTTGGGCCTTGTAGGCCATGGTAAGGATTTTGAAATGTATGCCAAGAGTAATAGAAAGTCATTAAAGAATTCTAAGCAGGATTGATGTTTTTAAAAGATTCCTCTGGGTGCTATTGGAGAGTGGATTGGAGGGAAGCAGGAATGGAAGGAATGAGATCAGCTGGGACAAAATTCCAGGGGTGTAGATCTGACTAGTGTGGTGAGTAGTTTGATTTGAAGAATATTTTGTATCTAAAATTGCTGAGACTTACTGATAGGTGAGGGGCTAAGGAGAGGAAGAAAGAATAAAGGTATAAGGATGACGTCTATATTCCTGGCTTAAGCAACTTGTCATTTAATATACTATTACTGAGTTAAAAAGACCGGAAGAGGAAAAGGTTGAGGCAGGAACAAATAATCAAGGGTCCTGTTTCATGCTTGTTAAATTTAAAATACCTGTAAGATATCCAAGGCAGGCAGATATACAATTCAGAAGCTTAGAGGAGTATTTTGCTACTATAAATATGCATTTAGGAGATATCAGCATATCAATGATATTATAGTCATGGAAGTAGATAAGGTTTCACAGCAATAAGCATTATGGAATTTAGAACATTTTGAGGCTGATACAAGAGGGGAAATCTTCAGACCATATTTCTAAAAAAGGGATATCATTTTAACACACACAAAATAGAAAGAACAAAGTATTAGTCCTTTAAATTAAGAGCATTCAGTTGCATCTTTTCTCCACTGTTTTTATCATTCTCATTTTGCTGTAAAGCAGTGAGAACTCTTCAAACCACTCTGCAACCCACTGCTAGAGTTTCTGCATCTGCCTTAGGCAGAAATGACCTCATTTTCATAGCAGAAGGTGTTATCCACACCCAGTGTCTCCGGATCTCTTAGACTGTACAAGCAAAAGACACATCTATGGGTTCTGGATCAAACTAGTACAAGATGGAAACTCACAGAGTAACATAAGGTCCTACAACTGGTAACCAGTTTCCCCCTATCCTGAAACACAACATCAGTTGCCTCCCATGTACTTTAAATTGCAAAGAACTAATATTTTAATAATATCCAGTCTTTCAATTCATGAACACAGACATCTCTTCATTTGTTCAGATCTTCTAAGTCAGAGGACTGACTGCATTGAAAACTATTTGTGTGCATCAGGGTCAGTTAACATTGCATAGCTATCTCCTCCTCCCACCCATCATAGTATTGGCATCCATCACAGTATTCTTTTCTAGTGGACCTAGTAAAGGTTCCTGAATTACCCTATCAGAGGGCCCCAGGCAGCCCTGATCAACCAGATTGGAATGTGGGAGATAAATACCCTACTACTACTTGCAATAATAACCATTTTATCATTATACTTACAACTATGATTATTAATAACATTCTTAAGACTTTATGTCATGCATAGCACTAAGCGTTATCCATATCTCATCTTATGTAAACCCTACCAACAACTTAGAGAGTTGGAGCATTTTATAGATAAAGTTATGGAGGCTGAAAGATTGACATTCCAGGTTTATATTTCATAATCATTTTTACATTATATTGTAATCATATGCCATTATATGCTACAAGGGAAACCCACTGGGACTCTATACTTTTCCTATTTGAAATCTCACCACCTAACGGTGCTGGGCACATTTAAAGTGCTTATTAAATGTTGAAGATCATATAGTGATAGAGACCTTTTGAAGGGCAATGAGTGTTTCTTACAGGATTGGGAATCTCTCACACTGCCTAGCCTAATACTCAATAAATATTTGGAAGGTCGAGTGTGTGGGTTTTAAAGTGGCTGAGAAACTCCTATAAACTCAGAAGGTTGTGAGCAGTGCTGCTGGTGGATGGATTACTAATGAAGGCGGATTAAGAAGATGTGCTGCCTGATAATGCTGTTTTTGCATCTGTGGGTCTGACTCTTATTTAAGCATTCTTATTCATGACCTGATGGAAAAAAGAAAGAAGCTGCTCATTTTTGGAATTCACTAATGATTCCAATTTGGAAAGTACTGCGAGCAGCTCAGGCAACAGAAATAAAATGCAAACGACCTTTGAGACTCGAGGTATGTAAGTTGGGAATAATAACTTTGTGCGCATTTGAAAAAGGAAAGGCAGTGAGTACACCTGCGGGGAGGGAATGCAAACACAGAGCTGTTCTCTGGGAAGCAGACGCCAGCGCGCAGCGATGCCAAAGTAGGCCCAGGGGGCACCGTGGTCTGCAAATTAAATTCAGGCCAGCCAGGCAGCCTGGCAGGATGAAAGGGAAGTCCAGGCTGAGGCTGCCTGCGCAGAAGGGCGCGGAATAACAGTGCCTCTGCGGACATTTCTAGCTGAGCAGCACCTGGCGCCACACATTGTGCTCCCACCACCTCATTAGGAGGGAAGCTCAGGCAATTTGGCAGGAGTGCAGAGAATAGCAACAAGAGTGAATGAATACAGGAGCCTGAAGAAAGGACACGGATAGAAGATGAAAAGGATTAGAAGCTATAGTTTAGCTGCAGAACACTAAGGGGAAGAGGATGGAGAGGCCCAGAAACTATTAATAAATATCCAGGTTTACTCTAAAATAGCCCTGTGGAAACCTGCAGAATCCTCATCAAATTAAGACTTTTCATATTGAAAATAAACATTTTCTTCCAAGCGATGGGCTTCATGCCTGAACCAGCACTCTGCCTATCCAGGTGCTCAGTAAATACTACCTAATCAAGTGGCTGTCCTTTGCCAAAAGACTGTGGGATCCAGGACATAGGCCAATAGGAAGCACATTAGAAAATCAGCCAGCCCTTTCCTTAGTGCCCAGTGAGGACAGGATTAAAGGAATTAGATTTTTGTTGTGTTGTGTAAGTCAAACTCTTTCAACAATGAAGTCGCCCCTTCCCATTCAGAGAAACAGAAAACAAAATAGAAACCCTTGTAGCCCAGAGAATGCCCAAGACACGGTTGGCTAGGCTCTGGCTAAATCCTATCGCTGTAATTTACTTTATGTCAAGGGCACTGGTGAGATGCTCCTTTCTCCCCTAGTGGGCAGTGGGGGAAGAGGCAGCGAAAGCTGTGCCTCTGGACGAAAGGTGGACTTGGTAAAATTCACTTTGAAAAGATCAAACACACAGATATCCAGGTAGATGGACTTGAGGTTAATTCTCTGTTTTATAGAACAGAGTCTCTGAAAACAGCATTTGCCCTGGGTGCAATTGCATTCATCTTTGTTTGCAGATCATAACTACACTGTTCTTAACCTGCTGCCTGAGGACAGTAAGGTATTCCGGTTCCAGCCAGTTGAAAAGCAGTCACCCTGATGTTACCCAGCTCCAGGCTCCATGTTCCTGCTCTTGCCTTTCTCTCGCTGGTCACAACCACTACCCTGAATTTGGGTTTACTAATCTAGTGTGTGTTTTTATACTCTAACTATGAATATACATATCCATAAGCAAAGGGTGTTATTTTGCATGTTTTCTAGTTGTACATAAATATTATATTTTGTAAAATCACTACAAAATTATATAATTACTAAAAGTATTATATTTCAATTATTTTCATATATCTTGTTATTGATTTTTAACCATATTTTTGCATGTGGTTGTGTAGTGTTTTATTGTATAAATATGCAATAACAGTTTAGTTATACATTTTTCTTCTGCTAAACATTTTGACTGATTGTTTACAGTATTTTCCTCTTACAAATAATGCTACCTATAATTAACATTCTTCTACATGTTTCTTTGTCACATGTGTGCGGGTTTCTTAGTCTAAGGTATATATCTAGAAAGAAAGTTACAGGGTAAAGGAGGCATATTTCTTTAATTTTCTTTGATTTAACCAACGTGTTCTACAAAATATTGTATCAGTTTAAACATTCACAGTAGTGGATGAGAGAAACTATTTCTGTATTCAACACTGGTTATCAAACTCTGATTTTTCTTCATCTATTGGTGTGAAATGGTATCAATTTATTTTATTTTGTATTTCCCTGACAATAGGTAAGGTTAAGAATCTTACATAGGTATGTTGGCCAATCAGGTTTCCTTTTACAAAAATAGCCTATTCATATCCATTGCCTTTTTTAGGGGAACAAGGAGTTGTCTTTGTCTTACTGCTTTGTAAAGCTCTTTATATATTGTGGATAGCAATTCTTTCTTAGTAACACACAATGCAAATGGTTTTCCCATACTGTTGCTTAACTATTCATCCTATCTAATAAAGAGGGAATATGCTAATTGACCTTTATGCTGTTGCAAAGATGGCGGCACCCACAGCCAATAAGGAGGGAATATGCTAATTGACTGCCACGCCCTCAAAGATGGTGGCACCCATAGCCACAAAATGGTGGTGCCCAGTGGTGCCCAGTCCCCTCAGCCCCACCGGGGCAGCAGGTGTGTGGCAAGGCCTCCAGAGTCCCCCAGTCCCCTCAGCCCCCCAGCCGGCCCAAGGTGCAGGCTAGCCTCGGATGGCGGCTGCCCAGCCGCACAGGTCCACCTGAGGCTCAAGTAACCAGGGCCAGCCAAGGCTTGCGCTGCCAGCAGTGGCAGCAGCAGAGGTGTGATGGGTCGTTGCCTTCCCCTGATTGCCAGGTCGCCTCCCACCCCTGAGGGCTCCCAGACTGTGAGAGGGGGCAGACCGGGCTGAGGGACCCCCACTCCAGTGCATGAATTTTCATGCACTAGGCCTCTAGTGTTGTTTATAATGTTGCTTTGTGAATAGGAGTATTAAAATTTAATATCTTAAAATCTATCAACCTATGACTTTGTGGTTTGTGCTTTTTATGTGTTATATAAGAAATCCTTCTCTACCTCCAAAACTTGGAATATATCTTCCCATATTTTCTTACAAAAACTTTAATGATTTTGCCTTCCACAATTAGTCCAGCTGGAATTATTTTTATCTAACATAAAAGAATCTTGTTTTATTTTATTTTTTTTTTCATATGAATAACTTGCAATCTCAGCCACATTATTGAATTTTCCATTTTTGGGTCATTAATTGATATTTCCACTTATGCATAGGTCACTTTCTGAGTTCTATATTATGTTTCAGTGGTCTAGTTTTCTATCCCTGTGTCAATATGACACCTTGTGTATCACCATAGCTTCAGCGAAATTATTGTGTAGGGTTAGATAAACGAGCTCTGGAGACACACTGCTTGCATGTGATCCTAACTCTGCCATTCCCTTAGTGTGGCACTTTCAGAGAGACCCTCAATTTCTTTCTAATCTGTAAAAAAATGACAATGATGAATTCATAATGAATTTAAACTTTTTGCCTGGCATATAAAAGCTCAATACATGTTAGCTGCTATTATTTTATTTGTAGTATCAGTATTATTATTACTAACTATGATATCTGATAGGTTAGGACACCTCTACTTTTTTTCCCCAAAAAAATAGCGTTAACTATTGTTGACCTTTTGCTCTTTCAAATGGATGTCAAGATGGGTTTATAATGTCTCACGAAAAAGCCTGTTGAAATTCCAATGTCATTGCATTGATACAGGTATTCAATTGAGTCTTCTTATTCATCAATTTGATATACCTCTTTGTCTATTCAGTCGTTTTATGTCAATCAGAAAGTAATTTTGTAATTTATTCCACAAAGATCAATGTGTATTTGTTAGATTTATTCTTAGCTACATTTTAGTATATTGATATTGTAAATGAGGTACTTTTTTATATCATTACTAGAGGCCTGGTGCACAGAATCCGTGCACTTGGGGGGGATTCCTTAGCCTGGCCTTCACCCTGTCGCAGTCTGGGAGCCCTCAGGGGATGTCCGACTGATGGCTTAGGCCCATTCCCTGTGGAGCGGGGCTAAGTCGTCAGTAGGACATCCTTAGTGCTGCTGTGGAGGAGGGTGAGGCTCCCAACCCACCGCTGCACTTGCCAGCTGTGAGCACAGGTTCTGGCTGAGCACTGCTCTTTCTGTGGGAGTGCACTGACCACCCGGGGGCAGCTCCTGCATTGAGCGTCTGCCCCCTGGTGGTCAGTGCGCATCATAGTGATGGGTCATTCCGCTGTTTGGTCAATTTGCATATTAGCCTTTTATTATATAGGATTACTGCTATGTAAAAATACTATTATTTTTATGTTGACCCTGTATCTAGCCACCTGGCTGAACAATTAATAATTCTAATGGTCTATAGATTATCATAGATTATTTATGTAAACAGACCCATCATTTATACAAAAATACAGGTTTGTCTCTATCTTTACAATATGTACCTCATTTTATTTTTCTTGTCTTAGTAAAGAGGAATAATACTAGCAGGAATCCTTGTCTTATGCTAACTCTAATGGTAACAGTGCCAAGTTTCATTAAGTTTAATCCTTGCTATAAATTTTTGATAGATAATAATTATCAAATTTAAGAAGTTTCCTTTTATTTCTAATTTACTCATAGTTTAAACAGAAATGAATGTTAAAATTCATTACTTTTTTTTTACATGGATTGTTTATTTTTTTACTCTGTTAATATTGTATAATGTACTCATAGATTTTCTAATGTTGAAATATCATTTCATTCCTAAGATAATACACTTTGGTATTTTAAAGAAACACTTTGGTTTTCCCCCAAAGGACAAGTACCTTAAGGTTTTTAAGCAATTAGTTGTTGATTTGATTTCACCTAAGTTGTCCTTTTTGGGGTCTTGGTATTGTTATATTGTCAATTAGCGAGCTAAATACAAGATGCCTTAACAAGCCAACTAATCAGGAGTCTTTATTATGTGTGGACTCAGAGCAGAATATCTCTGTCAAATTCTGAGCAAAATCATGGAGGAAGCTTTCTCTATTTATATGCTTCCAGTTCTTTGTCTCCAAAATATGGTTTTTCCGGACCTTCTGCAGACTTTACAAAGAGCTTTGTGTAAGTTATTTTTGCAGACAACTTGTAACCTTGAGTATATATCATATCTAATAAATACCTGGCATGAGAGTATGGGAGTATTATCTTCTTACGTTTGATGGCTGGCTAGCTTGTAAGGTCAGACAATTAAGTTTTTATCTTTTTCTATTATTTAAACTAAAAAACAAAGTCATTTTACAGAATAAGAGACTGTCTAAAAATGACAGAGTTTACAATGACAGAGTTTACAGAACAAAGGACTATCTAACAATAGCAGAGAATTTCAAACAGCAGTTTTTATACAAGATGGAGGTTACTATGCTTCAGTATGTTTAGTTCATGACTTCTTTATTTCTCTCTCTTTTTTTGGCATTTCTACATTTAAAAAATAAAACTTGTGTGAATATATGAATAGTGGATGATGATGAGTTTAGAAGTATTAGCTCCACTTATTTTGAACCATGAAATAAAGGTATATAAGAAGAACTTCCTACCAGCCAAGGATTTCTGGGGTATGTTGGTCCAGTGCCATAATTATCTTATTTTCTGAGTAGGCAAATCATGTTGGCGATTTGTCTAAAAACCTGGTGACAGCTGTATCTAGAATGATTTAGGAAGCAGATTCCATTTTTCCAGGTAACTGGGTACTGTTTGTATCTTCCTAGAAGCTGCCCTGGGTAGTGGTGATGGAAAAGGCATCTGCTCTTACTCTTTTGGAGCCACTTTTGGTTTTATTGTTTTTATTCATCTTTGGTAATTGCATCATTTTTTTGTAGTTCTGATGCTCAGCAAAGAAAATATGTTCTGCTCAATAATTAGTGTCCATTTTACAAAATCACTCCAATGTAATTGCTCTTGGTGTAAAATCCCAGGTCAGTGTAGAATACAGTTTTGATGTTTTTTGAGCAGTCCTGTTTCTGAATACCTGTCCTAATTACATGCACACATTCAATTACTGAGAAGTTGTGTAGCAAAAGAACTGTATATGAATAATAACAATAATGTGATGTCCTGGTCTGTTAGCTTTAAAAAAATATTTCAGAAATTTATTAAAACGTTTAATGTTAGTTTTTCATTCAATGCTCTGTGAACCAAATGCCTTATTCCAACTGGAAATGTGTTAAAAAGAGAATACTCTTTTCTCTGTCCCTCCTCATCATATAGTATATAGGAAGAAAGAAACTAAACTCCTGGGAGTTATCGCCTTGATTAACTGTGAAGTAATAAACATAGGAAAGCAGCAACAATTCATGGAGTTGGGTACTAAATCTCCATCTTTATGGCTTGCATTTGCCAACTGTCTCTGTATTTGACAGATAAAGTGCATCTGTGAATTTTAAGCTTCTCAGGTTACAGTTAAGATATGTAATTAGATTTCTAGATTTACATGTTCCACCAAAACTTCTGCTACAGAGGGAAAAAGCCAATTAAGCCAGCTTTACTCAGCTTCAAAACAAAACTTCAACTTGAAAATTGATGGAAGAACTTAACTAATGAGGACACTTCACTTGGGGCAGCTTATTGCTCGATGCAGGCTGTGAGCTCTGGGACGCAGGCTCTTCTTTGAAGGCTGCAGTTAGGAAGTTTACTCGGCTAATAAAGCTAATTCCTTTAGACATACGGTTTGATGCAGGGGCAATTGGAAATTAGTATTTTGAACATTTACTGCATACAGTTTTCTAAGCATTTATACTTATTAGATGAAAGGTAGCTATTTGAGAAACTGTATTAACTCCATCAGGTAAATGAAGAGCTACCTCAATGCTCTGAAGCAAAAATACATTCCAAATGTGTAAAACTCTTTGGATTGCTAAGGACTAATTCCAGGCTAGAAATACTTCCAATAATCATAGTGACTAGGATGATAAAAGTAACTAATGTTTCCTGAGCAGATACCACATGCAAGCACTCCCTAAACCGTAAATAAGCATTAACTTATTTAGTACTTATGAAGAATATGCATGATAGGTCATTTTACAGTTAGAAACTGATGTTCATGAAAAGCTGAGCCGTTTGCCCAAGGCTACCTGTCTCCTTTAGCAGGTTAAATTCTTTATCTTCCGTGAAATGGAAACAGACTTGTTGATTATTACCTTTTATAAAATAGCCTTAATGCCCTTAAAAGTAAATGCTTCCTTGAATAATATAAGAATCCAGGAAGACACTAGAAATGTCAGCTCATAAGGGTAAGCATATATTTTATTGTTAACAGGCCCAGGAAATTCATGTGAGATAAAGTTACCTATATATCTTCAAGAAGATCATCATCTAATCAGGCAGATAAAACAAATGCATGAGGAATTACTTGAAATAATTATAAAACAAAATGTCAGCAAACACAAAGTAAGAAAATACTTGGAATTGAAGTCCAGTTCCTCTGGACCACATTTGCATCCACTGTAAAACAATGGGGGTGGAGTGGGGAACTACTTCCCTTAGGTTTCCTCTTGCTCGAACACCTAAGCTGGTGATTCATATGCTAATGAGTGCATATGAACAAATCCATGTGGAGAACACAGCAAGGTCTAAGTGTGGATTGAGCAAAGCAAAGTGGGGATGGTCATTAAAGGTGTCCTGGAGATGACCTTTGAACGAGATCCAAATAAGGTGAGAGATGTTGATTGGTTTAGAAGGGCTGAGATCATTCTGATTTGGGGATCAGATAGAGTGAGGATAGTGATCAACTGGAAAAAGAGTGAGAAAATAGTAACTAAAGAAGGGAACAGGAGTGGCAGGTTAAATAATTTTTTTTTCTAAAATAGATGAGTTCAGTGACTGTTTATCAGAGCAGCCACATCATTTTATATCCCCAGCAGCATTGAATGAGGTTTCCAGTTTTCCCATCTTTGCCAACACTTGTTAATACCTATCTTTTTTTTAAAATATATATTTTATTGATTTTTTACAGAGAGGAAGGGAGAGGGATAGAGAGTTAGAAACATCGATGAGAGAGAAACATCGATCAGCTGCCTCCTGCACACCTCCTACTGGGGATGTGCCCGCAACCAAAATACATGCCCTTGACCGGAATTGAACCTGGAACCTTCCAGTCTGCAGGCCGACGCTCTATCCACTGAGCCAAACCAGTGAGGGCAATACCTATCTTTTTTATAGTAGTCATCCTAGTGGGTATGAAATGGTATCTCATTGTGAGTTTAATTTATAAATCAAAAGGCACATTAGAATTACCATAAATCTATTTTTTAAGGGTTTAGGTGCCACAGTGGCTGCACCAGTCTGCATTCCCACCAGCAGTGCAGGAGGGTTCCTTTTTCTCCACATCCTCGCCAACACTTGTCGTTTGTTGATTTGTTGATAATAGCCATTCTGACAGGTGTGAGATGGTACCGCATTGTTGTTTTGATTTGCATCTCTCTGATGATTAGTGACTTTGAGCAGGTTTCCATATGTCTCTTGGCCTTCCTTCTGTCTTCTTTCAAAAAGTGTCTGTTTAGATCAGTTGCCCATTTTTTGATTGGGTTGTTTATCTTCTTTTTGTTAAGCTGCATGAGTTCCCTGTAAATGTTGCAAATTAAACCCTTATCGTTGATATCATTGGCAAATATGTTTTCCCATGCAGTGGGCTTTCTTGTTGTTTTATTGATGGTTTCCTTTGCTGTGCAAAAGCTTTTTATTTTCATGTAGTCCCATTTGTTTATTTTCTCTTTAGTTTTCCATTGGGGCAGTATCAGTGAAGAAGTTCCTTCGGCATATGTCTGAGATTTTTCTGCCTGTGGATTCCTCTAGTATTTTTATGGTTTCCCGTCTTATGTTTAAGTCCTTTATCCATTTTGAGTTTATTTTTGTGTATGGTGTAAGTTGGTGATCTAGCTTCATTGTTTTGTATGTATTTGTCCAATTTTCCCAACACCATTTGTTGAAGAGACTGTCTTGACTCCATTGTATGTTCGTGCCTCCTTTGTCAAATATTAATTGAGCATAGTGATTTGGGTCAATTTCTGGGTTCTCTATTCTATTCCATTGATCTATATGTCTGTTCTTGTGCCAGTACCAGGCTGTTTTAAGAACAGTGGCTTTGTAATACAGCTTGATATCTGGTATTGAGATCCCACCTACTTTGTTCTTCTTTCTCAGGATTGCTGCAGCTATTCGGGGTCTTTTTTTATTCCAGATAAATTTTTGGTCATTCCTCACTAACACCCCTGCCGGCCTGGTTGCCCCATGCAGACTGCTGTTTGGTTGTCCCTCTGGTTGTTTTGTTGTGACGGCCCCTAGCTTTTTATATATTAGGATATGTTTTTATTTCTCTTGGATATATACCTAGAACTGGAATTTCTGGGTCATGTGCTAACTCTATGTTTGACATTTTTTGAAGAACAACCAGACTGTTTTTCAGAGTAGCTGCATCATTGTATATCCCCAAGCAGCATTGAATGAGGATTCCAGTGTTCCCATCTTTGCCAACACTTGTTAATACCTATCTTTTTTATAGTAGTCATCCTAGTGGGTATGAAGTGGTATCTCATTCTAAGTTTGATTTGCTTTTCTCTGATGCCTAATGATGTTAAACATCTTTTTCATATACTAATTGGCCAGTTGTATATCTTCTTTGAAAGGGTCTATTCAAACCCTTGGCCCATTTCTTAACTGGGTTATTTGTTTTTTTTTGTTATTGAGTTATAATAATTCTTAGCCCAAAAGTGGAAACATCCCAATTGCCCATCAAGTGATGAATAGATTTTAAAAAATGTTCTATATATACACTATAGAACAGCCGTGGCAAACTACGGCCCGCGGGCCAGATCCAGCCCATTCGGCTGTTCTATCCGACCCATGGAGCCGAAAGAGCGGAGGGTTCTCTTGCTCTCCCCTCCGCTCCTTTACTTTGAATTTATATTAGTTCACACAAACACTCCATCCATGCTTTTGTTCCGGCCCTCCGGTCCAGTTTAAGAACCCATTGTGGCCCTCGAGTCAAAAAGTTTGCCCACCCCTGCTATAGAATATTATTCAGCAATAAACAATACTGATAAATGCTACAACTTGGGTGAACATTGAAAACATTATGCTAAGTGAAAGGGGCCAATTACAAAAAACAACATATTGTGTAATTCCACTTATATGAAATGTCCAGAATAGACAAATCTGTGGAGACAGAAAATAAATTGATTAGGTGTTTCCTGGAGCTGAGGCAGGTATGGGCACAGGGTTTCTTTTTGGGCTGATAAAAATGTTCCCAAATTATTTTGTGTTAATTGATAGACAACTCATTGAATATTCTAAACACCACTGAAATGAATACTTTAAATGAATGAATAATATGACATGTGAGTTATATCACAATAAAGCTGTTAAAAGGAAAATATTATTGCGTGATTGTAGAGGACAGGATGTTAGAGGCTGAAACTGTAGATAAGGAAACAAGCACAGAAAATGTTAATATAGTCAAAGGAAGTAAGGACTTGAACTAACATAGTGGTAATGGGGATGGTACAGCAGGGACAAATGCAGGAGGTAACTAGGCAGGCTCTCCCTACATCATCCCTGATGGGTGGTAGCCATCCCTTTATTTAAGAACACCAGAACTGAGGCCTCTGTCCATCACCTCCTATCCCCCAGCTGGCCTGAATAGAGAATCATTTTAATTAACTTTATTGTTTAGGGGCAAAAATTGCTTGTCTGCAACATTTACCCAATGTCTTTAATTCTGCCTTGTCAAAATAGACATGTTGCTATAATAACTTTGGAAAACTTTGTTTGGTAAATGATCAGGATCTGTTGTGGATTATAGGATGTGTAAATGTTTGTACAGTAAAGGTCAGGGAGATTAGTTCTCAAATTAGAATTCTATTTTTGAAAAACTGAACTGTTCATCAGATGGCGGATGAAGAGATCAACCCCCCATGCTAGGTGGGGATTTTACTGACAGCATCTTGCTAGGACACTAAGAAGGTACTATTGATACTCCTGACATTCAGCTTAATCAGCATGTAACCCTTTCAATTCAACTAACAATATGTTTACATTATGCAGACAGAATTTCTCTCTTAAGATTTCATTAAATATTTAACTAACACAATGAAAGGAAAACACAACCAGTAACATAGCTGTATCAAAATGGGAAATCAATCCGTTTCAATCCTGTTAGGCAGCCCTCTCACTAACCCTGTAGGCAGGAGACCTGTGGGAAGGGAAGAAGGGATCTTAGGCCTAGAGCCAGAGATGGAATTAAATCTTTGTGGGTCCAGCTTGTTGACAATCCTCATCACTTGCCGTGTGCTGACAAAGGGCCAGACTTGGAGACCCCACTGCCTGCCATCTCTGTTTATCTGGAGATTCAGGAGCTGCCTCAGAAGTCGTGTTGATTGTTTCAGCATTTTCTTTAAAATGTTGCTCTTTTCACCCATACAATTTTCTCCAGGATTCCCCAAAGGAAGATAACACTAGGATTTCAGAGTTTTAGCAACACGCTGATGACAAATTTGGAATATTGAGTAACCAATTTAACTTTCATGTCCCAAAGCAGTAGAAATAATAATAATAACTATAATAAAAATAGTTTACACTTTTTAGCACCATAGCAGTTACAAAACACTTCACATGTATTGTTATTTAACGTATCCAGCGGGGAAAACAAAAACTGTGCTCTTTAACTGTTCAATATATGTTTTGTTTGATTTTATTTTGAAAAAAATATAAAGCAAAAAGGTTTTCCTCCATAAGAAAAATAAAGGCCAGAAATGTATTTTACCTCCCTGCTGCCCCTCCATTTGCTTTGTCTAACAGCAGATGTTCCTAATACCTTCAGCAGGAGCAGAGGGCAATAATGCTTTCTCCCATTTTGTGCAAGAAGGATCCAGTAAACATCCCAAGTCCAGGGAGAAGTAGACAAAAGTTATGGGAGTGAGCATATGATGAGCTTCACCACATGTCTTTCTTCAAAAGTACAGTCATAGAAAGAAAGTATAGTATCCCCTTCCAGTCTGCTAGTTGGCCTATGATTAGACCACAGACTTAATCTTACAGCATAGGTTGTTGTAGAAAAAAGGATAACCTATTGGGATAAACTGAGCATCACAAAGTTAACGTGAACCTAATGAAGTGTGAGCATCAGGCCCCTGTGAGAGGAAAAGAGATCAGAGAAGAAAAGGAACTAAGTCTGTAGGTCTCCAACAATTTGTTGTGTTTTATATTTTCATTTTAAATTTTTACTTTTGTACCGAATTTGTATTTGTAACTTTATCTTTTCTTAAAGATCCTCACTCCCCCCAATCACATAGGGTCTAAGCCTCAAGTCACCTGGATCCACCCTTGCAAGGTACTTAATTCAATATCATACTACAGACATGAGATCAGCCTTCAGAGCAAGGCCAGATTTGGATTAAATGCCAGGCTAACGGTAAATCTACTGGTGATATCAAACTGGTGAGAAAAAAATGAAACATACCAGATTCAAATATGCAAAGTAAATGCATCATTTTTATTTTAACAATCCTCATCCGTCCTGGAGCATTGGATGCCTCCAAAACAGTATGGGGGTGAACACAAAGGGGAAGCATGCTGATACAATTCAGAATTATGATCTCTCCCATAAGACTATTATGAGGATTTCTTTCAGATTTTCTTTTGAAAGTTTTTATTTTCAGCAGTGTTGTATTTTTATTTTATTTCAGTGACTGTTCTAAGCTATATGTTGGTATTCTGATATCACATAGAAACTAGTCAGGTAAAGTACATAATTTATATTTGCTTAACAAAGATCCTGTTTTAGATAGTAGATATTAGTTCATGTGTGACAGATGCCTTCTGGATCCCTGGAGGCCAAATTACAGCCAGCAAGTAAAGTATCTCCCAGATTCTAAATCAAAATAGTGGCATACTCTCTTCTAGCTATGTCTGTCTGTCTGTCTATCTATTCAAATAGACATAAAGCTATCTAGATATTCGTATACCTTTATATACCTGGTAGTAAATAGATCTATAGATGTCTATAGCTTTCTTTATACATACTGTATATATCAGATATGGCTTAATGTATGCATTAGCTTTTAAAGAGGCCTGACTTAACAACTCGAATATAAAGAGCAATTCACATATTCAAAAGATCCCAACGAAAAAGGGACTGTAGCAAGAACTTCCTAACTAGTTTTCCTTCTACTAATCTCTCTCCCTATAGTTTATTTTCTACACAGAAACCAGGAACTTTCTTATAAACTTAAATAACCATCTAGTGGCTTCTCATTGAACTCAGAGTAAAAGCTCAAGTGTTTTTTTAGTGTCCCAGTAGGTCCCCCATCTCCTGCCTTCTGCCTTCTTTCTCACCTGTCCCAGCCACACAGGCCTCCTTGCTGTTCCTGCAGTCCTGCCACACACTCCTGCCTTAGGGCGTTTCCAATTCCCAGAGTCCTCTTTCCTGAGATACTCTGGCTCTTCTTCTCTCATGGCCTTCACACCCTCCTGAAATATCTTTAAAAATGTTTTGTTGAACCACACTGAGAATCCTCTTCTCACCTTACCCATCATTCTCTTCCTCCGACCCTGTTTTATCCTTCCTCGCACCTGTTTTCACTGTCAGAATTCATTGTCTCTTCTCTGCACTGGGAAGTACATGAGATGGGGGATACTTTATTTACTGTTGAATGCCCAGCACTTAAGAGGAGTATCCACCCCAGGCCTTTGCCATGCTATTGTCTGTGTCCATAGCTAATGCATATCTATATATATAATCTATATATATAAAGAGGTAATATGCAAATTAGGCCGGGACACTGTAATGGGTCACAACCAGACAGGAAGAGGTTGCGCGTGCAGGTGAGGCCCGGAGTGGAGACGGAGACAGAGACAGAGACAGAGACAGAGACAGGGGGGCCTGCCCAAGCTGCCCCAGAGCAGACACAGGCAGGGGGGTTGGGGGACGCTGCCAGTCAGGTGCGGGTTCCGGCCCCCTGTGGCACTGGTCCAACCTCCCACCGCGCTAGTCCGGCCTGACTCCCGTGGCGTCCAGCGCTGCTGCGTGAGTCAGGCGCAGGTTCTGGCCTCCCGCGGGGTGCCTCCTCGCATGGCGTGAGGCGAGGCACCTTCCTACTTGATTTCAATTGCGCGCTGGGCCTCTAGTATGCATATAAAATCTTTGTTTAATGTGGGACAGGAACTGGGTGGACGGGGACAATGGGGAGAAAAAGAAGAACATCTGTAATATTCTCAACAATAAAGATTAAAAATAATAATAATAAAAGAGTAGTATCCAGCCAACTCATCCCAGCTTGCTTGAAAATTTCTCAGTTTTAGCAGAAAATTTTACATTGTTGAAATCTCCTCTGTCCCAGGAAATCCCAAACTGTTGGTCACCCTCTACTCAATAAATAGCTGTTGAATGAAAGATAGGAAAAAATAAAAGAATGAAGACAGGAAAGGAGGGAGCTAGAAAGGAAAGGAGGAAGAGAGACAGGGAAAGGATATTTTTTAAAATATATTTTTACTAATTTTTTACAGAGAGGAAGGAAGAGGGATAGAGTTAGAAGCATCGATGAGAGAGAAACATCGATCAGCTGCCTCCTGCACACTCCCTACTGGGGATGTGCCCGCAACCAAGGTACATGCCCTTGACTGGAATTGAACCTGGGACCCTTCAGTCTGCAGACCGACGCTCTATCCACTGAGCCAAACTGATTAGGGCGGGAAAGGATATTAACGGTTCCTGATTATATATGTGGAAAACAAAAGCAGCATTTTTGTACTGTTTTCAGGAGATTCTTGGATCAAATTAAATATGTTTTTGAAGCTGTAAGACCCTCTTATTCTTGTTTTTGATTTTTCACAGTACCATAATACATCTGATTGGAATTTCAATTCCAGGTTTAATATACCCTGCAAGCTGGTGTAGGTTCTATAATTATGCATATTCATGGGAGCAATCATGCCCTTACTTTTGATATGACTGACAAAGTAAGGTACCAACAAGAGAACAATAATCAAAGAAACGGTGTGTGTGTGGGGGGAGAGTACCATTTGTTATTTACTTATGACATTTTACTAGAAAAACTCAAGCAAAATGAAAGACTATTTTCTATGTGTACTAAAACTAACAAAGCAATGTTATGAAATGTTATTTTTTTCTTTCTTTTTACACAATAAAATATTTTAAAGATACACCACTAGACAGCCACTCCACCAGATGCAATAAAATTCAAATGGGAAGGTACTTAATAATATTGCAGTTTTAATTCCTTTGATATTTCAAAGAATCCTTTGAACAGCCGAAATCAAAACAAGCTGGTACTGAAGGAAAATAGGTATCTCTTGTGGATCCTTATACTGTGGTCTTAAGAACCGACTGTGTCTCTTCTGGGTGCATTTCAGTGATTTACCTTGTAAGTTCTTCATCCTGTCCAGGGTGAGTGTGTAAATTCATAATCAGTTTGTGGAATACTGCCTTCCTAAGCTTGGAACTGTCGGTTGGGTATCAGGACACAGGCTCTCCATAAAGTATCTGTCTTATTTGATCTAAGCAAATAACTACAGACCTCTGTGCCTCGGTAGTTGCATCTGTACGGTAAAAATAAGATTACTATTGCTTGAGGACTATGAGAATGAGAGAAGAAGCTTTAGAAATTAAAGAAAGGAGGAAAACTTAAGACAGGACTCACATTATTTTTTTTTGTATCCCCAGTGCCTGGCAGAATGCCCAGCAAACTCACCATGGGCATTAGGAGGTTGCTTATCTATTGTATTATTCCATCCTGTAAGCCACCCTATGAAGCAAGTGTTATTACACCCTACTTGTAAAGCTCAGAGAGGTCAGTGGCTTGTCCAAGGTTAGGCAACAAGTACATGGTAGAGGCATGACTGGAACCCTGCCCTTCCATCTGGAGTCTAGTACTCATTCCGGTCACCTGTGCATTTTCTCCAGTAATTAAACTGATTTACATGTGAAGCATTTCACGTTGTTTTAATGCAATACAGAAATATTATGGAAGGTTTGTTCCCAAGCATCCCTTTGTGTGTATACTTTCTTCCTGGCACATCTCTATCCCAGCATGACAGTTGTCTCCCGACCCGGAGCAGTCACACTATAATTTGGAATCTCTACAGGAGCCTCACTACATTGAACCAATGCAGGGATTAACACCTATTTCTTCACACACAACCATTGCCCACCTACACTGGCAGTTTTTACCCAACCAAACAATAGCAGACTGAGGTTTTTCACTAGGGAGAGGAGGTGATAGACAGGCACCGTGAAAACACCCACCCATTGTACATTACTTGGCGTGTAGGTGCATTAATGAGCCCTTGCCTCAAATCCCAGGTTTGCCAAGTGCATCTCTGCTCATGTATCAAAGCAAAGTCATCTCGGGTGTGAGTGGAAAAATGCTGTGAGTATTCATTCCTACACTAAACATTTCCCGGAATCCATTACAAAAGATTCGTTTTCCAAATGGATTTTGTTAATTTAATTTATTTTGTTCTAGTTGTAGCTGGAACCCTAGAGGGAAAGGGAGAAAAATAAATGGATAAATGGGTTAAAGTGCCCCAGGGGATGGCTTGCCGGTGGAAGCATCCCAGGAGAAGGGACCTTAATGAGTACTGCTTGTCAAAGGATCTGATATGCGTTTTGCAGAATAAAATAACTCCTTTTCCAGTCCTTGATAAGCCATTCTCTAGGGAAATGAATGAAAGGCCATATAATTCTATCTCTGCTACCCAAACATACACTTGTAGGACATGAAGGCTACAAAAACAATACATTAAAAAATAATTAAAAATACCAATTTCTCTATTTTCCAGTTACATTTTCCTTCCAAGATATATTTTATTGTACTGATGCAAAATGAGTTCAGTATATATGAGGAGGAGGAAGTATTCCAGGCAGAAATGGATTTCAGCCTGGAGAAAATGAATTAATAGAAACATGGCAAGTCACTTACTCAACCCAGTACAGGGGCTGCCAAATTAACCTCGTGTGAGCTGAGACAGCTAAAGAAAATTCTGCATTTGTTCTGCTGCAAAATTAACCCAGGCAAATCAAAACAAGACTCCCAGGCACATCAAAATGACACTTTCAAAATAAAATCATGTTAATATGGGTTGCAAATGCAACTTTATTAGCAAGTCAACTTTAGGAGAAGTGCTGTCTGAATGTGAAATCTGATTGCTTGAAAAAACACCCCAAATATTCTCCTAATATGACTACAATTAAGATCGCATAGGATAGCATCTAGGGAGCTTCTTCCTGCTTCTTCTCACCATGCATATTATTTATGCCTGCAGGTTAGGTTATACCCGCCAAATATCATACTTCTCACCAGAAACAGCACTGAGTAATTGGATGCTATAGGGCTTAATGTTCAATACTGAATCATTTTGATTATCACTTGCTATTAGCATCAGAGGTTTGGGGTGTGTGTGTGTGTGTGTGTGTGTGTGTGTGTGTGTGTGTGTGTGTGTTTTAGGCCATGCAACTTCTGTGTTCTTGCATTTGATGTTCATGAAATGAAGGAAATCAGTTTCTAACATGTACTCTTCTATTTAAGAATCAAGTGACTTTGTGTTTCACCCTTGTCTAGATGGTCTGAATCACCAATCATTTTCTGTCTGAGGTTAGATGTGAAGCCAATCCATTTTCTGTAATGAAGCAGCAAAGTTAAAGAAGGGCCAGGCATGGGAGTAATGGATCTAATTTAGACAGTTAATTCAGCCATTTCTGAATAGTGTGCACTCATGTTGGTTGAGCTAATAATGTTCATCTTAAATCAATATGAAAGTTAAACCTTTATGGAATGTCTTTATAAAAATATCTTTATAAAATATAAACCTTTATGAAATATTATTTAAAATGTATGTGTAGTAATGGGAAATTCTTCATCTGTACTTTGAATCCTCTGGTCTCACACCTAGGGTCCTTATACTTTCTTCCTTCCTCTTTCCTCCCTCTTTCCTTTCTCCCACCCTTCCTTCTTTCCTTCCTTCCTTTTTTCCTTCCCTCCATGCCTTCAGTTATTTCTCTGAATTGTTGATTTTTCTTCATGCAGCCTATGAAGTTGCTTAATTTCCTCCATTTATTCTTATTTATAATTTTCTCAATCCCATATTTTCTATATACTATGATAAAACTCTGCCATACTTCATATTTAGCTACTTCAGAGGCATGTACTTTCAATGTCTCCCTCCCTAAATTCTCACTTCTCCTAGACAGCTGGTTTTTCACACTACAACACCAATAAATTTACCAATGAAATCCTAAGTTGCCAAAGTACATGCACATTTTCTTTGTTTTTATTAATCTTTCTGGGCATTAGACATTTTACTTTATGAAAATGTTCTCTTCTCTTGCCTTGGGGGAAACCAGGTTGTTCTATTTTCATATGCTTCTTTGGATTTTCTTTTAATCCAGAAATATCATTCATTCTAGGAATTTTATCTTAGTTATTTTCATTCTATGTATAATTATTAGGTGACTCCACCCATCCCCACAACTTCAGGTACCATTTATATGTTCATATTCTCAGCCTATGCTTCTCAGATCCAGGCAAAATATCAGTTATCTACTAGATGTCTCTAATTCAGTACCTTTGTAGGCAACTAAAACTCAAAACTGTCTAAAATAGCACATTCTCTTTTCTCTCCAAACACTCCTTGGGTTATTTTCCTAAAGATGAACAAAGATGAGGTCCATCCTTGGTGATGAACAAGGCTTCTTTCTATCCAAGCCTAAAGTCAGAATCTGTTATCTAAGATTCTTTTCCTTGTCTTCCACATTCAATTTTATACCAAATCTTACCTATTTTAACTCATATTTGCATACTTCTCCCCATTTCCACTGTCTTTTAATTGTCATCTCTCCGATGAATTATTTAAAAATATTCTGAGATATTATCTTTACTTCTGCTATAGTCTCCTCTAAAATGCAAATCAAGTCACATCACACCCCTGATTGAAATCTTTCAATGTTTTCCCACTGTATTTTTCTCAGAGAAATAGAACTGATAGGACACACACACACACACACACACACACACACATACACACACACGGGTATATGTGTATATATTTATTTGTCATAAAGTATTGGCTCACACAATTATGGAGACTGAAAATTTCCACAATCTGCCATCTGCAAACTGAAGACCCAGGAAAATTCTTGGGGTATTTTGAATGCTGAGACCTGGAGAAACAATGGTGTACGTTCCAAAATGAGTCTGAAGGCCTAAGGACCAACAGTGGTGAGAAAGAAGATTGATGTCCCAGAATAAAAAGTCAGGCAGAAAGTGAATGCAACCGTCCCCTGCCTCTTTGTTCTACTCAGGATTTCAATGGCTTGGATAATGCCATTGAAGGACAGTAGGAAGGACCATCTTCCTGGCTCAGTTTACCAATTCAAATGCTAAACTCTTCCAGACACACCCTCACAGACACGAGCAAAATGATTAACCAGCTGTCTGGGCATCTCTTAGCCCAGTCAAGCTGACACATAAAAATAACCATCACATTTACTTTTTTATTGTGTTACTTCTATAGATATTTTCTTTGTGGTTATCATGATGCTTAAGTTATTATAGCATAATTTATATTTATAACAACTTTATAGTTATGTTAATTTGTCTATATGTTTACCTTTACATTAAGTTTCATACTTATGCTATCCTGTTACTCTTTAGCATCTTTTGCTTTCAACTTGCATAACTCCCTTTGGGATTTCTGTCAGGCAAATCTAGTAGTTATGAACTCCCTCAGCTTTTATTTGTCTGGGAAGTCTTTGTCTCCCCTTTACTTTTGAAGGACAGTTTTGCCAGGTATAGTATTCTTGGTTGGCATGTTTGTTTGTTTGTTTGTTTGTTTGTTTGTTTTTAGCACTTTGAATGTATTATCATGCCTTCTAGCATGCAAAGTTTTTGCTGAAAAATATGTTGATAGTTTCATGAATGGTGGGAATTCCCTTGTATGTAATTTTCTCTTGGTGCTTTTAAAATTATCTTTGTCTTTGACATCTGACCATTTGATTAAAATGTGTCTTGGTGGGTATTTCTTTGAATTTAACAGATGAGACTTTTCTTGAACCCACCCTGAAGTTATCTCCTACCTACATGGATCCCTCCCAAAAAATAAATAAGTTATTTTCACAAATAAATTATGTTTTGTTTTGACTACTCTGTGCCTTTGCTTTGCCCTGGGGTAACTTTCTATATCTCAACCTCTTCTTATAGTTATCTCCTATTTATTCTTCAAACATTAGAACTATTGTCACCTTGGGAAATCTGGTTTAGACTCCCCTCTCCAGTTCACATACCTTCATTTAGCATTTACTAAACTTCACTGTAGTCATTACTGCTAACATTCTATTTGCCCTCAATATGCCTTGAGCTTATCATGATACCCAGCTCTTGTTAAATGTTCAGTAAATATTTTTAGAATAAATGAACAAATTAATGTAAGGGAATAAGTAACTAAACCTCTCTTTATTTGGACCAAAAAATGTAGGCTACTTCGATAACCATCTATTTTTAAAAGAGGTAACTTACACATTTATAAAGGCCAGTAATCCTTGTACCAATTGAAGGACTTTCACTGCCACGATTTTATCACAGGCTGTGGAACTGGAACCTCTTTCTTTTAGAAAAGCATGTTTTGTTAGAGAACTGTGTTGAATTCTTTACCTCCATTAACCTCTATTTTGAACCTTCAGAACACTAGATGTATTTACTAGCTTACAAATGCAAACATTTTTTTTTCCTGGATAAAGAATAGAAAAGCATAGCTAGAATTGGATATAGGAAAAGAATGCCCACTGTGCCTGAGTGATTTGGTGCTCTTTATCTACAATATATAAAGAGACTGAATTTATTATCACCCTATTATGTTTGTCTTAATTCAAAACCAGTCTGGCATTCATTGTACTTTGTACTATTTGGTTCTGATGGTTGTAAGATAACAACTTATTCAATATCCACCTGGGTTTTCTTAATTCTCTTACTAAGAAAAAAGAGGGAAAAGTGCCTATATTCTCTTGTTGTAACTCTCTTAGGAGAAATCATTGCTCTTTTAATCAAAATATAGACTGAAAACATCACTTTGTATCTTTTGTTTTTCTCAAATATTTGGAATCTTTATTAAGTAAGTTATATCTTTCTCATGGGAAAATAATCCTTAAAACTTCAACAAAAACATCAGCCAGAATTGTTGCTATAATTTTTTTTCATTTTTGGCTTTACCATTCTATACATAAGTTACTGAACCTCTCTTTATTTGGACCAAAAAATGTAGGCTACTTCTATAACCATCATATTTTAGAATTATTTTTTCTTACCTATTCCAGTAATATTCTGAACATCTCATTTACATTTTTTTGAGTTTTCTTTTGAGATGATGAATTTTTCTAAAATTTATTGTGGTAATGGTTGCACACTGTGAAAATACACAAAAAATTATTAACTTGCACATATTAAATGGATGAATTGTGTAAATTATATCTTATAGTGCTATTATCACAAAAAGAAATCTAAGTTGTTTTTAATGCTTTAACTGTTTTACTTTTTACATTCAAGCATTATGTCCATTTGAAATTTATTTTGATGTATGAGGTGATATAAGAAGCAGGCCTTTATTCCCTTATGTTGAGGCAGGTTTTTTTTTTACATTATTTATTGAATAATCCATTTTTCCCACATTTCATCTTTATTACTTTTACATTTCATCTTTATTATTTGGTAAACCACCAGAACTATGTATTCACTCAGGAGTTAGCTTGATGTGTCTGTCTATTCCCGTGCCTGTACCATGTTTGAATGACCACCACTTAAAATACATTTAAACTACTGTGACTTCTTTTTCTCTTTTGCTATTTTTTCAGATATATTGACTATTTCAAATATTTTGTTCCAAATATTTTTAAATAATATTTTGTTAACAGCAAGTACACAGTATGTTCATTAAGTTTATACTGAACTAAAGCATTAACAGACCACATGAAATCTCCCTTTATGCTTTACTTATGCATGTCTTCATTTAGATCTCTTAGTGAAGTTTTTAAATTAAGATTATTATTAAATAGTTAAATTGAAATATTTAAATTAATTTAATACTATATATTTTGTCATTGATGATGGTTTGCTATATTTTTTATTGATTAAGGTATTACATATGTGTCCTAAACAAGATAATTATATTTCCTTGACCACATAACATGCCTTTTCTTCTTTTATGATAAAGAAGTAGGTGGCTGAAACAGTGCCTACACAAGTAAGTGCTATTAAATGCTCAAAAAATGTTGTCTGAGTGAATTAACTCAAATCCAGGTAAACATAAGAATAAAGAAAAAGTAAGAGTGAAGCTGTGATTAGTGGGTTTCATTTGTTTGTTTGTTTGTTTGGTTGTTTTCATATTCATCACCTATTGGTAGTTTCCCAAGAATAGTTAATTGTCCATGTGACAAGGACTTTATATCCTTATGTCAACTGCCTCTATTCCCTTCCTCCACCAATTTGTAAAATAATTTTTCCAAACCACCAGATGCACACCATTAGCTACTGAAGAATCTCTTGTCTGTCTCTTTAGCTTTTCCATAAATACACACATTTCTTCATTTGTTTTTAAGCCAATGCTGTATGTGTAATCATGTGTGAATCTTTATTGAACACTTATGGAATGAGCCACCTGTTCTTACAAATTAGCTGAGTTCTCAAGAAGGCCCAAATTAGTAAATTAGTTGATGGAGGAAATTTGTTGCAGAGACAGCAGGCAGCTAAAGAATTTTTCAGCTTGTCAAAAGTATTGTTAGTCTCACAGTATGGCAAAGAGACAAGAAGATACCATTTTGAACAATTCTAGGTAGTGACTTAAGGCCTTAAGCTCACTAGAGAAGATAATAAAATTGCTTGTCTTTATCTATTAAGAGAAGTTTTACTGATCTCAGACCATAACACAGAAAGTTATCTAAGTTTTGTAGACATGGATAATCTTTTTTCAGTGATCAATGTGGCTAGGTTAGAAGGGTGTTACCAGGGGAGCCATGAGGAAATAGGCTTTCTTATGTTAGTTGTACCTCTGGCTGAAGGCAATGCTGAACAACACTCAGAAGTCACTTGGCCAGATCTCATCCAGGAAGCATGCAAGGTACCTAATGATCACTTTTTTCAAGTAATTACCAATCCTGTGAATGAATGAAACTGCCTTTTGGGTCCTCTCACGAGCATCTAATTACTTGTTGAAATATCAACTGCAGTATCAACCTTCTGACAGGTCACTGTGTCAGTCTGCCTCCTCCTTCCACGTTAGTTAGAAATTCTGTTGTTGTTTGGCATGCATCAGCATCCATCTTATTTGTTTGTTCGATTGTTTATTGTTTAATGATCTATTTAATTTAATGCACTATCTCCAAAATATTGGAGTAAGTCAGAAAGGGAAAGACATCACATATATTTTAAACACTCAAAGGCAGTGTTCACTTATGTCTAAGGAAGCAAGCTCTGTGTGTGAACAATTAAGTGCAACTCAAGATTGGACCCAGCCCTGGTCCAGGGAGTCTAAGTGTTCAGCTTGTTCTATGCTCAGGTCTTTGCATCACTATGTGAGCTAGGTCACATTGCTTATGCTTCACCTACAAAGAGTAAAAGGAAAAACATCCTCTTGACTCCATGTTTATAGAAATATTGGCCACATGTGTACGAAGGTATGGCCAACCTGACTTCTTTCCTTTACCTCTCCTTTTTTTTTTTGGTGTCATACTGGTAATAAAGTTCATTATAGAAATATTATTAAAATGAAAATGCATAAAGAAATAAACACATTCATAATTTGCATATTAGGTATAAATACTGTTAATATTTTGTATTTATCCTCTGATCTTATAATTCTAGGAAGCAATAGTAGTCTAGTCATGTTCTTTGAGTACTTAGCGCAATTATGAGTTGGAGTAGGTGGGTGGCAGGGGAAATAGAAAAGGATCCAAGGAAAATGTTTGCTCTAGAGAGATACCTTTATCTTTTTTTGTCCAATCTTTTCATTAAGAAAATGCTCATCATTTAATAAATATTAATGGAACACCTACTATGTACCAAGCACTGTTTTAGATACTAAAAATATGTCAATGAATAATGCAAAAATGCCTTTTCTAAAGAAAAAGGTAGAAAAACCCAGTGCAAAACTTGAAAATCCAACAAATAATTTGTAGCCACACTGCCCTGAGTAAGCACTTACAGGACCTGTAATCTGACATAGTTCTGAGTAATGATGTATTAAATTCATGATCAGGAATTTTTATCTAATCTGTGTGTCTAAAATAGTGCACTACATAAAAATGAGACAGTCATATCAGTCTTATTTCTAGATGATATTTTATAGACTTTGTATAATTATTAAAGTCTGCACATAGATAAAATTTATTATCACTTGAGTCAAATCTATCAGACTGATAGAATCTCAAAGATGGAAGAATCTTGAATATTATAGTGTCTGCCCTCTCTGTTCTTACCTACTCTGCATGCCTGGTCCCCATGGCTGAATCCTCTCTCAGCATATTAAACAGTAATTACCCACCTCTTTTTGAGGTCTCCCAGCTCAGGAAGCTCTCTACTTCCTGAGATAGCCTATTTCATCAGCCCATAGCTCCTGTTTTTAAAATGACCTTCCTGATATGAAACTGAAATCCACAACCTGTGTTTTCTTCTGTTGAAAGTAATGTGCAAGTCTCAGGCACTGTCTCTGGCAGTGGAGTTGAGGCATAAGCATATTTCTTTCCAAAGCTTCAATGGTCAACCAGACAGGAAGAGCCTTGGAAGTGTCTGAGGTGCTAAACTACCTTTCATAAAACCAATGAAGAAGATAATAGGGCTCATAAGGAAACACCAGTGGTATGTGGACCTGGGGTAAAGTGATCTGGCTTTGATATCTGTCATTGCTTTTTTAGAAGGGCTGATTTTATCTGACTTAGCTAGTTGGAAGGGTGGTACCTTTCTCCCTCACTGTGGGTGTGGCCTGCTTCAAACTGTATGCTGAGGCAAAGACTGATCTTTTAAGCTCTATCTGAACTCTTCTTTGGTCAAAGGTATCTAAATAGCTGAGTTATTTTAATAGAAACTCTGAATGTGAAAGTGCAGTTTGAAACAGCCCAAATATCTATTTTTATTGCTGAGAAGAGACTCTGACATGTAGGCTATGCTATAAAGGAGAAGCCAGTAATGAAATGTCTTGGTTTGAGCCGTAATAAGAGATTATCTTTATGTGCAGAGGAAATGAAAACCCACTATAATTACAGATGGAAAGATAATAATTCTTAGGTTTCTATCCTACATCCATTGCAAACACACTACTAATAGTTTTATTATAAAAATAAGACAAATGAACTTTCTCTGCATCTTGTGATTTCCAGTAGCACCTGAACATTACTGTCATGTCTTCTAATGCCCTTTGTGGCCAATCAGGAGGAAGACAGACTATTCATTAATTGCACAAATGATTCATTCACTGAATGCATATTGAGACCCTAGGCTGTGTCAGTTCCTTGCATTGTGCTGAGAATTCATAGACCAATCAGACAAACATTCTCCCATCCCCCAAAGGAGTTTATGGAAACAGCCAATTAAACAGGTTTTTTTTCGAGAAATGCACAGGATATGAAAGACATCTATGAGACATGTTCCCAAGAACGAATTAGAGTTACTTAGAAGAAGAAGGGGTAGGATGTTCGAGACATCTTTGGAAAAATGCTTGTGCATCATCTGATGGTGCTGGAGAGCCACTGAAGGGCTTGAAGGAAGGGAATAAAAATAGCAGATTTGCACTTCAGAGCAATCTTTTGACTACAGTGTGTAGAAACCATCCAATGGGAATAAGGCTAAAACAAGGAGGGCAGGTGGGACTAAGAATGGATTGCTGCCTATGTGCTATAATCTCAGTGAGAAATCATGAGAGCCTAAAATTAAGTAGAATAGTGTGTCTGGGTTGTACTTTATTGAGTTAGAAGATAACGAGGAGAGAGGTTGGATGGTAACTAAGTGTGGGAGTGGTGAAGGAGAGAATGGGGAAGGAATCAAGAATAACTCACAGGTTTCTGACTTGGGAAGTTAAGGTGAGGAGTAATGAGAAGCAGCATACTGAAATCTGCAAGGAAGAGATGGTGAGCAATGATTCACCAATGATGGTGTTTGTGCACTAGGGTACGGGAAGTTTTCTTCAAATACGGAACCCCAAGCTTGGTGGTGTGGCAGACTACACCGTAAAGAACTGGCATCTTTACTGTGAAACTCCAGCTTTCCCTTTTTCAATAAGAGCTCCTGGTTAAAAACTGTATGTCAGGCCCATATGGGGCTCTAAGATCTAATTTTACTTCAGGACTCCAAGGCACAGTGGCTGGCCAAGAATTTGAGAAGATCTCAAATAAAAATCTTGAGACCAATGGAAAGCAATTTTCCTAATGAGGAGGAACACAGCACCCCATATATCATCGTTAGTCTGAGACAAGGAACAGAAGGTTAGGAGTGGGAAAGGGTGGTTTCTCTGAACAGGGAACAGGTGGCCAGAATAGTCAGGGCCAGCTACGGACACCTTAGGTAACTCAGCTCAAAGAATTTCTCTGCTTCTCCCCTAGAGACTGTCAGATGCAGCAGAGAACAGGATAATTAGCTGCTTAAGCAATGGATGTTTTTCTTTATGATGATGCTTTTATTCTTACCGCAACACAGGCAAAGGCCAAGGGATAAAACTTAATGGAACCGATAGACACTCTGGAAAATGAAGTGGTTTTTTTAATCTCCTAATAAACTGAAGTTTTGATATCACAGAATGTCCAAGAAGAAATTTGGCTCTCATTTGAATTGCTTCCTGCAAAGTTCATTGTTTGCTCCCAATCCATAATTGATGATAGCTTTCCCCTTGCTGCAGTTAGACCAAGGAATTGGCAGTCTCATGCTGTGGAAGCCAGACACAAACAGGTAATAACACCCCAAGAAGAGCTGAAATATTAGTCTCCCAAGACACAGGCTGTGCAAATGTCTCTGGCTTACAAAAGAGACATTGCTCACACCTTACAGCCTGTCTTGGAGACTTGGTTTCATAAAAGTTGTATAATGACTCTGGAATTCACAGATGATGTGTTAGAAGAAATGCTGAAGGATGAGCTCTGAGGAGCCTGATAACCATTTCCACAGTAGTCTCAGGAATCAGGGTTCTCATAGCTGAAGGAGATTTGCATGTGTAACTAATTCCTTTCTCTCTCTCTCTCTCTACACACACACACACACACACACACACACACACACATACACACACACTTACACAATGTATATTTCTCTGAAACCACCATACACACTCATTATCTGGAGGCTAGAAGTTTCATTACTGATCTGGTAGGATCTCTTGCCTATGAAGAGTGTCCCTCCCACTGTAGGTATCAAAGTTCTCTTCTTTTCAAGCCCTAACTCTTCATCTCCTCCACATGGAGCCCTTTCTGGACCACTGTACTAGTAAATGTCTTTGATTTCCCTTGTCCCTGAACTATTTACTTAGCGTCTGTGACATCACACAATGCAATCATCCTTTATTGATTTCAGAGAAGAAGGAAGAGGGAGAGAGATACATCAATGATGAGAGAGAATCAATGGCTGCCTCCTGCATGCCTCCTACTGGGGATGGAGCCGGAAACCCAGGCATGTGTTGGGACTGGGAATAAAACCGTGACCTCCTGGTTCATAGGTCGAGGCTCAACCACTGTAATCATCCTTTCTGACAGATTGTTCTGTAACAGTTTCTCTCCCCTCCCTACCTACACCGTGAGACCAAAACCAATTTTGACATTACTTTGCCACTCCCAGGATGTCTAGTATACAGGTGCACATGCAGTGTTGATTGATTAAACAATACCAGCCAACACTACCACCACCACCCTGGGAGGGAGGGGAGGAAGGAAGGAAGGAGGGAGGGAGGGAGGGAAGGAAGGAGGGAAGGAAGGAAGGGAAGAAGGAAGGAAGGAAGGAAGGAAGGAAGGAAGGAAGGAAGGAAGGAAGGAAGGAGGGAAGGAAGGAGGGAAGGAAGGAAGGGAAGAAGGAAGGAAAGAAAAATTTTTATTTCTATGGTTCAAAGATATAAATTGTGGCTGTGTGCAATTATTTTCTTTCCTGTGTTGACTTGATACAAAATGATTCCAATATAATGGCAACAAGAAGGAGGGGAAATTAGGTTATGTGAACATTTTTAGAGGTTTTCTCTCTTTTCTAATATGTTTTATCTGATTTGCCCTCATTGAATCTTCTTGAAACATAATGTGGTCATGCCCCCATTACTCTGATTTTGATTACAAGGCTGTAGACTGGTGCACGCTGATTCCTCCCAGGGAATGGCTTTCTTGAAAAGCCCGCGCCAGGTCTCCTCACCACTGTGTCCTTCCGCTGGGAACGTGACCTGTAGCAAGAGCTGTGGCCTCTTCATCTTTTCATTGGAATTGCTCTTGTGAAAATGGGGCCTGACAGTATCTTGGCTCACTAATTCATGCCATGTGGGCTAAAATTAAAGCATTAAAATTTCATAGATATAATACCATTTATAAATCATCTCCTTCCCCATGGAGCTTGGAAACTGGGCATGTCTTCCTCCAGCTGCTGCTTAAAGTTCCCTACAAGCACACCGATATTTGTCAAAAATAAAGCTGTGGTAAAGTGGGGGAATATTCCAAAGCGACACCCTGAAAACGCCAAGGTGCACACAGTGCACCCATTAGTGGTGATGGAAACCCCGAGCCTGCCGCGGTGCAGTGACAGAGGCAGAGCGCATTCTCAGAGCACGCAGTTCTGGGAGGCCAGCCTTCTGGTTGTTTATGACCTTATTCTGTTTAGATGGAGAAAGAAACTACCACTTTCCCCACGTTTCTCTCCTATAATATCTCAATATGTTTAGTGGGCAAGGACAGTAGACTCATTAAGTAGATGGTCAGCATTGGCCACATTTCAAAAAATTACTGAGGCTCCTTCTTGCCATTTAGCCTTAGAAAGCAGAAGGGGGTGGGGGGATTGATAATGGTTTAAGTTACAGGATAATTGGCCTAATTTACTACTCAGTTTTTAAAAATGATCTTTGGCTACGCTTCAATAAAAATCCCTTTGTTCTTTTGAATCGGTGGAAATTAGAATATCCACACTGAGGTGTTTCCGGGAGGTACATGACACATGTTCATTTGTTTGGCTTGCAGATACTAATGGATATATAATCGCATTTGCCAACCATAAAACCCCTGTTGGTAAAACACTTTGTCTGCAATAATCCACTACTTTCTTGAAACATGCTAATTTGCTCTAATAACTTGGGGACCCTTAAGGGTTTCTGTGTTATGTAAACAACTAATTGTGGTAAGCAATCAGACTGGAGAGACCATCTATAATAATAAAAACGTATTATGCAAATCAATTAAACAACTGAAGAACAGAATGACCGTCTGGACAACCTTCCGGACAACCATGCTATGATACGCACTGGCGCCAGGCCAGCTAAGGTGGGTGCAATGCAATTGGTCTCGGGGCCCTGCCATTGCCCCACGATTGCCCCACAGGGGGAGGCCCAGGCCAGCCAAGTGGTCGCACCCCATGGCTGTCACCTGCAGAGGGAGGCGACCGGTAGTGGTGGGGGAAAGGGCCAGGGCCAGCTGCCAACAGCCAGGGGAAGGAAAGCCCCAATAGGCCCTGATCACCAGCCAGGCCTACGGATCCTACCCAAGGGGTCCCGGATTGTGAGAAGGTGGAGGCTGGGCTGAGGGACACCCCCCTTCCGTGCATGAATTTCTTGCACCGGGCCTCTAGTTATATAATAATCTGGACTTCATTACTTTTCAGGAATTTGGGGGGTTTTGTTTGTTTGCTTGTGATGTGTTGTTTTGTTTTAATTTCATGTGTTTATTTGTTAGCATTTCACAGTGTAGGATTAAGATGGATGCTTTGACCTTTGATCTGAAAAGTATGTGAACCATTATTTTTATTGCTTAATTTGCTGGATTTAGTTTTAAGCACTAGCCCCAGGAAACTTGGAGCAGATCTGAAGTGTCAATTCCTAGACCCAGTGCATGTTCCACAGGCTGAAATCCACCTAGATACACACATTGGGCAGTGCAGAATTCCTGTCATCTTTGAGGCCTGGGTGTGCATTCAATGGACGCACTTTATATATGTTACTACCATACCACACAAGGTCATGTACATCATCTGAAATGTGTTTCTCTATTAATTAAAATACTGCTTTGATTCAGCCTGATCTCAGCCTTCTCCAACAAGGCTATAAACAGTAACAGGCTAAATATCAAAGAGGTGCAGCTGGGGATATATCTATGTATAACCACATTTGTGTGTATGTGGCCATACATATACAAGGTGGGGCAGAGTAGGTTTACAGTTGTCATATGGAAAAAGACATACAGGTTATGAATCTTACAATAGCTTTATTCACCGTGTTTCTCATACTCACAACTATAAACCTACTTTTGCCTGCCCTTTATTCTATATTAATGCACTGAGAGAGTTCCTATGTTCTTCCTATCATGTCTGCATATATTCATATGGTTCCACGTGGATATAGCTTTAGCACTGAGAAAACCAGACCATTAGATGTTGAGTGACTTGATTGGAAAACCTGAAACAACTTAAATTAGCTAGTTGCTGCTGGTCTTTTGGGTGTGTGAATTTATATGTCCACTAATATTTTTTCTTTTTGATTTTTATTGGAAAGAATTCTAAACATACACAAATATAAACAGAGTAGTATAATGAACGTCCAGCCCCAACAAACATTACCCATTTATGTCCCCTGACCCCTCTCCACCATTAGCCACATCTCCCTAACCCCACCCTCTGTATTATTATTTTGATCATATTATTTGTATTTTTTAATTTCTAAATATTATATTATTTATATTTTTAATTTCTAAATATTTCAGTATGTATTTCTAAAAAATAAAAACTCATTTTTTTAAAAAAGTCATTTTTATATATGACCAGAATACCAATGTCACACTAAAAATGAACCATCCTAGTTTATAGCATCGAATATCTAGTCAGTGTTTACAACCCCTATCCTATATAATAAAGAGGTAATATGCAAATTGACCATCACTCCAACATGCAAGATGGCCAGCCCCATGTGGTCAAAGATGGCCGCCCCCATGTGAACACAAGATGGCCTGCAAGGGAGGGCAGTTGGGGGTGATCAGGCCAGCAGGGGAGGGCAGTTGGGGGGAACCAGGCCTGCAGGGAGGGCACTTAGGGGTGACCAGGCCTGCAGGGGAGGGCAGTTGTGAGGGACCAGGCCTGCAGGAGAGGACAGTTAGGGACAACCAGGCCAGCAGGGTATGGCAGTTAGTGGCGATCGGGCCAGCAGGAGAGCAGTTAGGCGTCGATCGGGCTGGCAAGGGAGTGGTTAGGGGGTGATCAGGCTGGCAGGCAGAAGTGGTTAGGGGCAATCAGGCAGGCAGGCAGGCAAGCAGTTGGGAGCCAACAGTCCTGGATTTTGAAAGGGATGTCCCAATTGGAGAGGATGCAGGCTGGCTGAGGGACACCCGCCCCTCCTGTGCATGAATTTTGTGCACCAGGCCTCTAGTTATCACATAAGTATCATAAATACTTATACTTTAAAAAGTAGGTCAAATACATGGATCTAAGTAAAGTCCATATATTGCAATTGATTGATATGTCTTTAAGACCTTTAAAAATATATAGGTGTTCCCCTCCTCTTTTTCCCCTGCAGTTAATTTGTTGACGATACTTGGTTGTTTGATTTGTACCTTCTCACAGTCTAGCTTTTGCTGATTGCATCCTCACAGAGCAGTTTAGTATATTCTTTGGCACTCTTATTTCCTATCATTAGTAGATAGGTCTAGAGATTTCATTATATACAGTTTTAATTTTTTTTTTATAATACAGCTACGTATCTGATATTGCCTACTTAGTAGAAAACACATAGTATCTAGTTGTCTCTTTTGGAGATGTTAGCCATTGGTGTTCAATGCCAAGATCCATTAATTCATTAGAGATTATAAAATGGTGATATTCTAATTTTCTCATGCATTCTTCATTTATTTGATATAATATTTCTGGAACAACAACAAAAATCCCCTTATTTACTATTTTGTTGATATGGGATAGTTAGTGTAGAAAAGGAAGGGTAAATTATTGATTCATTTATTTATAGTTTTCAAAGTAATAACTTAGCTCCCTGTCATTCTTCATCAGTACCCAATAAATTTTTAATATAATAAGAACACATGAATTTTAAATCTACTGAAGTATTTTAATCCATTGCAGTTATTATCATTATTGATGCTCAAATCGTCTCATCTTTAGCTTGTAGGAGCCTCTTAAAGTTAGCTAAGTTCTTTGGGCACATTCATGCCCACGTTTACCTCTGTTTGCAAGATTGTATCCCAGAGACTTTGGGGGTGGGCTGCTCCGTCTCCCTTTTACTTGGCCTATCCTTTCTGTCTCTTGCTCCTTCCAGGTGTTCTGTCACATGATGTAAACGTGGGGATAGCTGCTCAGAGAGCTAGATTTGAAATGTAAATTACTCAGATACACAAAATGCCAGAACACATTAGTTTTTAACCACTTGTCTTACTCTTCTCACATTTTCATCATATCTTAGGGAACCAAATTCACCTGGTATTTGGAATTCTAATTTTTGGTGTCTCTTAGCCCCAAACTGCAAATGCTATGAGCGTCTGAATCCTTCATCACTTCCTGTCATGTGGTAGCCCCTGGAGTGCTTGTTGAATGAATCAATGACTGAAAGAACACCAGAAAAAAACAAAACCATGATCTCCTTTTACTTCCAGGAATAAATTCGGGTTTAGATATTGTGCTGTGAAACTGAGCACAATATTAGATGATAACAGAGGGTTGATATTGCATGAGCAGGATGATGTTGGAAATTCTGAGCCATTTGTGGAGAGGGCTTCAACCATGGAAAACTGCCCCTAGTATGGAGAAGCATTCCCTGTGCAGTGTTTCAGATACTAACTTTGACAAGCACCAAAGTAAGACACGTGCTTTGGAGTGCTATGGGATTTTGTGCCAAGAGGTGAAATAATTTAGTGAATCTGAAGGGGGTGGAGGTGACATAGAATTACGGTTGTTTTATACATTTCTTCTGATCTGTTTAGAAGATTTACCTATTCTGACTTCCCCTGAATTGTTTAGTGCTGAGATTTCATGGAAATAGGTGTGCTAAAAGCCACTAAATATTGTTTTTTAATTACCTCACAGCCTCAAAGGAACGAGTAATCCTCATCTTCTTTTTATGGGCACTAAAATTCCCTCTAACTGCCAGCTCCCATAAAGATCATTCTCTTTAAAGCCTTGTTTCTTCCTAAGGAATGTTCGTTTTCTGTATAGATCACTGCAGAATGGAGTTAGGCAAAGAATAATCATTGTCATTCAAGTCAGTGATTCACACTATATCTGGGTATTAAGAGCAGCTGTAATTGGAAAGGGTCCACATTTTCTCATGCACTCTTCATTTATTCGATGTAATATTTCTGGAACAACAACAAAAATCCCCTTATTTACAATTTTGTTGATGTGGAATAGTTAGTGTAGAAAAGGAAGGGTAAATTATTGATTCATTTATAATAAAGATATTTATCCCCAGAGAAGGAAAGCAATAATTTTATAACATGTCATGTGTCAGTACTCACATAGACACAAGAGTATATACAGTTGGAGAGCAATGGCAAACAGTTCCCCGTGCGCTTACTAAATCAATGCTTACACGGGTCTTGTTCCTTAAACCAGTAGCCTACATTCAGTTTTTTATTGCACTTGCTATATAGATAATTTGGGGGCATTTAATCTCAATAGATTAGGTTGAACCATAGAAATTGACATTTTGTGAGTTTTATATTTTCCCACCTTCTCTTTATTATTTACAAATATGTACACATGTGCTTGCTATTATCACTATTATACCCAGGCACCACTCTTAGGGTGATGGTCAAGAATTTAGTGCACCCTGGCTGGCGTGGCTCAGTGATTGAGTGTCAACTTATGAACCAGGAGTTCATGGATTCGATTCCCGGTCAGGGCACATGCCTTTTTGCAAGCTCAATCCCCAGGGTGGGATGTGTGGGGACAGCTGATAAATGGTTCTCTCTCATCATTGATGTTTCTATCTCTCTCTCCCTCTACCTTCCTCTCTGAAACCAATAAAATATTTAAAAAAATAATATAGAGAATGTAAACCCTTATTTCATATGTTCTCCTGGATAATCTCTAAACTGTTAGTTCTGATCAGATCATTACAGTTTCTGTTCTGGCACAGTGCCTAGCCAGAAGCTCAACCTATGAGAGGCAACTGCCAGCTCTGCCAATTTCTTTCAATGTGCATGTGTTTGCATTGTTGGTATTTTTATCTTTCTTGTCAGTCAGTGGTTTCTTTTCAGGAATAACTTTAAACCCCTTATTCATTAAGTTAATTAATAAGTCAAAACTAAACAATATAATAAATATAGAAGCTAATTTGACTAGACCATCTAAATCAGAGTAGGTCACAATATGCTGAAAGAGAACATTGAATAAGTTGACTCTTTGACATATGGATTCACTGTCAAGTAGAATATTAAATTTTAGTAGAACTTTCTTTTTTTTTTTCAAATGATAAAGTAGATATAAATGAAAGCTTAAGCTGGACTGGAATTTTTCTTCCCACATGTGGTCTTTCCCCAAGGCTTAGATATCTCACAGCATGGCAATTGGCTTCTGAGTGAGAACCTCTCAAAAGCAAGCTTTCTAAGAAAACACGGCAGATGTTGTCTAGACTTTTATGGCCTAGCTTTGGAAGTCACATAGTGTCACTTCTACCATCCTTAATTAATTCAAGCCATAGCAAGCCCACCCAGATTCCAGAAGAGAGGACACAGACCCCATATTTCTATGGAAGGAAGGTCAGTTTGTCAAATTGCCGATTTGTGGCCATTGTTCATAAAGCACCACACTACCCCATTAATGAATCCCATACATAGTGTCGTTAACAAACAGTCATCTAGTGACATGGACCTCATTATTACAGAATATAAATTATTCCTTTTCTGAAAAGAAAGAAATAGAAAATCTTTTTCTCACATTAGACCATACTATGCTTTCTCATAATATCTGGTTTCGGGTCTCCATTCTGCCCTCTGGAACAGGACACAGCAAGTGAGTTTCCCTTCTTGCCTGAAAGTAGCTTTCAAGTGAACTGTGTTTTGTCTTGGAGGCTCACATTCCCAGTTTCTCTAACAATGTTTCCTATGTCCCTCATCACCTAGTTATCCTCTAACAATGGTTTATCCTTATCCCACTCAAAGTGCTATTCAATTGGAACACATGTTTCATTAATACTGCCTTTTGCTGGTTCGGTTGTTAAATACTATTTGTATTTGAGATCGTTTCCCAAAAGAAAAAGATATGCATGTATAGAGCAATCCATTAGAGCATATTATTAATCTAAAATTTTTCAGATCCTCAGAGTGCCAGCCTACCCTGAGCCAGTGAGAGCTGGTGTGGTAGACTGTCCTATAACCTCAGCAAACATTTGTGCTTCATATGGCAAATATTCTCAAGCCAGTGAACACTCCACCAAACTGAGTTGAAAATATTCGGCAATGTGTGTTATATAGCCTTTGGGAGCCTCTCTTTTGCCCTAGATATTTGTGTTCTGGTGAACTGCTTCAAACCAGGAAGGCAGAAAAAAATGTATGCAAGTGTTAGTGCTGCGACTGAGGTTATCATCCCAGGTGTTAACGTGCAGGGTTTCCAGCAGCTTGAGAAAACTTTGATGAAAAGGTCAAGGTAAAGATCAGCAGGAAATTAGGGATTGGTGTGAGTCTTTCTGACATTCTGAAGGGCATTATAATGCACCCCTGCAGGAATGACTAACAGTTGTCTGAAATATTTCCAGAAGAAACTAAAGCTAGAGCATGTCATGACTCGTAGTGATTTAACAAAAATGGAAGCATGCTTATCAGCATATAATGCCAGGAGCTCATCTTCATAGAGATTATGTTCTTAGGACCTGTGTGATGCAGATACAGTTGGTACTCCATTTTCAGAAATACGTGCTCCACACCAAAAAGCATGTTTCTATATTCTAGGTGAGTTTTTTAAATTTGTTGGGGTGACATTAGTTAATAGTATTATATAGGTTTCATGTGCACATTTCTGTGATACGTGACCTGTATATTGCATTGTGTGTCCACTACAAAGTCAAATCATCTTCTGTCACCATGTATTTGACCCCCTTTACCTTTCACTTCCCCACACCCTTCTTCTCTCTGGTAACCAATATACTGTTATCTGTGTCTTAGAGCTTTTGTTTGTTTGTTTGTTGCTCTCAGTTTTATATTTCACATATGAGTGAAATAACGTTTCTTAACTCTTTTCTGTCTGACATTTTACTTAGCATGATATTATCAAGGTTCATCCATGTTGTAGCAAATGGCAGTATTTCATCTTTCCTTATGGCTGAGTAATATTCCATTGTATATATAAACCCATCTTCTTTACCCAGTCATCAATCACATGACACTTTGGCTGTTTCTATGTCTTGGCCGTGAATAATGTCTATGGCCCTACCACCCTGAATGCACCTGATCTCATCTAGGTAAATTTTGATTAAGGAAGACTAAAGTGGAATTAACGTCACTACAACCGGGCATTTTCATCCATTACTTGCATTGATTTAGCTTTTTAAAGAGCTGTATTACACTGTTGACCCATAGTAAATGTCTTCCATAATGACCTCCAGATCTTTATTAGATGAAATTCTGCAAAGCCAGACTCTCTTCTGCACCCACACTCTAACATTTTGTCTAGTCATGGTTGTGTTAAGGTTCATGACTAATGTTTATTGGGTATTTGCTATGCTCCAAGCACAATTAAGTGTCTTTCATTATCTCAAAAAATCTCTGCAACAAACATATAAGGTAGTTACTTATATTCTCATCATCTTAGTTTTGAGAGGATTATAGAAACCAAGTGGGGCTTCTAGTCAATAACTGGTAGAGCTGCGATCAATGTCGTAGTTGGAATGATATCAGATGTTGAATATGCCTTTTGTGATATCAGCTGTCCATCCTTGGTTGGGTTGTAAACTCCATGAGAACAGGACTTGATCTGGCACAGTGCTTGCTTGGTTCACAGTTTATGCTGAACAGATAAATGAATGAGTATGTTATAGATCAGTCAATCTATAAATCCATTAATAAACATATATGATAAAAAGCCAAATTCCTGTTGGTGTAAAGCATGTCTTTCATTTTTAATGTGTACTGAAGGTATTTTTAAAGCTATGATTTTATAATTACAGGATTCCATAAAAATGTCCTCTGGGGATAGCGAGCAGCACTGAGGCATAGCAGTCCTTATGTTCAGGACATGTTAGATGCCTCTACTAATATATAAAAAACTAGTAGCAGCATCAGACACAAAATTATTTAGTGGGCAATCCTAAAAGGAAACACATGTTCTAAAAGAAGAACATATAAGAAAATCTACCTTTGGCTCTCAGTGGAAATTGACATGGATCATGTCAAGTCTAGAGAAATATGATATCTGCCATTAAAATGATATGACCAAAGAAACAAATCTGAGATTGTTGAGTTGAGCTTTCTCAGTGGTTGAGGAGAGGGGGAGCCTGAATAATTAGATGGTTGTAGTAGATTGTTTAAAATATTGCCACTCCTCCCTTTGGACTCTTTCCTATGGAAAGATGATACCTCTCCCCTTTTTTGATGTCAAACTTGGCCAGTTGACTATTTCAACCAATGATGTGAGCAGAATTGTTGTGTGATACTTCCAACAAGAAGTTTTCAGAAGATTTATGGGGTATATACCTCCATATGGCCTTTGCTTTGTAGGAAGGCCAGCCATGTCCCAAATGAGAGAGTTCCATTAGCCTGGGTCCCAGAGTGAAGAAGACATCTAGTCAACCCATTATGGTCATGTAATACTAGCAAGAAATAAGTGGTTATAAGATGGTGAGGACTTGAGGTCATTTGTTACCACAGCATGGTTAGCCTAAGCTGACTGATAAACTAGTGAATATGCTTGAGGAAATCTGAGCTGATACTGGAGAAGCATGTTGGACATAAAAGGAAGAAATGGCACTTTGCAGTCCCAACCATTTCCAGCAAACAGAAGAGCTGGACAGTCTAGGGATAGAAGTGTACACAGGCCCACAGTTGAGGGCCTGAGATAATATGAAAGAAGATGGTATCTTTATTGCTTCTTCCCTATCATAATCAACCAATTCCATAGAGCCTTTCTTTTGAAACACAGTCAGTACCTTAAAATCACTACAGTACCTTAAAATCAATAAAATAACAAATGGATTTTTATTGTACTTATTTATGGTTAAATCGTAGTTTTAGGTTGTGCTTCTGAGTACACTGTGGCATTGAACAGCCAAGGACCTGGAACAACCTGACCCCAACCCCAGGCCCATTAATCAACTGACCTACTCCACTTTAATCTATTTCAAATATTTGCTTCTAATTAGATTTCATTGGTTCTGTCACTGAAAATGTTTAGAAAACCACTGCTTCAGATAGGGCCACAAGATCATGTCAACAATTTAAAATGATTATCATCAAGTTCTGTGGACTCTTCTGGTTGGTCTTAATCACAACCCTTTTTTTCTGAGCATGTGGCAGAAGAATCATCACTACAGAGGTAAATATTCATGTGCCCTGCATTTTGCTCATAGGCACCATATAAACTACATTTAGAACTCTGAATGTTGAGATGTACTTGTCAATAATGAAATTTAATTACTGTGATGGACTGTAAGTCCATGTGCATTCTTGCACTGTGGACTGAACATCGCCTCTTGTGTTTGTTCATTTTCCTTTACTTTACTATGGGAAAAGGTTGAAATACAATTTAACCAGGGCACCCACCTGCCCTTCTCTTGCCAGTGAGTGAAATAAACTCTCCATTTTATGGCTGTTTTAGCATTATATTGTGAAAAAAGAAATATTGTCTTGCTAAACTTTTTGGACACTTCTCAATATGCGATATCTCACTGCTTCTCCCTCTTATCAGTCATTCTGGTAATGAATGATAATGTATATTGCTAGAATTTATAAAGCTCTGTCAAGGTAGTCCATTATTTTAAGCTCAGGTTAAGGTAAGGAATTAAGATTTATATAAGCCTGATGCAGTTTCATTAAGAAACAAGGGCATTTTAATCTTTCTCTCTCTTTACCCAAGAGACTTTAATTTCTTAATGTTACATTAATCTGGATTTTAATAATTCTTTCAAAATGTATCTCTTCTCTGAATGCTATTTACTGTCTTTGTCAAAGTCAATGAACAGGTATAAAAAGTATCTACATGATTATAGAGAAACTACTGCCTTCGTGGCCCTTATGGTAGAGTAGTTAAGTGGATGCTCTTAAAAATGAATCTGTCCATGGTACTTTTTCTATTCCTGTATAGGATTTTGATTTTATTTAAAATAAATGGCACAAGCCCCAGCTCTAAAAACTAATAGAATGTCTGCATTTACCTGCTCATTCATAACCATTAGATTAGAATGTGTGTCTGTTTGCAGTCAGCAGTTGGATGAAGCAATGCTTTAAAACCAAAGTGAAAGGATCTGTGTTACACTTCAGCAGGCACTGGATATGAAGGCCAGTTTGGGTGGATTATTATTAGAATGATGTTATACTAGTCTTGGTAAGTGGTACAAAATAAGTAGTAGGAAGTAGAAACAGCCTCCTAAGTGAGATAGAGACAAAGAAAGAAATATGTCTGATTAACTGACACCAACTTACTCTGTGAGACAAAGGCTAATAAGGAGTCCGGGGACTGGGAGGGCATCTTGCAGGAGGCTTGGTCGGTACACTGTGAGTGTATGCCCTGTCGCTGGACAGCTGGTGTCTGTGCCGGTGTGTCTGTTTGCAGCTCCAGTGTGTGTGTGTGTGTGTTTGTGTGTGTGTACTGTGCAGAGCTGTGACTGTGGCTTTGAAATGCCTGGCTAAAGGTCAAAGTTCTCTAGATGCAGAGATCCTGGTACATAAAAAAAGGTACAGCTGCCTTTAGAACTTCCGCTCTGTGCTGGCCCTGGGCTGTCTGAGACAGTATAGTGGAGGGCTTTAGTTTCCCTGCCCCATTCACAGTGGATGTGTCCCCAAACCCCTAGTAGATGCCTGAAACTATGCATAGTACGAAACCCTATATATACTCTGTGTTTTTTCCCTACACGATACATACCTATAAGAAAGTTTACTTTCTAAAGTAGGCACAGGAAGATATTAATAACAATGAATAATAATACCATAGAGCAATTATAACAATATACTGTAATGGATAATGTGTGAATGAGGCTCTATTAGGTAAAATTAGGTTACTTGAACATAAGCACTACGACACTGTGACAGTCGACCTGATCACCAAAGGGCTACTAAGTGACTATTGGGCCTGTAGCATATCCAGGTTGTACATGCTGGACGATGGTTGATTCATGTCCTTGGCAGGACAGAGCAGGACGGAGTGAGATTTCATCATGCTTCTCATAACATGAACTCGTGGAAGCGAAATCACAGATAAGGGGGTCCTGCTGTTCTGCTGTTTATGCTTGGACATGGAAGTTGGTTGAAATCCCACTTCTATGATTTACAGTTTGGGTGACTCCGGGCAAATTATTTAATCACTAAATCTGTCTCTTTATCTGGAAACGGAGTTGCCATGCAGATTAATGAAATAATACAAACAAATGTCCGTCCAGTTCTGGACACATAAATGAAAGTTATAAGAGGGCCTGGCCCTCAGGCAGTGAGATTCAGGTCAAATGAGTTCCAGGGAGACAAGAGAAGTGGCATGTGGCTGGCAAAGCCTGGAGCTGCGATTGATGAAAAGCAAACCCGTGGCATCAAAAGGTGTGGACAGATCCTGCTGCTGCCTGTAGTAGCACAAGCTCTCTGCAAGTGAGGGTCCGTCCAGGCCTCAGAGATATGAGGAGGCACCGGGCGAGGCCTGGGATGCACCGAGAGGATGGAGGTAGGAAGCGGAGATGATGGATCTGTAGAACATACTTTATCCCTTTTCCACCCATCGCCACTCTGCTCCTTGCTGGAGCAGATCTCAGCCGAAAGCTCATCTCTCTTTGTACTCTGTGTGCCCCTAAACCCATTCTAAAAGTAAACCATAGACCAAGTAAACATTTGAAAGTCATGTCTACTTCTTTAGTATACAGTCTGTCAGTAGAAACATACTCAAAAAAAAGCATTCCACCCAGATCCGAATGAACTGTGCAATACATTCACCACCCGTCTCCTCCTCTGGCACATCTTCTCATCTCTGCTTCTTTTCACAGCAGTCTCCAGCATCTGTGTGTTATACAGGGCACAGGAGACAGGTCATAAAAGTCACTAGGAAATACAAGGAAAAGAGAAGAAGTTAACTGAATTACAAAGCTTATGGCATAAAAGGAATGTGCTTGATATTTGCCAAGGATGGGAAGCTGCAGGGCAGTGCAGGTGCCCTGGTTGGCCATTTGCCCGTTAGCCTTTAAGACCATTTTCCTCCCTTCCATTGCTTTCCTGTCAATCATAAAAAAACAACATGTTTAAAGCATCCTTGACCACCAGCTTCCTGCAGTTTTGGCCAGCAGAAGACTGGAGGGGTTGGAGAGAGGGAGAAGTGAAGGTGCTTATCCCTCTGCCTTGGATGGTCATTTGCAGCAGTGCTGTCTCCTTTGGCTTCACTCCCACTGGACATCCCTACCCAGCTTCTGCTAGGCAGTCTCCATGGTGCTACTTGCTCCAGCCTGAGTGTACTGGTTTCTGGAAACACCACTTTCTAGAGGGAGTGGCTTCCTGCTGTTGCCTGTATTTGGGATCCTTCATCTTCCCCTGATTGACTTTTCAGGTCCTCCATCATCTGTATAACCAATTCCAGTATTACATTTTCTCTATTTGAAGTACCTAGAGTAATTTGTGTTTCTTATCTAGACCCTGAGGGGATACACTCCACATGGTGATATGAACCTATTTCTGCCTAATGATTTCATTAAAATGGGAACGTTAATGCATTTAAGCAGATGTGTGTCTATACAGTTCTGAATAAAAACAAAAATGTATGAATAATGCACCAAGACATTCCATCACAGCAAAGCACTGCCTTGGTCTCTAATATCACTTGCCATTTGCGAATATCTCCCTGTTGGTTATTCTGGGGATTTGTCTTTAGGGCTAAACTCTTTCACCATGACAATCAAACACATCTGGCAGTAGTTTGCAAGAATTCTGCACTTTTCTAGCTGGGAAAAACAGCTCTGAACCGCGTTTTCCCTTCCACTTGTGCTTCCTGACATGCAGTCCATTTCTACTCACCAGAAGGCCTGCCCATGGTGTAAAGCAATGTGCCTGGTCCACAGGGCAAATGTGCCCTGACCTGCTTTCCACTATCCCCTTCTGAATGAGGAAACCCGAAGAGAGGTGTTATGAAGTGGTGAGAGAATAAAACTTGTTATTTTTTGTAAGAATTCAGACAGTAGCTTATAAAATAGGCCATTAAAATAATTCAGGTCTGGAACTTGGCATTAACATGACCCAGCACGTCAGGTGGGGGAGCGGACTCCTCTGAGCTCCCGACCTCACTGCGTGGCTGCAGAGTCCTAGTGGAAGAACCCATCTGAAAGAAGTGGAAATGGAAAAACTGGCTTGTTTTTAAGGGTAGCTTAATTAGCTTTGAAAATAGCAAGATCCCACTAGAAGCAGATGAGATTCTGATACTTAATGGACTGGAAACCAATTCTTCCTTGACAACCAGCACCCCCTCACACTTAAGCTTCTTGTTCACACCAAACTGGGGAAGGAGGGGACAACAATAGTCCTGACTTTCTCCTTGAGGGGCAGAGGGTGGTTTCAGCTCTACTCTTATCATCCATTTTGTATTCGGCTGGGGAAAGTACCCTGCAAACTGGGAATGTATCTCAGTCAGTTCCGGCTGAGTCCAATGGCAGCTGAGAGCAGGCTCAGCAAGGGGTCTTGGAAAATGAATTCATTTTGTGTCTAAAATGTACTCATGTGGTACATCCATATTCAAGATGTGCCTCTGTTTCTACTCCCCATTAACCGGGTCCGCAGAACTTGGTGTATGTGAGACCCATACTTTATTGAGGTTTTGACCATTTTTCATCTGCCATTACTCTTGGTGTCTTTTCATAGCACAGAATATATCCATTCTGTAAGAGAAATAGGATTAGGATTTTAAGAAGGATATAAAGTGATGCAATAATAAATTCTTCAATACCCAGTTGTCAGATATGTTTCACTAAATTGCAAATATCAGATTACTTTTTTTAATTATTTCAAACTCACACTGGGAATTCTGTAAGAACCACACATTAGAGGAGAGAATAGGCTTACCTTTTCTACTGCCAGACTCCAAGCGCCCACATGGATCTTTATGGCACTAATTTCAACAATACTGTTAATACTGACTTATTTCCAGTCAGAGCCAAGAGATCAGAAAAGACAAACCCTTCATGGATCCACTCATTTTTTAAATTTGTGTTTAAAGTTAATAATTTTCTTAGGCATTCAACAGTGAATAATAAAGCTGAGCTCATTTATTTAAAGTTTCAAAATAGCCCTAGATAGTTTTCTGTGATGAGGAAGCCGTATGCAGAACTGCAGTAACTGTCCCAGGGTTTCATCCCTCTGTGATCTTGAGCAGGTTATTTAATTGTACCCAGTGTCTCTTTGCTCTAGAAAATGCCTCTAATCAGGATAATTATTATTAGAATTATATTAGATTATTTATTATTCAACAAATACGTTTTGAGCATCTCCTATGGAATAGATGTGGAACCTGTCCTTGGAAGGTTTGGAAAAAAACAAACATTAATCAAATAATTACAAAAATAAACATAATTATAGGTGAATAAATAGTATAAGAGGAAGATATTTGATGCTATAAGAATAAATGATAGGAACTATATTTAATTTAGGGAGGGGAGGGGATCAGGGAAGGTTTTCTGAAGAAATACAAATGAGTTGAGATACAAATGATTGGTAGAAATTAACTAAGCAAAGGGTGTGTGTGTGTGTGTGTGTGTGTGTGTGGAGGAGGAGGGTGGAGTAGACATTTCAGGCAATGAGAACATATGCCCAGGTTCCTTCTGGAAGTCTACCTACCTGAGACAATTGCTAACCTTTATTCCAGTATTTATTTATCTATTTTAGGCCAAGAAATGTTATTTTGATCAAGAAATGTGGGGAATTACTTTGACAGTAGGGGTTTGAGTGGGGGGAGGAGGTGGTGTCCTCTAGTGATGCACTGGTATTTTGTACATGTGCATCCTCCACCCTTCCTCGTCTGAGACCTCCTGGTAACTCTCCTTCCTGGTCAATGAAGAACTTGTAAATTGACTCATATCCCCACCCGCCTCCTGCCCAAATTCCTGCTATTGCCAACCCATTGCCCTGGGACAAATTAGCTATCATGTATGGACCTTTCTGGACAGAAAAACCAAGATACTGCTAAGAGATATCTTGTCCCTCTGGCAACCCATCTGGGCATAAATAGAAGAGGGAGGCAGCCCTTACACAGCTTGGAGTGGTGGGATTAAAGAACCTTACCGAGCAGCAAAAGAACATTTTATAGAAAGAGCTACTTTAAAAGGACTATTCATTTCCACACACAGAACACAAAATATTTGTTTTGTCCTCTAAAAAAAATGGGTATTCACTCACAGTTGCTAAGTTGCTGAGAATGGAAACTGTCGACATGATTTCTTCTAAATAACTCCCTGGGAAAGTACTTAAAGTCTCCATTTATTAACCCAAATGTAACTTAAAGACAAGAATGGAAGAATTATTACTGAAAGAAAATAATCAATGAATCATTTATCCGTTCTCCTGCCCTTTGTATAACAAATGGTAATTAGTGTGATGTCTTTGTTGGCAAGTGCTTATCAGACAAAATGCAGTGAAGAAGCAAAGGAAGATTCTGTAAAGAACTGTGTTGTTTGGCAGAGTAATTGTGATGCTATCGCTGGAATTTTATGTGGTTGCATTGTTAATTTTTAATTCCGTATCCTGAATAGCAACAAGGTTATTAGCACCTACCTGGTGTTCTGAGTGTCCGCATTAGATAATATAATCTTGGTAGAGTGAACACTTGGAAATACTCATGTGTCTAAGAGAGAAAAGAGACCCAGAAAGCTCTGATGGCCTGGAACAGGGCACCATTTAAAGAAATTGAATTTGGCAGAATAAGAATATATTTTATCAACCATCTTTCTAAACTACTTTTATATTTTCTTTCTTTGGTAAAGAGTGAACCAAACCCTGTCCAGAATTTTAGAATCACCTGCCAGACTCTTTATCTTACAATGTTTGCTGTACTTCCCTCAAATTTATTTTCATTCTAATGCCTACTAGTTGTAATGCTTGCTAGAACAGAGCACCAGTCTCTGCTCTCAAGGTGCTCATATTGGAGTATAGTGGAAAACACAGGCCTATTAACAGCTGTTTTCAGTATAATATTGTAACTATAATGATGTAGTAGGTCTTAGGTTCTAGGGAGGTAAGTAAGGTGAATTTACTCATGTGTAATAAGCCACCCACTCACCTGTGGAATCTCTGAGAATTTCCAAACTCACACAGTTAGCATAAAAAGGAACCAGAGTGGAAGGGGCCCCTCATGCTGTCTCGTCTCCAAGCAATTCATCCAGAAGGAGCTCCTGGATTGGCCCTGGACATGACTCTGAACATGGGCTGGGGATAACTTTCAGTGTCTGCTGAAATCCAGTTATATGGTCATGTTATTTTAGTTGTGGCTCTTGGAAATAAATATATATTTCTGATAAATGCAGACAATGAAAAAATACTAACATAAAAAGGAAGCTATTGGAAAAAATAAAGCTTTTTTTTATAGAACTAATTTTATTTTCAATTAGAGGGTGAGCTGTCCCATTAGTCAGTATTACAAATATGATATTTCATGATATCCATTTGCAATACTACACCTGGATAAACAGAAAAGAAGGAAAACATACCATATCTACCCAACTCTTTAAAGGTTTTGCTCTCTTTAGGTAAAACATACTTATTCCTCAATATTGTTCTTGACTTTTAGGACCTTCAAAACTACCAGGATCTATAGTATGTTCTAGTTACTTATAGCTTTTCAGAAGACCTATTATCAAATTATACTCTATAATAAATTATTCTTTATATCCTGATATTGCCATCTCATAAGGAACCCCCAATAATGATAGATAGATAGATAGATAGATAGATAGATAGATAGATAGATAGATAGATAATAGAGATAGATGGACATAAAGACAGACTAAGGGGCTCTTTTGGGCCCTTCTCTTCTTTGATCATCTTTGAATCAACTATGATTCTACAGAATTAGCATGAACAAGTACCTATGCTACCACTGATCCTTAAATTGATTTATGTAACCACTCAGTAGATGTATGAAAGTATGTCTGTTTATATGAAAGAAAATATAGTATATCATTTCTCATCTGTCTACAACTTCCCTGAGGAAGTAACAGTACAGGTATTCAATATCCACCAGGCAGGGTTTCTCTAACAAACTCACAAGTCTTCTCTTGGCCATACTTGGCAATTTGGTTACTCAGAAAACTCTAGGATAAGAAATACATCCTTCCTCTTTGGAGGACACCTTGCAGAATCTGTACAGTCTTCCAGAAGCTTGGCATTGAGGTGACAGCTAAAGTGTAAGGAAATGAGTCTCATGACAGACAGCTATGAAGCTGCCTGTATTAGAAGCCTCATGTTTCATAGGAGCCAATATCTCCCATAACAACACCATAGGCATAGCGTCCAAGACCCCCACAATGGTCATACCAATTAAAAGGAGTCCCCACATTCAAGTAACCCTAAAGCTATGGCTTCATATCAGGTGTTTATAGTTCTCCCAGCTCAGATGCAATTTATCAACCAGATGTCATTTTTATAAATAATATTGACCTAGTAGCATGGATTATATTCTATCTTATTAGGTTATAGGAGGAGAGCTGGAAAGTTACTGAAGGTCAGTTCTCCTGTAGAAAGAGAAAGGTGACATTGAATGGTGTATTTCAGATTTAAAAAACAAAATGGACAGACTTTTTAAAAAGAAACTTCAAAATTTTTGAACAGTACGGAGTTCCCATATAACACACAACAAATTTCCCCTATTATTAGCTTCTTACATTAATGTTTTTTTTTAACTTGTCATAATTAGTAAACCGATGTTTATATGTTACATTGTTATTAACTCATGATTACCTGTATTTTATTTAGAATACCTCAATTTTTCAAAAAAAGGAGAAACTTTTAATTGGCAATATATTCTATGTTTAATCTGTTGCATACTTAAAATGTTCAGAAACTACTCACAATAGTTTGAGACAGGAATCATTGCAAATACTTAATTCCCCAAAGTGTTTAGCATATAAGAATCTTCAGGTCCACACACTGATTTGTAATTCTCAATGCCCAGTAACTCAATATGGTAAACATCATTTATATATACCAGGCCACTCTGGATTTGATTTTTACATTGACTGCAGTTAGGTGTACAAAGGTAAAGTTGTGGATTTTAAACCTTGTATTATTCTTATATTTTCTTTCAAGGAGATATATCAAATATATATATCATATATATATCACGTATCATATATATATATATATTTCTGTTCTCTTACCTTCCCCCCAAATAATGGTCCCTGTGGCTTAGGCAGAGAGACTGTCCTATAGGCTGTCTATTACTGTTAAAAAGTTGTCCTCAGGCCTAGTAACATAATAAGAATCACCTGAGGACACTTTATTAAGGTACCAGTGGCTGAGGCTCACTCCAGGGATTCTGAATTATAATTTCTATAGTCCCCTCATTCCCAGTTTTTCAAGAGTTCCCCAGGTGATTCTAGTTCACGACCAAGGCTGAGAGCCACCGCTTTGGAAAATACAGAGTTTATCTTTTTAATTTAGATAAGCACATGAACTGTGGGCCTTGTTTATTAACAGAAAGCCTGGAGGACTCCAGGAAAATTCTTCAAGGATCTCCTCCTTTAGCTTTTGTTTCCCCTCGGTCACCCAAGCAGAATTAATTACTCCCGCCTTAATAACTTATGCATGCCTCTTTTATTTCACTTATCACATAGAGTGATAATTATTTGTTCAATGCCTGTCTCTCAGTTAGACTGTCAGTCTCTGACATAGAAAACACATTCTGTTTTTGTGAGATAGCCTCAGCTTTTAGCACAATTCCTGGCACACAATAGTTGCCCAATAGATGTCCTAGGACAGAGGGGTGGGCAAAAATACCCAAAAAAGACATCTAGTATTGTGTAGTGTTAACTGAAAAAGTTCTTTTTGGACAAACGCTGACTTCAAATTCCAAGAAATTAAGTGTCAACAAATCTGTGCTTGTATTGTCCCTGATATGTATAAGATAGACTAGAGGCCCAGTGCATGAAATTTGTGCACAGGGGACGGGGCGGGGTGGGGGGTGTCCCTCAGCCCAGCCTGCACCCTCTCCAATCCAGGACCCCTCAGGGGATGTCCAACTGCCTCTCACAATCCAGGACCACTGGCTCCTAACCACTTGCCTGCCTGCCTGATCGCCCCTAACCCCTCTACCTGCTGGCCTGATTGCCACTAACCACTTCTGCCTCACCCTGCACCCGGGACCCAGGATTCCCTCCTCTGGCTGGTCGCAGGCACCCAGGACCCAGCTGGCCGCAGCTGCAGGGGACTGTGGGTGGGCGGTTTTGCCTGGGCCACAGCCGCAGGCTCCCGGGACCATGGGGCGGGCAGCTTGTCCATCTCCTGGGCCACAGCTGCAGGCGCTGGTGCCCAGGACTGTGAGGTGGGCAACTTGTCACTCTCCTGGGCCGCAGCCCCAGCGGCCGCAGCCCCAGCCACTGGCACCCAGGACCGGGGGGCAGGTGGCTTGTCCCTCTACCGGGGCGGCAGCCTCAGCCGCTGGTGCCCAGGACAACAGGGTGTGCGGCTTGTCCCTGTCCCGGGCCGTAGGGACAGGGACAGCTGCTGGTGCCCGGGACCACAGGGCGGGTGGCTTGTCCCTCTCCAGGGCCACAGCCTGGCTGGTCTCCATTCCTCTCTCGGGAGCTCATTTGTGCCTGGCTGGTCCCCATTCCTCTCTCCCCAGTGTTGAGTGTCTGAGCAGTTAAGGCATGAGGGTGTGATGATGTGAGGGCATGACGACCATTTGCATATTACCTCTTTATTATATAGGATGGCAGCTTTAATTTTTTTATTTACATAATTTAGCCTAGCATCTCATTTAGAACATAAAGCAACATATCGTAAAGTAGGGATGGCTTACAAGTGAATGACCAGTTCCATGGAGCTGCAACTACATTGAAATAACATCAGCGGGGACTTCCCCCTGTATTTCATGTCAGAACATTTGTTACTACTGTTGCCATCAATGGATTGTATGCTTGGCCAGCCATAGTCCGGAGCTCCACACACAGAGATGTATGGGATGCTGTAAGTCGGTCTCCATAGTCCTGAATTCAATTTTGATTGAACATGTTTATACTTGTGAGCTTATAACCATCCCTGAGTTCATTTTCAGAGATGATCAAAAGTCTCTTCTTTTTCCCTCCTTGCTAACTACTGCTGTTTTCAGAGAGACTTACTAGCCTGGAAGATTTCTGAGGACATTAATAAAGTAAAGAAAATTCATGATTTAATCTGAGCCTGAAAACATAAAGCAAAGAGATGCTGGGCAGTCTTCTAATGATTAGTTTCCCCATTTGATCAGTGTAGGAGGCCTGCTAAAGACACTCCTCCCCAGGACAATTCCTGAGTGGGGAGCAGAGAGCCAAGATGTTCCAATTCAATGAATCATTCATATTGATTCATATTCTATTTATTCAATAAATACAGGTTGCTTGCTTATCATGTGCTGTGTCCTGGTGATGATGTTGGTGATTTCCTGCCCTTTCTAGTGGGAAGCTATAACCACCTTTTAACAAAAGATTTTCACATACACACACACTTTCTCTCTCTCTCTCTCTCTCTCTCTCTCTCTCTCTCTCTCTCTCTCTCTCTCTCTCTCTCTCTCTCTCGTTTCTCTCCACCACTTTACCTCACATTTAACATGTCAACCAGAATGAAAGCTCAGAACACAAATTAAGGAAATTATATGTGTTATACATTTGATTTTGTGTCCTGAGATTCAGATTCATTCTACATTAACCCAGGAGTGGTAACCTATGCTTTGAGAAGCATGGGAAATTAACTGAACTATTCTCCTGTGTGAGGGGAGGTTCCATAGATTCATAGACCGTTCAACTCTGCAACTTAAGTACTAGGCACTGAGTGCAGATGCTGGAGCTGGCAGCCCCCCTCTGACCACGGTGGGTGTCATTTATGGTGGGAGGGGATGGGGGAGATGGTTTACCCTTCTCTTCAGATTTGCAGTAGGCAAAAGGACTCTATTTCTGAAAAAAGTTACCCCTAATATATGCCAATAAGAAGGAGAGAAACTATTACTGGTTTTAAACTTTGAAGGACCATCTCAGACTGCCATTTTGAAAGAAATTCAAGAGTCCTTTGGACTGAAACAGGTGGACCTCTCTGCTGTTGAAAACCTAACCAGGGGTCCTCAAACTACGCCCACGGGCCACATGCGGCCCGCCGAGGACATTTATCTGGCCTGCCGGGTGCCGCTGCCTGTCCTGCTTAGCAGCCGACTCGTCCTGGGCCCACAGTGCACATAGGAATTTGTTCATAGTTTTTTTTTAAACTATACTCCGGCCCTCCAACAGTCTGAGGGACAGTGAACTGACCCCCTGTTTAAAAAGTTTGAGGACCCCTGAAACTGTCAGTGAGCACAGGGTTTCTGTATTTTTACTGTCACTTTACCAAGGAAGAAACAGGCTCAAACAGGTTGAGTGATGAGCTCAAATTCACACTGCCAGCTGCTAGAACTGAGACCACAGTCCTGGAGTCCTTTCCACCGCACCATTCATAACAGAATGCTGTGCTCACGCTCCCCACCATGTCTCGCATGCCTCCTCTTCACCAGGCCCTGATTTCAGTCGTCCAGCCTCTGTTTAAGGACACATAACCAGATGCCTCCTCACCAAGGTTCTTCATGATCCTGGTGCCAGACTCCAAGAGGGCAGGAATCCCACATGCTTATGTGCTTCTGCTCACCCCACAGCATTGGGGCTTTCTGAAGGATGAGCTGCCCCAGGCACCAGAGGAATGACTGATGTCAAGCTGACAAGAAGAAATGTTTTGCAAAATGTTGCTTACAGATTCAGAATTTAAACTGATGGTGATGCCTTGGGAAAGGAATATGATTTCTAATCCTATTTCAGTTTTTATGGATCAAAAATCTTTTTGTATCTACCCCACTGTATTCAATAATGGGAAGAAGTAAAATACCTTTTCAAACCTCCACTTATCCTCCAACTGATCTCTTCTATTCTCATGATTTAGGTGTGCTGTATAGACAGGCACAGAGCCTCGCTGCTCACTCATGTCACAGACTCTTCACACATTAATGAGTAAGTAGAAAGCCTCTGTTAGACTGACAGGGAATTTTTTTTATTTTATTTTTTTTACTAAGTGCTTAAATGAAGACTGATTAGGGCATTTCTTCAAGACCAATGTCTACCATATAGTTCTTATACCTATGTAAAAAGTAAATTTCTAGCCATCACAAAACAGAAGGACAACCTAGCAAGTGGGAGAAAATATACACAAATGATACATAAAGTAAGGGGTTAATATCTAAAGTACACAAGGAACTCATACAAGTTAAAACTCAAAACAAAACAAAACCACAATCCATATTAAAAAGGGGTAAGAATACCTAAATAGACATTTCTCCAAAAAGGACATACAGATGGCCAACAGACATATGAAAAGATGCTCACCATCACTAATCATCAGGGAAATGCAAATTAAAGCTACATGAGATATCACCTCACACCTGTCAGAATGGCTATCATCAATAAATCAACAAAGAACAAGTACTGGCAAGGATGTGGAGAAAAGGGAATCCTCATACACTGTTAGTGGGGTTATAAATTATACAACTACTATGGTAAACAATATGGAGATTTCTCAAAAAAATTAAAAATAGAGCTGCCATGTGATCCAGCAATTCACTGGGTAGTTATCCAAGGAAAACAAAAACCCTAATTCTAAAAGATTATATGTTTATTACAGCATTACTAGTAATAGCTAAGATATGGAAGCAACCTAGGTGTCTATCAATAAATGAATGGATAAAGAAGATATATAAGTATATATATATATAACACACAAAGAAATATGATCCAGCAACAAAAAAGAATGAGATCTTGTCATTTGCAAAAACGTGGATGAAATTAAAGTGTATTATGCTAAGTAAAATAAGTCAGACAAAGACAAATACCATATGATCTCACTTAGTTATATGTGGAATCTAAAAAACTAAATGAATGAATATGTAAGACAAAACATAGACTCATAGAGATAGAGAACAAGTTGAAGGCTGCCAAAGGGGAGGAAAAAAGAGAATTGACAGTGGGGAACAGAATCAGAGTTCTAAGAGCTTCAATGAGGATGTGGGCTTCACACTGCTCAGCTGTGCTTTGAAGATGACGTCTGGGAAGGGCAGAGTTAGTAGATTTTTCAGAAAGATCCAATTCCTATTCAATAAAAATAATAAGTAAATAAATAAGTTTAATGTGAATGTAAGTATATCTAACTAATTCTCACTACATTTCTGTGTTTTTCATGGAAAGTAAAAACACTCGATGAAACTTATGATCATTGAAATATTTATTTTTCAAGGGTATTTGAAAATACATTCACTAGTATTTGCTTCTGTTTTGTTTTTTGTTTTTTTATGGTTGTAGACTCATTGCATTGCTTTTCTTACAGATATTTTTAGGATTATTGGTTTCCATAAATTTGACAAAAGAAACACTATTAATACTTCTCACTTATTTTTCTTAGCTGTTCACATTAAAATAAGTTATCTTTGATCATTCTCTCATACATATAATTAAAATTTTCATGTAAAAGTTTGCCATTTTTTCAGTTTTAAAATATGAGCTTATTATAAAGGAACTATTATGGAGTAAACAAAACATTTCATGGTGAAAAGGAACTGAGTGCTATGTGTACAAATGAAAAATCAAATATATTCAAACCAGCTGAATAGATTGCCTGGAAATTATGATAAAATGGGTCGTTAGATTATTTTATTATACCCTCCATTTTTAGGCCAGTGTGTGTGTGGGTGTGAGAGAGAGAGAAAGAGAGAAAGAGAAGGGAAGGGTGGGGGCTGTTGCTTAAAAAAATCTTCCATTCTCCATCATGTGTTATTATTTTGGGTGATGCACACCAATGAGATTATGATTATTAATACACAATTTTCAGTATGCACACTTTGATAGCTTATGTGCTGTGTTTATTCTTTGCAGCTGGAAAACTGATCTAGTGGGAAGAGAGAAATAGGGATTAAAAATCGATTTTAGAGCAAAGGTTACTGTAAAGGTCCCCATTTGGAAGTGGGTTAGCCTTCACCTCTCTCAAATGAAGAATCATATTTCCTCTCCACACTCATTATTTAGTCCAACCTTCTCTGAGTGCCCACTCTGAGTACATACATTCTGCTGGAAGCCAGGGGTATAAAGACTGATAAGACAGGACCCCTGCTCATTTTTCTATGCCCCCTTTACCTCCAAAAAGTCCTGGATCTGAGTGTATGGCAGTCACTACCTCATCCGCTATATAAATCGATTCAACCTTTGTGGCTGTTTCACTGTCCTGAGAGAATACTGTGCTGTGTTTTAAAGAAGTTTGTCTGGTACATTTTAAAACATGTCAAGGTTATTATAAAATAAATGCATCAAAGCAACATTTTTTTGCCAACTTTCAATTTATGAATATAGATTGGCTTTAATAATTAGATTACCATACTATTTCAGGAGCCATTTATCTAATGTATTTTTTCAAATCGTATTTCACTGAAAATTTTCCTGGAAATGGTCATTTACAAAATAGACAAAATGTATTGAGGCCAACATGCCATGTACAAAGTCTTCTCTTTCAGGAAAACAGCATATTAAAAGTTCACTAATTTCAGTTCTTTTTGCTTTTTATTTTCTAGTATTTGCTAAATAATAAGAATAAAACAAAATGAGTAAGGTCATTTGAGGGAAATGTATAGTTATTGTCAATAAATAAAGGAATTATGTGCCCTGTTTAAAAGAGATAATTATGAAGTAAAAGTACTTCAATCATTAGCTCAAGAATGGTAACTTATTTTTCAAAGTTGAAAGAGGAAATTAAAGAGGCAAGTAAATTAAAAGTTTAAAAAATAGAATTTACACATATAGAATTCCTGTCATGTGCTGGCATGAAGCTCGATTTCAAATACTATGTCTTCTTTAATCCTAACACCCTAATGAGGTAGGAATAATCATTCTCATTCAAAAGGATGCTGAAGCTGAGAAAAATTCCTTGTTTTTCTTCCTAAGCTTGGAACAACCAGTCAGTGCCCAAGTCAGGATTCAAATGTCCTAAGAAAAACCTTTGGAGTCCATGACCTAGAGAGGAAATGGGAGAAGCCAGTTTGCTGTGGAAAAAGGAAGGAATGGAGTGGGAATGGAGATCAGCACAGGCGGCACTGGAAAGGCCAGCTGAGGGAGAAAGCACTAGAGCCGTGGTGGGCAAACCGCGGCTCACGAGCCACATGCGGCTCTTTGGCCCCTTGAGTGTGGCTCTTTTACAAAATACCATGGCCTGGGCGAGTCTATTTTGAAGAAGTGGCGTTAGAAGAAGTTTAAGTTTAAAAAATTTGGCTCTCAAAAGAAATTTCATTGGTTGTACTGTTGATATTTGGCTCTGTTGACTAATGGGTTTGCCGACCACTGCACTAGAGAGACTGCAAAGCAGTAAGAGAAAGTCAAACTAGAAGTTAGTCAAGGCAAGATCCAAACATTGGATTCATTTAGAAGATGTCCCTCTTCCACCCAAATGAATGAAAACAGATAACAAATGCAGGAAAGTTTAGAGGAGGTAGAGGAGATAGTGAGGAAGAAATTTCAGAGACTTTTAAGACTCTAAATATTTTGTAAAGTACTAGTAAGAGGTGAGGTCATGTCACCAAGGAGGATGTTAATAGGGCTTCTAGAAAGAAAAAAGGCTGTTAAATGCACACTTGATGGCTGAAAAATCCATAACACGGGAGTAATACTGGGTCAAAATTTATAAAAATAAAGTACTGTTTTGCTGTGGGAGTTGTCATGAGGCTGCATTTAAGTGACTTAATTATATGGGATACTAATAGAGTATTCATTGAAATATGTAGATTTGTTCAGCCACTAATGTTAATGAACATTTAAATGAAACAGATAAAATTTTTGGAGATTTTACACTAATGAATAAAAGTCAGTGTTACTGCCCTAACTGGTTTGATTCAGTGGACAGAGCGTCGGCCTATGGACTCAAGGATCCCATGTTTGATTCCGGTCAAGGACATGTACCTCGGTTTCGCACACATACCCAGTCGGGAGTGTGCAGGAAGCAGCTGATTGATGTTTCTCTCTCATCAGTGTTTCTAACTCTCTATCCCTCTCCCTTCCTCTCTGTAAAAAATCAATAAAATATATTAAAATATATATATATATAAAGTCAGTGTTACTGAAAGAAAGAGCAAAAGGAAAAGGTATTGGAGAAAAATAAAAGAGTTCTAACTACAGACAGCTTAGCTAAGGAATGCATTGAACAAGCACATAGGAACAAGCACATAGCACATTACCTGTGGAAATCTGATGCTGCCAGTTCACCTGAGTTACAGTTGGGGACCACTCTACTGAGAAAGCAGAACTGGAGATGAGTGGAGGGAGAGAAGAAGAGGGATGCACCAGTGCACACATTTGTGTCTGTGTGTGTGCACATAGGAGGAGATTGTGAGTGCATAAAGACCAAGGAAGGGGCTAGCAGGAGGCAAAGCATAAAAGTACACTTGACACCTCCTAAACCATCTTATAAGTTGCTGGTATAATAATACTAAAAATAGGTTTGTGATTTTAAGTTGTAAGGCAAACAAAGGCAGTGTGCTTTTTAAAAATTTGATATCCATTTTCGGATAGTTTTTCTAAAAACAGACCCCCAAGCACAAACTAAAGGAAAAGATTGATACATTTGATTACTCTTATCAATTTTATTAACAAATTAATGTACTGATTTTTGTTTTCAAAAATTTCATCCATTTATCTAACTTTAAGTTTAAAGGTTTAAAAAAAAAAAAAACTAAAAAGATAAGCTACAGTGGGAGAAGATACTTGTAACATACAGATGGAGTAGCACACAGGATTCCTAAAGAGCCATTAAGAAAAAGACAAACACCCATTGGAAAAAATTAAGCAATAACCTGAATAGTCATTTCACAGAAGAAGAAACATGAATAGCTGATAAACATGTGAAAATATTCTCAGCCTCGTTAGTAATCATGGCAATGCAGATGCAAACCAAAATTAAATACCATTTTATACCTGCCTGATTGGCCAAAATGTTAAGGTCTGAAATATGTAATATTATTGTGGACAAAGAGCAGCAGGAGTTTTTATATGCTATTGATGGGAGTATACATTGGTCCCAGCCTCTTGGAAAGCAGTTTGGAATTATCTTGTAGTTGAACAATTGTTTACCTTTCAACCTAACAATTCTACTCCTATTTACTTCTTCAGAGAAACACTAGTACAGGCGTCCTCAAACTATGGCCCACGGGCCACATGCGGCCCACCGAGGACATTTATCGGGCCCGCCGGGTGCCACTGCCTATAGCAGCCGACTCGTCCCGGGCCCGCAGTGCGCATAGGAATTTGTTCATAGTTGTTTTTTTTAAACTATAGTCCAGCCCTCCAACCGTCTGAGGGACAGTGAACTGGCCCCCTGTTTAAAAAGTTTGAGGACCCCTGCACTAGTATAGGTATGTGAATGTTCACAGTGGTAATGTTTGCAAGAGGAATAAGAAAACTGGAAATGTTTCAAATATCCATTGAGAAAAGAATGGATAAGTTAATTGTTATCTATATATATAAAAGCCTAAGTGACTGGCCGACTGGCTTACTGTTTGACCATCTGACCAGTAGCTATGACACACACTGACCACCAGGGAGCAGAGGCTCAATGCAGAAGCTGCCAAGCTGTGGTGACTTGGCAGCTGTGGTTCTCAGGTAACGCACTCAGAACCAGAGAGGAGGGAGCCCTATTCCCGGGTGTGTCACCCGAGAACCACTCTCTCACAATCTGGGACCCCTTGGGGGATGTCGGAGAGCCAGTTTCAGCCCAGTCCCCACAGGCCAGGATGAAGGACCCCACCAGTGCACGAATCCGTGTGCACCAAGCCTCTAGTGTATTTATAAATGAATTTTACTATGGTAGTAAAAATAAAAATAAAAATGAATGAACTACAGCCAAGCATTAACAGAAATGAATTTCACAAACCAAATATTGAATGAAAAAGACAACCCACAAAGGAATACATGCAAAAAGATGCCATGTGTATGAAATTGAAAACTTACAAAACCAAATAATGTCTTGTTCATGGACACATACATAATGTGTATCTGTAGTTTTCCAGTAAAACTATACTGGGGAGGAGAAACCAATATGGCGGCATAGGTAAACACCTAAACTGCTGCCTTGCACAACAATTTCAAAACTACAACTTAAAGACAAAACGGACATCATCCAGAACCACAGGAAGGCTGGCTGAGTGGAAATTCTACAACTAGAAGGAAAGAGAAAAGCACAATGAGACTCAGAGGATCTGCAGGAGGCAGAGGTACTGAGATGCGGGTACGGAAGGGACTGGCAACTGAGTGCGTGGCTGGCTTTCTCAAGTGGGAGGGAGACAAACGCTCCCGACTGTACTGAATTCCAGTTCCGGGCGAGACTCTGGGGACCCAGACTCATACGGGGTGAAACTGGACTGTCAGGAAAGAGAAAAGCACACTGAGACTCATGGGAACTGTGGAAGGCAGAGGTACTGAGGCGTGTGCCCGGGGAGAGGGCGGGCAACTGAGTACAAGGCTGGCTTTCTCAAGCGGGAGGGAGACAAAAGCTCCTGACTGCACTGAACTCCAGTTCCAGGTGAGACTCTGGGGACCCAGACTCATTCAGGGAGAAACTGGACTGTCTGGCAGCAGGCAGAACATGAGGGCGGCTTTCTCTCAGAGGTGCTTGCAGTGATTACCATGGGACACTGAGACACAGGGGCCTATTAGGGCAGGGCTGATGGGAAACCAATGCTGTCTGCTCCACCCTGAGACTCCGCCCCATCCAAGCTGAGCACAGAGGCTCTTGCAAGTCTTGTCTCATAAGTGTGTCTCCAGCACAGAAGTTCTCCCAGCATAGACACAGCTGATCCTCACAGCCAGTTGGCCTGGAGGTTAATTCCTCCCAGTGATACCAACAACAATCAAGGCTTAATTACAACAAGACTGTGCACACAGCCCACAAAGGGGTGCACCAAGAGTGTCCACCTCAGGTAACTGGGGAGGCTGAGCCACTAGGCCCTATAGGACACCTAGCACACAAAGCCACTCTATCAACTCAGGAAAGCAGCCAAAATGTGGAGACAAAGAAACAGATCACAAATGAAAGAAATGGAGGAAAGCAAACAACTGGATATAGAGTTCAAAACCACAGTTATTAGGTTACTCAAGAATCTTCTAGAAAAGGCCGATAAATTTAGTGAGACCCTCGAGGATATGAAAAAGGACCAACTAGAAATTAAGCATACACTGACTGAAATAAAAAATATTATCCAGAGACCTAACAGCAGACTAAAGGATCATAAGAATCAAGTCAAAGATTTGAAATATAAAGAAGCAAAAAAAAAAAAAAAAAAACTCAACTGGAAAAGCAAAAAGAATCCAAAAATATGAAGATAGTGTGAGGAGCCTCTGGGACAATTTCAAGCGTACCAACATCCGAATTATGGGGGTGCCAGAAGAAGAGAGAGAGCAAGATACTGAAAACCTATTTGAAGAAATAATGACCGAAAACTTCTCCCACCTGGTGAAAGAAATAGACTTACAAGTCCAGGAAGCGCAGAGAACCCCAAACAAAAGGAATCCAAGGAGGACCACACCAAGACACATCATAATTAAAATGCCAAGAGCAAAAGACAAAGAGAGAATATTAAAAGCAGCAAGAGAAAAACAGTTAGCTACCTACAAGGGAGCACCCATACGACTGTCAGCTGATTTCTCAACAGAAACTATGCAGGCCAGACGGGAGTGGCAAGAAATATTCAAAGTGATGAATGGCAAGAACCTACAACCAAGATTACTCTACCCAGCAAAGCTATGATTCAGAATTGAAGGGCAGATAAAGAGCTTCACAGATTAGAAAAAGCTAAAGGAGTTCATCACCACCAAACCAGTATTATATGAAATGCTGAAAGGTATTCTTTAAGAAGAGGAAGAAGAAGAAAAAGGTAAAGATAAAAATTATGAACAACAAATACATATCTATCAACAAGTGAATCTAAAAATAAGTGAATAAAAAAATCTGATGAACAGAATAAACTGGTGAATATAATAGAATCAGGAGCATAGAAAGAGAGTGGACTGACAATTCTCAAGGGGAAAGGGGTGTGGGAGGTACGGGAAGAGTCTGTACAAAAATCTTACACCTATGGATGAGGACAGTGGCAGGGCAGGTGGTTAGGACAGAGGGTGGTGTGGGAACCAGGTGGAGGGGAGCTATGGGGGAAAAAAGAGGAACAATTGTAATAATCTGAACATTAAAGATTTATTAAATTTAAAAAAAAAAACTATACTGGGAAAAAAAATAGTAATAAACCCCAAAACAAAAATAATGGTTATTCCTGCTGGGGAGATGGGGATTAGAACACAGGATCTGAATTGGTAATTCTCTAGTTCTTAAACTTGGTAGTTGATTATTCTATGGACCTATGAACACATTACCTCTAGTCCTTTGTATGTATGAAATAGTTCATAATTATGAGTGTAAATTTTGACAAAAATTAAATGGAAATGAAAAGCATACAGAAAAAAACTTGGTATCTATAATAATGAAAGTGTAATATACTAATTAGACTGGATAGCCGAACAACCTTCTGGATGTCCTTCCAGAACAACCTTCTGGATGAATCTGGGACTGTGAGGGCTGAAGCAAGCCACCGTGGCTGCGAGGGCCAGCCGAGGCAGCCAGGGCGGTGAGGGCTGAGCCCCTTGCACGAATTTTGTGCATCGGGCTTCTAGTTATTCTATAAACATACACATTGGGGTCACCTGTATAAATCTTTATGACTTTCACTCTGAACCAGGTAAAGAATTGGCTGTGCCTTACAAAGTCACAGATCTTTGAAAGAATGGTTGAATATTTAAATTATGAGAACAGGTCAATTCAGTGTTTCATTTTTAATAGGTAAGAAGTACTTTATTATAATGAGTCTGTCAAGTTAACTTTTGCACATAACACAAGTTTACAAAAAGTATACAGTGTGACATTTTCCAGAACATGTTCTATGAAACATCAGATGTTAAAGGTTCCATAATCAAATGTATTCAGGAAATTCTGGACACTAGACCACTCTTAGAAATTCATAAGTGAGTGCCTAATCTGGCTGCTAGATTAGTTTTTTTTCCTATTAAAAATTAATGAAGAGAACAGTATGCATAATTTATTCTCTATGAGAGAAGGAAAAAGCATATAAATATAATCTCTCTCGAGATCTAAAAGAATCCTGCATTAAATGGCATCTCTCACAGTGTCTTCTCCACTCTTTCTTTGACCCCTTGCCCAGTGCCAAGGCATCAAATGTTGGAGTTCCTTAAAAACCCATTCTTCTTCCTCCTCCCTCCTTGATTTCTATTCCTCCACTATAATCAATAATCTGATTATTTTAAAATATCTTTAGGCAGACCTGACTTGTCCAAACTCAAATTCTAAATTCATCTTGGAACTTCCCAAGCTGAAGTCCCAGAGTCATTTCAAATTTAAGATGCTATCTGATACCCTAAAATAACTTGGCACCTGATTCTCCATTTCCGTTACAGTCATCATGCCACCTGGTTTTCAAGTTAGAAATAACTTCAGTTTGACTCTTTGCTGAGTCTTCTTGCACTCATTTTGCTATTTCTCAACTTTGGCTGCTCTTCTTGCTAACCCTTGTCACACCTTAGCCTTCATCTTCCTTTTGTCTTCATTGGGCTTATCTTGTCATTCTATCACCTATTCCTCCCAAATGCAGTTCATAATCCACAAAGGTTTATTATCATAAAAATCTAATCATGGTATTTCCTAACAAATCTGCACTCTCTCTCCATAGCTTAAAAGAAACTTTGCAAACACAAACTTAGCAAAAAGAAAAAAAAGGCTCTTTTACAGTCCAATAATTCAAATCTGTCTCTTTGGTCTCATTTCCTGCCACTCCATAATATATACTCTGTGTTGTGATGATATTAAACTCCTCCTCATCCTCTGAATTGCTACATTTTAACTTTTCTTTTATCATATAATGATCCCTCTGTCATGAATGCTCTGCCTCTCTTCATCCATCATGCAAACTCCTATTTGTATGTTAGTACCCAGAAATATCACCTTCTATAGTACACCTTTTCCAACATTCCCTATCAAAATTGACCACTTTCTTTTCTAAAATACAAAAAAAAAAAATAAAAATAAAAAACCTGGTTGGACCGCCACTGTAGCACCTAACACAGTGTACTATCTCCTCACCTACACTCTGTCCTCCTTGTATTTTTCATAACCTGATGGCACTTGGAAGAATCTCACTGAATTCATGAATAGAAGGCTAGATGGTACTTCTGTAGTTAAATATTTCTTATTATCAATCTTACTGAGGTTAATTTTGGGTGTAAACTTACTCAGTCTTTTTAAGGTCATGTTCCAGCATTGTTCTCACTGTGGCCTCTTTGTTTAAATATTTTTTTACCAATCTCATTGAGATTTATTAAAGTGAGGCATTTTGCTCTCCTAACTGTAGTGAGTGGTGGCTCTCCCCAGGACCATTCTCTTTTTCCTCACTGACAAATGTTCTCCGTAGCTGTGGAATCTCTGTCTTCTGAATGAGTGGTTGATACACTAAAGAAGTCTCCCTTGTGATCAGGCCCACTACTATCATGTCCCTACCTAGCATTTGTTACAACAGAAAAAGATGCCCCTCTAGGTGAAGGGTACTAAAACACATCGCTTTCTCTGGGCTGCTAAAGCCAGAACCAAGAAATAAGTCTTGGCAAGCAGAATAAAGGCTGATTTCAGGCCCCATGTGTCCCCAGCCTCCCTCCTGGCCCTGTGCCCTTGTGTAGGGGCAAGCTGCACAGCCATGACCTACAGCTCTCATTCTGACTCAGCAGTCTGTACACTATATGGTCCCAGGACTTCCCCAACCAAGCATAGCATTCGCCTAATTATCCTTGGCAGCCAGCCTGCGGCTAGGTGGCTAGGTGACAATTCCCCTTAAACTACTTCTCTTACAAGAATCCTCTAATACACTGAGATAAGCCAATCAGTCAACACAAATGGGAATTTTCATAGGCCTGTGACGGATTCCGATTAAAATGTGATTTTACCCAAAGCTTTATGCCCTCTTTTATATGAATTACAATTTCATGACAAAATAGCAAGTCCATCCTAAACCAATGAGGTAATCCTAAGTACATGAACCTAGAGCATGAACATACTGATGTGAATTAAAAAGACAGTCACTCATAAAATAAATGAGGCAGACTGTCCAATGAATTTACCATGGGTACAGACAATAAGGTTGTGGAGGCCTGGGGTAGGGGGGCAGGGGTGGGCTATAAGGGGTCACTGGGAGAAAAAAGGGGACATGTGCAACACTTTCAACAATAAAGATTTTAGAAAAAAAGAAATACTTAGCATAAATAGAGGAGACTAAATGGTATTTGTTCATTCAGCAAACAAATATTTATTGAGCCCCTACTAGGTGATAAGTATTACTCTAGATCCTGGGAAAACAGATTAAACAAACAAATGACTCTCATGGAATTTACAGGAGTAAATGGGGGGAGAAAGACAATAAATAAACAAATCTCTACTATGACAGATGGTGATAAATGCTGTGGAGAAAAGTTAAGCTGGGTGAGGAGTTGGGTCATTCAATATTGATACAGAGTGGTCAGGGAGAAAGAACATTTGTCAGAGAGAAGGCCAAAGTCCCTGAGCTGGAAACCCGTGTGCCTGCACCTCTGCCCATTTTCTTCAGTATTAGCCTTTTTTTCAGTCCTTTTTAAAAGAGCAGTTTTTACATTCAAACAGTAACCCTTTGAATTCCATATGTGTTACCAATGTTTTTTCTCTCCCTTTGTCAATGTGTTTTACCTCTGTGATTATTTTTGTACCAATGGAATTTTGATCCGAATTGCATTCAGATTTACTAATTTGGGGAGAATGGACATATTTTCAGCCTTCAGTCTTCTCAGTAAAATTGGTAGTTCGGTCCTGAAAGTTTCACAACCTTTTGCTAAAATTATTCTTTAGTATTTTATATATTTTTGCTATTTTGAATTATAGGATTATTTTGGTACATTATGTTTTCTAATTATTGGTTCTGGTTATAAGAAAAAACTATTATTTTTAATATATATATTGTATTCAACCATTTTATTAAACTCTTATTTCTATAGTTTTTTGCTTCCTTCTACAATTTTTAAACAAATTTTATGTTGATATAAGATCTCTATTTATTCTCATTATTAATCATGTCTACTTCACTCACAAAAATTTCCAGAACAATGTTAAAGAAAAAAGATAATAGCATACACATTTTTCTTGTTCCTGATTTTAATGGCACATGCCTTCTAGCATTTTACCATTATTTATGATTCTGGCCCTTAGTTTAAGAGAGGTGTTATTTATTATGTTAAGGTGATATTTCTTTTTTTATAGTTTAAAACAATTGGATTTGGATTGAATATTGAATTTTATCAAATTCTTTTTGTCATCGGTTGAAGAAATAAAATGTTTCTTTTGAATAACTGATACAATGAATGAAATTAATATAAGATCTACCAAAAATGTTTTCAGAGAACACTTTTCTATAGGTTGGTCCATGAAAAAGAAATCAGCTAGAGAAGAAATTATCCTCTGGTCAAATACCTTAGAGGAATAATTTTTATAGCATATACTCTTCTTGGAGATTCCCTTAGTTTTGTTTTAGCTCATTGTCATATGAAAGATGAGAAGTCTGGCAGTCAAGAAATTCAGTTTAAATTTTAAATGTATATATATGTGTGTGTTTATTTATATGCATGTATTAGATCTTAAAATTTCTCATCACAAGAAAAAAACATTTTTGGCCAAGGACCTGAATAGACACTTCTCCAAGGAGGACATATAGAGGGCCAGTAAACAAATGGGAAGATGTCCAACATCACTAATTATCAGAAAAATGCAAATTAAAACCACAATGAGATATCATCTCACACCTGTCAGAATGGATTTCATCAGTAAATCCAGAAATGACAAGAGTTGGTGAGGATGTGGGAAAAAGGGAACCCTCATGCATAGTTGGCAGGAGTACAGATTGTTGCGGCCACTATGGAAAATAGTATGGAGTTTTCTCAAAAAATTAAAAATAAATCTGCCTCATGTCCCAGCGATTCCACTTCTGGAAATATATCTGAAGAAACCCAAAACACTACTTTGAAAGAATACATGCACCCCCGTGTTTATTGCAGCATTATTTACAATAGCTAAAATATGGAAACAACTCAAGTGCCCACCAATAGATAAGTGGATAAAAAAGCGGTGATGCATACATACAATGGAATATTATTCGACCATAAAAAAAAAAATCTTACCATTTGCCACAGCATGGATGGACCTACAGGGTATTATGCTAAGTGAAACGAGTTAGTCAGAGAAAGACAAATACCATATGATTTCACTTATATCTGGACTCTAAAGAACAAAATAAACAAACAGAATTGAAACTGACTCATAGACACAGAGATCAAACTCGTAGTTGCCAGAGGTGGAGGAGGATTAGGGGACCGGGTGAAAGAGGTTAAAGGATTAGGAAGTACAAATTGGTAGTTACGAAATAGTCAGGGGGACATAAGTAAAGCATAGGGAATATAGTCAATAATATTGCAATAGATATGTATGATTCTAGGTGGGTACTAGAACTATTGAGGGGAATACTATATAAAACATATGATTGCCTAATCACTAAGCTGTACACCTGAAACCAAAACAAGATAAAATTGAAAGAAAAAACATTTTTGTATCTATATGAGATAATGCATGTTAACTAAACTTATTGTGGTAATCATTTCATAGTGTATGTAAGTCAAGTCATCATTCTATACAGCTTAGGCAGTGTTGTTTGTCAATTATATCTCAACTACAGGCCCAGTGCATGAATTTGTGCACCTTGAAAGGAACTGTAGACCACGAAGCTGTGGTGGGCACAGGGGCGGGTCTCGGCCCATCCTCCAGGCCCCCGCCTGGCCCCTCCCACTGTGGCCCCTGGTCCCCTGTCTGCCAGCAGCCCCACTCCTGCCACTGCCACTCCCACATGCTGATGGCACCGGCTCCGCTCACACCTGCTGATAGCACGGAGTGATTGGGATTGGCGCCAGCAATGGGTGCAAGCAGGGCCGGTGCCATCAGCCAATGCAAGTGGCACTGCTGTTCTGATCACCCCTCAGAAGCAGGGGGAGGTGAAGAAGGCCTGAGGGGCAATCGGGGCCAGCAGCCGCCGCTCACACCTGCTGTCAGTGCCGGCCCCAATCGCTCCACGCCGTCAGTGGGTGCAAGCAGGGCCGGCGCTGGCAGCAGGTGCAAGCATCAGGTGGGACCGCATCGCATGGGAGCAAGGAATTTTCAGTAACTACCAGAGGCTCGCCCCAATGACAGTGACCGGCGCCCCACCGTGGTCTAGCACCCCCACTCACCTGTTCCACCATCCCACTGCGGCCGACGCCCACCATGTTCTGCACTCTGCTGCCTGCTGGCCATGCCCGCCATGTTCCGCATGTGCCCCCTGGTGTTCAGTGCACCTCATAGCAACCGGTTGTTTGGTTGTTCCACCGTTCAGTCTATTTGCATATTAGGGTTTTATATATATATAGATAAAACTGAAAAAATGTATTTGCAAACATTGCCTGTACCCTTTCCTCATATAATACCCATTAGCATTCCACTGACTTCGGGTTCAATCTAACACACTTGAGAATTGCAATGTTAATGGCTTTTCTGATATTAAATCATTCTTGCATTCTTGGACTAAAACCTGCTTGGCCATAGAATCTGGGTGTTTGATTTAGTGCTAAGATTGGTTGGTTGGGTTTTAATTGAGGATTTTTGAGTCTGTAATTATCAATGGGATGGTCCTGTCATTTTTCATCCCTACCCCCTTTTGGCTTTTTTCCTGGGTTTCAGTACCAGTGTAATGCTGGATTGGTAATATGAACTTGGGAAGTGTTTCATATTTTTCTGGGCTCTGGAGCAATGTAGGCAGCATGGGAATTATGGGATTTTATTTTCTTAATTTGAAGCAGTTTCTATAAAAAAGCTCAAAGAGAGATGAACCCAAACACAGTGCTAACTGGCTGTCAGGGAGCTTGTCGTTGATTCTCCAGTTAGCTCTGTTTTCTTTACTGATGAGGCTTCAAGTGTCTCCGAGTTTCTTCACTGTGCGTACACATGATTGCTCTTTGCTCCGGGAGGTCAATGGTTCAGACAGCCTACTCTGCTTAGAAGCAATAACTCCTTGCTCTTGTCACTCAGTTCACCACAGAACAGGCGAGCATCAAAGTCAGGTCAGGGGAGCAGGAAATGATGGAATCCCAGACAGGAGAATGAAACCTCACCAGGAGCACGTTGACCCAGATGCTGGGAACAAAGTGAGGTGACAAGAATGGAGGCCTGGAGGGAGGGAGGCAACAGAGCCAGTGAATGGTGGGACTAGAATCCCAAGGAGAGGGTCGAGGAGAATTGATCCTATTTTTAAAACACTTTCTTTGAAGCAGTGTTAGGATGAGGTTGGACATGCGTGGTGTGTAAGGGGAGAAAATGGGATGTTAAAGCCACTTTTAAAATCAATTCCTCCCCAACACAAACAAAAAAACTCTTTATTCAGAGAGCTGCCGTATTGTTATATACAAAAAGTACTTCACAAATCTACTAAGGGCTTGGGCATAATAGCACACAAAGATGTTTACAGGTTTTCTATTCTAATACAGGGTTTACTCAACATTAGAAAACAAAATCCCTTAGTTGTGTACGGCCAGGTTCATAGCAGGCGCCTTGCTGTGCTTGGTGTTTTTTAAATAAATGCATATGTTGTCTTTCCTGTATTTATGCAATTCAAAATGCTCCTAGAACATAGGGAATGTATTACATTGAGATAAATAAACCCTTTTTCCAGGCTTTTAAATATTTATAATAACTCCTTAGGTGCTAAATATATGTGTTTTTTAATCTTATTTAGTGCATTTCTTAGCATTGAAACTTAAATTTCATTTTCCATTATCCTAATACTTTCTCAAGGTGTAATAATGGTCTCATATTTTAACAAATTAAAGGCAGTTTAATATTCAAAATATTTTTTTTTCTAAATAAGCTAATAAGTTACCATTTTTTCTCTTTGTATTTTCCCGTGCTGGGTAGTGTTAAGAATAAAAATAGTTGCATCTTTGTCTGAAACTCGAGTTGCACATGATACTATTCTTTCACCATATCCTAATATATTTCTTTAAAGACAAAAAACAAACAAACAAACAAAAAAAAAACTGCTAAGATTACAAACCCCTGAGTTATCCTCATCATGTGATGAATGCCATAAAGGAAACATGTAAGTTCAAGGACAAAAAAGCTATCAGTGGAAAAGTGGTTCCCTTCCTGCCAGGCCCCACCCCTCTCTCCAGGGAAGGGTGTTTGTCTAGGTGAGTTGTTGGGAGGAACTCATTCATCCATTCATCCAGCAAAGGTCCTTTCTCTTCTTAACGCCAGGCCTGTGTTTATCATGCTTATTGGATATTCCTTCTGGGGTGCTATATAAAAAGGAAAACACAGACTCAAAAAAAGATTTTGATGGGATCTTGCAATATGAAGTTAGAATTTAAATGGCTGTACTATTTTAAGCAACACTGAGTTCTTTGAAGCTCTTTGATTATCACAAAGCTAAAAATCATTCCTTACCCTTGATTAGAGGAAAGATCTGATTTTCCTGTTGTGGAGCCTTCTTGAAAGGGATGATGGGGGCACAAGCCGCGGTGAAGAGCTGAGACTGAATCAAAGTATATTGATTTTGTGTCTAAACCAGCCTGCACTTTTTCAGTTTCCACACCTCACTGGGAAATACACGGAGGCTGTTTCCACAATAAAGTTACCTGTGACTAGAGAAAATTATTGGGTAGGAAGATAGGAAAACATATCTTTCTCCTTAGCAATGCTTGAGTGCTTTTCTAGAAAGAAAGAAAGAAAGAAAGAAAGAAAGAAAGAAAGAAAGAAAGAAAGAAAGAAAGAAAGAAAGGAAGGAAGGAAGGAAGGAAGGAAGGAAGGAAGGAAGGAAGGAAGGAAGGAAGGAAGGAAGGAAGGAAGGAAGGAAGAAAACTTTATCACCTTCCTTGCTTCCTGTTTTTGTGATTTTTAAAGAAAATGCCAGGTTTGGATATCTTGGGTGTTGATGGTGGTTGCCTGGGACAGGGGTCCTGTCACGTTGCTACCAGCTCAGCCACATCATTCATTCCCTCTTGTTAAAGGTGAACGTAGACTCATAGATGTACTGCAGTGGACGGATGTACTGATCTGAGGCCTGCACTGAAGCCACATCATTTTCCAGGGTTTTGAAGTTGTAGTGGGGTGGAAAGAAAGAAACAGAAGTGGGAGACAATGCGAAGAAAGAGATCACACGACTCATTAATGGGGCAGGAAGTATAGGACGTGAGCAGAGTCAAGGGTGGCGCACAAATCCCAGAGAATGATGGTGCATCCAGGAAAGCTGATGAAATGAAGTAGTTCAGGAGCGGATGCCACCTCCTCTCTGGCATAGCCCTCGGCTGCATTAATATCAGAACTAATTCCTAAGCCACGAGTGGAAGGAAGCAGTGTTCACAGCACCACGGTTGTGAGCACTTTGGTTTTCTTCTCTTGCAATGTGCAAAGCTTCTCAGTAAGTCATAGCCTGGGCACCACCCTGAAGACATACAGCAGCCCTGTTAACAGCACGCTAGTCATGTGGGATTGCCTCAGGCCCACCGCAAGGTGAATGGCACATACTCTTATAATCAGGCTGCTCAAAGTGAAAGGTACAAAGCCATTTCAACACTGGAAAGTGGCCTTCTGATAAATAAAATGACACTTCTGAGGCTGAACATAATTGAAAGAGCTTTGTGCTGACATAAAGACTAAGGACGCTTTTCTACAAGAGGCTAGTATGCAAATAGCACGTTCTGGGCTCTGCTGAGTGTGAAACTGGAGGTCAGAGCAGTGAGAGGTGTGGGGGGCAAAAGCAGGGAGGAAAAAATCTCGCCTGTGTTTGTAGAATGACTGAGGACATTAACTGCCTCGAGATCCAATTAAGTATGTGTGTTACAACCTCAGGAAAGAACAAATGACACAACCTTCTGAGAGTGTGCTTTGCAGTGAAAATTCAAAAGACTAAAATTAATTTAGTTACATTGATATTTTGCCTCATGATTTCAGAGATTTAACAGTGAATATGCCTCTTGATGTTGATATGTTTACTGTGGGTTCAATAAATTACAAAAACACGCCTTCCCATTAGTTAGGAGCCCCGTCTTCGCGTATTCCCTTTTCTTTGGTACACGGTATGTAGCCAGACGTTGGCCATGATTTGTTATTTATAAAAAGTACAGAGCACATTGCAATCCTGGGTGATGAAATTGGGATTCTGGCTGAGCTATGGGTCAACTAAGAAAAAGGAATCTAAACCCTGATTCTGTCCCAGCTATAAGCTAATGCACAGCATAGTGACTGTAATTAACAATCCTATATTATACTAGAGGCCCAGTGCATGAAATTAGTGCATTGGGGGAGGGGGGAGGGTTTCCCTCAGACCAGCCTGCACCCTCTCCAATCTGGGACCCCATGAGGGATGTCCGACTGCTCGTTTAGGCCCGATCCTGGTGGGATGGGTCCTAAACGGGCAGTCGGACATCCCTCTCACAATCCAGGACTGCTGGCTCCCAACTGCTCACCTGCCTGCCTTCCTGATTGCCCCTAAGCGCTTCTGCCTGCCAGCCTGATCACCCCCTAACCACTCCCCTGCCAGCCTGATTAATGCCTAACTGCTCCCCTGCCAGCCTGTTTGCCCCTAACTGCCCTTCCCTGCAGGCCTGGTCCCCCCCAACTTCCCTCCTCTGCCAGCCTGGTCACCCCTAACTGCCCTCCCCTGCAGTCCTGGTCCCTCCCAACTGCCCTCCCCTGCTGGCCATCTTATGGTGGCCATCTTGTGTCCACATGGGGGCAGGATCATTGACCACATGGGGACAGCCATCTTGTGTGTTGGAGTGATGGTCAATCTGCATATTACTCTTTTATTAGATAGGATAGAGGCCTGGTGCATGGGTGGGGGCCAGCTGGTTTGCCCTGAAGGGTGTCCCAGGTCAGGGTGGGGGTTCCCTTGGGGTATGGGGCAGCCTGGGTGAGGGGCCTTTGGTGGTTTGCAGGCTGGCCACACCCCCCGGCGACCCAAGCGGAGGCCCTGGTATCTGGGATTTATTTATCTTCTACAATTGAATCTTTGTAGCCTGGAGTGGAGCCAAGCCTTCTGCTTGCTCCGTGGTAGCAGCCATTTCTGTTGGGATTTATTTATCTTCTATAATTGAAACTTTGTAGCAGAGACCAAGGCAGGCCAAGGCTTCAGAAGCTTGGCTTCCTCCATCGCCAGGGGCAACCCTAGCCTCATGCTCTCTCCAGCTCCGTGGCTGCCGCCATTTTTGTTGGGATTTATTTACCTTCTATAATTGAAACTTTGTAGCTTGGAGTAGGCCAGCCAGGGTGGGCGAAAAGCTTGGCTTCCTCCATCACCGGAGAAACCCAAGCCTCCCTCCTGCTCTCTCCGTGGCTGCAGCCATCTTGGTTGGGTTAATTTGCATACTCGCTCCTGATTGGATGGTGGGCATGGCTGGTAGGCATGGCTGGTGTAGCAGAGTGATGGTTAATTTGCATATTACTCTTTTATTAGATAGGATAATTAAAAACTTCTAAGAGAGTAGATGACAAATGTTATCAACACACATACACACACACACAAATTATAATAATGTGAAGGGATGGAGATGTTACCTAATCTTATTGTGGTAATTATTTTGCAACATACACATGTATCCAATCATCACACTGTACACCTTAAACTTCCATGTGTTATATGCTTTTAGTAGCTCAATCAAGCCAGGGTTAAAAAACTGAATCTGGAGGTAAATGGCTACAAAGGGTGCATGTGAGGCTTAACAAATTTTGAGTGGTGATTTGGGTTGTATCCCTGGCATGTGGTATACCCTTAGATGCATCAGCAAGTCTCTCTGTTAACAGCATCAAGAGAAAACATTGGCAAACTGTTTAAAATTCCTTGGGGGGAAATATTGGCAATTTCCTACTTAGCATCAATCTACAATCCAAAAATTATGCAACTGGACAAACTGAGTGCCCATTATGTGCCAGACATAAGAATATACAATGGGACGTCTTTGCCAACGAGCACCCCTTCACTGGCAAGTTTACAGTCTGTGCAAGTCAGCTATTTATAAATTGGGACACATTTTCCTAATGAAACAGTTTTTGAAATAGTGGTTAGATTCTCAAGCTAATCCTCAACAGCTAATTTAATTCATAATAAAGTAGAACTCAACCCCTGATAGAATCATCAAACCTAACTGCCATTATAGCCGTGATTTTCCACCTTGGCTGCACACATCACACTATAACTACCAAGAAATATACATATATATATGTGTGTATTTTTAATAAGTATTAATACCTAAACTATACCCTCAGGACAATAAAAGCAGAATCCATCATCAGTGGCAGTGGTGGGAAATGGAGCTTGGGAAAGGGTGGAGAGGACAGGACACGATGCCTCTAGGGAGTGTGGGCTCAGGGCTATGAGTGGGAAGGGAGGCCAGGACTCCAGCGTGTAGAGGGTGGACCAGGGTTTGTGGCATTGAAGGCTAAAGCAAGAAAAAAGAACGCCCCTGGGAAAAGAAATTGGATTGTTGATCAGACTTGGATTTGTGGAATTGGATTAAGAAATTGTGGCTCTGATGAGGATAAAGGGTTCTGGCTTCAGAAGGTAGTAGAGGGTCTGAATATTCAGGTCTAGGAGTACAAGGATTGGTGCTGCAGTGATGAGGAGGGAGCCGGTAAGAACCCCGTAGGTCAGCATCACTCACCACTTGCTTTAGCCCAGTTCATGAAGAAGGAAGGCAGCTACTTTCAACCTACTTTCTTATTTTGGGTAAGGCTTTCACAAAATTGTATCCCTCTACAAAAACAAAAACAACAACGAATCTGTAGTTCTCTTCATCCTCTTGGCCTGATTATGGACTTTAAGACTAAGCAGATGTAAGGGGGAAGGGAAGAGGAATGGAGGGAATCCAATAAGTGGGTTCCAAAAATAAGAGCAGTTTTGTTTATTTACTGTTGCTATCCAACAGCTTTCAGAGTTCAGCAGCCTTTCTCATGCCTTTCCGCAGCACCTTTAGTCAGAAACATGGGCATGAAGTGTTATCATTAACTGGTGAAAGCACATAAGCCAGGTGGAGGTTCTCCTCAACCACTTTCCTGTGTCCTTCCCATTTTGTAGCTCCACGTGGAGATTCCTGGCCTTCCAGGACTGTTGCAATGTAGGAAAGGCTATGGAAATTAACCACATTCTCACATTTCAATCATATGTTCTCAAAAGACATTTCTAAGTTCTACCTTGTATTTCTCCCTGGCATTTTCCAGGACGCATTGCCTTATCTCTGCATTCTGGTTCACTCTGTATGGCATTTTGGCTACTCTGGGTCAACAGAATTACTGGGCTTGAAGAAGAGACACCTGAAAGCGGTCTCTTCTGCGACAGGTGCAAAACTTAAACCATCCCTGGCCTAGGCTGTCTCACCACCTGCCTCCAAGGCTGCTGAGAGCATCTTCACACTTGTCCTGGACAGAGTCCCCTTTGAGATAGCAGGTGCCAGGAGGCCCCTGGGAGGGCCAAAGCTGGGGGTCTCAGGGCTGCTGGGTGAGTTGGGGGTCTGTGCTTTCCATTTGCTGTTGTTTGATCTGAGGGTGGCACTCAGTAGAGACCTTTGACATTAAGCAAATAAAGCATTTACGGAGCAACAACAACAACAAAAGTTATTTCTTCTGCTTGCAAGAAGGGAGGTGTTGCTATTATCTCCTCTCTGACCAGAGAGATGGTCCTTAAGTGCTGGAATGAATTTCTCTTCTTTAAATTTTGGATACTTCTGATTTTTTCCTGATGTGGGTAGAACAAATTATTGGGAAAAGAGGAGGCGATGCTCTGGTTCTTCACATTTCTGGAGGACCTGGTATAGATGTTCTGGTGTGGGGAAGGTGTGCACAGAAGGGCTTCTTCCAGGTACAGATTTACTGCAAGCAACACACACACAGGTGCTTTCTCCATAGATTTCCAGCTGAGCTGTGTAGCAATACTCTAGGGAAGGCACCACCTCCATGAGAGAAATTCTTCTCTCCACTAAGCAAGGCATTTAGCTCAACTGGAAAATCTGGATAGACTTCAAAGGAAGCATTTTCTTTTCTCAAACCCAATGCCATATCAGGAAGAGAGAAAAAAATGGAGTTTTTAGGACTGAAATTCCTGGGCAAAAATAAATAACATTCTACCTTAAGTGAGCCAATGTCTCGTTTAATAGATGACACTCCATTAGCTATGACTGTTTCAAGGTCATCTGGCTTCAGATGTTCTGTGGGGACAGACAGACTTGCCTTTTAGGAATTTGTGGGTGCTGGAGCAGAATTAGCTCAGCGCCTGCTTGATAGGAGGATGATAACCTGTTGTTTGGCAAAGGTGTCATGCATAAGGTAGTCAGTGAATGTCAGCCTATTGGAAAAACAACAAATAAAGCCTCCTTCTCAAGTTAGAAATGAAAATTCTCAGTGCCTGAAGACCCATATGTCAGTCTTGCTGTTGATCTTTTCTAATTGAATTATTCTTCGTTAGTGAGCCTGTTACAAACAATTTTAATAGATGTGGGAAATGGGAGTGCAGCTTTGCTTTTCCTATTAAAAATAAATATTCCCCTCGACATAATTTATTTCAGGACTTATTGAGCCATATAACTCAGTCAGAAAAGCGATAATAGATTCGGATAGACAGGAAATGGCAGCAAAATTAGTCTTTCTTAATCAGAGAAGGTCAGAGCTTCTTTGTGTTTTTCACATTTTCTTTTTCTGTGTAGTCGATTGCTCGGGCTCTGGCTGAGACCGGTTTAATGATGACCCCAGTGTTACCAGAAACCTTAGCAACAAGCTTGGACACCCCTTTCATTCAATGGGGTGAAACCACCTCAAATCTCTGTCTTAAAACCTTGTCAAATTTAGTTACTTAGAAGTTAGCTTTAAATGTAAATTTTCATTTTGAAAGAGAAACAGGGGCTCAGAAAGCATTATTTGTCAGAAGCAACTTTGAGTCTGATTCTGTGCTAAAACAATTTCTAAAGGAAAAGAGGTTAGCTTAACTCAAGTTCCATTTAAATAAAAAATTTAAGAAAAAGTGAGTCATTTCACTTCTCTCCTAAAAAGGTAAGGTGCCAGGAAAAAACGTATTTTATCTACTTAGATATACCTGATTAAAATCTTTCTTTTTTGTCTTTTATTCAATATTAAAGCAAGTATATGCAGAGGGAATATAAGAGACCTGGAAGAGAAAGCTCAAACTTTCCGTTAATTACCTTTATCAGGTTAGCAGGAGAACAGGCGACTATGCCTTAGGTAGAGAAAGGTGATTAGCATTCAGAAAACTGAAGCTCACATCAATTTAGGGAGGGCATGATTTCAAGATAAGTTGAAGGGTAAGTTTTGACAGAAGCAACTTTTTAAAGCCTAACTATAAAACCAGGATCCGATCAAATAGTGATTGTTAATAAGCGTTAAAGATTAGTTAGAAGCAAAGTCCCTCATTATACCTAGAGTATTTAATAGACTCATTGTGTTGGAAAGGATCTTAGAGGTCAACCAATCCAACTTCAAATCCTTGGTAGCAAGGAACAGACACCTCCTTCCTCTGCCACAAGCCAAAGAGGAGAATTTATTAAAAGGTTACAGAACCGAAGGGCTGGAAGGAAGCCATGCCTGGGAAATGAAGTAGATCCAGGCACTTGATCTTTATTTCAGAACTTTCCCTTTATTTCTTTTAAAGTCGATGCATATTTCCACATCAGTGGTGTAAAGCTGTTATTTGAACATGACTGTGGCTGAAATTCTAAAAAGTGTTTTGAATCCTGAAGTTATAAACATAAAATCTATAAAGTAGTGATAGTCAGCCCGTGCTAAAAAAGCAGCTGCACATTTAGAATCTCTGTAACATGGATTATGTTACTCTAAGTGCAATTACAGAACATGCCTGAGAAAAGATCCTAAGCCTGCCTCTTATTCTGCCATCAAAAATAATGTTTCCCCAAAGAAGATTTCCTAGGAGGCTAACAGTAGAACCAGAGGAATAAAATTGAGGTCCTCTTATGGCTGCTCAGTCAGACATGAGGTGCCTTGGACAATACTGAGAATGAAGATGACCAAGAAAGAAATCAGTTAAGAACCTGAGCTCTCTGGTGTCAGACTGTCCTTGAGCAAGTTCTTTATACCTCCCTGGATTTGTAGGATGAAGATTTTAATACTTCCTATAAAATGGGGATGTTGTGAGGATTAAATGAGATGACCTTTTGGCACAATGTCTAGTTCATCTAAATGTTCTATAAATAATAGAAATTATCATTATTAATCAAAAAAGTTTATTTAGTCAATTATTTCTGCGTAACAAATTATTCTGAAACTCAATAGATTACAAGAACATTATTTCCTACTCTGCTATAGTTGTGCTCAGCTTAGCTGAACTTAGCTCCAGCTTTGGACTCATATCTGCTGCATGGATTTCCTCACCTCAGGACTCAGATTGAAGGAGCACCCTTAGGATGTGTTGTTCTCATGATGGAGGAAAGGAATGGGAACCCTGTGTCACTGTGTTCACTTCTACTTATGTTCCATCAGTCAAAGCAAGTCATTTGGCCAATCCCAGAGTCAATGAGGCAGGAAAGTTACTGCATCCACAAGCAAGCCATGCTAGGGAGGGAATGGACAATACAATCTAGCACAGGAAAGTTAAAGAAAATCTATGGCCATTGATAAAGGAGGAATAAATTGTGATGGAAGGAGACTTGCCTTGGGGTGGTGAACACATAATATAATACACAGATGATGTATTATAAATGTGTACACCTGAAACCTATATAAGTTTATTAACCAACTAGAGGCCCAGTGCACAAAATTCGTGCATGGGGTTAAGATGTCCCTCAGCCCAGCCTGCACCCTCTCCAATCTGGGACATCCCTCTCACAATCCAGGACTGCTGGCTCCCAACTACTCGCCTGCCTGCCTTCCTGATTGTCCCTAACTGCTTCTGCCTGCCAGCCTGATCACCCCCTAACCACTCCCCTGCCAGCCTGATTGATGCCTAACTGCTCCCCTGCCAGCCTGTTTGCCCCTAACTGCCCTCCCCTGCAGGCCTGGTCACCCCTAACTGCCCTCCCCTGCAGGCCTGGTCCCCCCCAACTGCTCTCCCCTGCAGGCCTGGGTCCACCCCAACTGCCCTTCCCTGCAGGCCTGGTCACCCCCAACTTCCCTCCTCTGCCAGCCTGGTCACCCCAACTGCCCTCCCCTGCAGGCTTGATCACCCCAACTGCCCTCCCTTGCAGGCCTGGTCCTTCCCAACTGCCCTCCCCTGCTGGCCTGATCACCCACAACTGCCCTCTCCTGCTGGCCATCTTGTGGCAGCCATCTTGTGTCCACATGGGGGCAGCCACCTTTGACCACATGGGGGCAGCCATCTTGTGTGTTGGAGTGATGGTCAATTTGCATATTACTCCTTTATTAGATAGGCTAGAGGCCTGCTGCATGGGTGGGAGCCAGCTGGTTTGCCCTGAAGGGTGTCCTGGATCAGGGTGCAGGTTCCCTTGGGGCATGGGGCAGCCTGGGCAAGGGGCCTGTGGTGGTTTGCAGGCCGGCCACACGCCCCGGCGACTCAAGGGGAGGCCCTGGTATCTGGGATTTATTTATCTTCTATAATTGAAACTTTGTAGCCTTGAGCGGAGGCCTGGGCCGGCCAGGGTGTGCAGGAAGCTTGGCTTCCTCCATTGCCAGAGAAACCCAAGCCTCCTGCTCGCTCCGTGGCCACAGCCATTTTTGTTGGGATTTATTTATCTTCTATAATTGAAACTTTGTAGCCTTCAGCAATGGCCTGGGCCAGCCAGGGTGTGCAGGAAGCTTGGCTTTCTCCATTGCTGGGGAAACCCAAGCCTCCTGCTCACTCCGTGGCCACAGCCATTTTTGTTGGGATTTATTTATCTTCTATAATTGAAACTCTGTAGCCTTGAGTGGAGTCCAGGGCTGGCTAGGGTGTGTGGGAAGGTTGGCTTCCTCCATTGCTGGGGAAACTCAAGCCTCCTGTTCACTCCATGGCCACAGCCATCTTGGTTGGGTTAATTTGCATACTTGCTCCTGATTGGCTGGAGGGCGTGGCTTTTGGTGTAGCAGAGGTACGGTCAATTTGCATATTACTCTTTTATTAGATAGGATGTCACCCCAATACTTAAAAAAAAAATCTATGGCCATTGAGACAAGGTCCTCTATAGTAACTTAAATGGTCTGAAATTAGAACTCATGCTGTCCATAATACCCTATGTCCTCAAAATTATGGGCCATTCTTTAAAAAAAAGTGGAGATCCAGGGAAGGCAACAGAGTTAGTTAGGGTAGAGATTGGATGTTAAGGTACATTGATACATACAATTATCATCCATTCTCTCAGAAGCTGCTCAAAGTAGAGAAGATGTTTTAGAAGTCATTTAGCTCAGTGTTTCCAGACCTGAAAGGTATTTCAAAGGGCTCCTTAAAGCAGCAATGGTATCTGTTTTTATTTCCATTAATCAAAAAAACAACAAACAAACAAAAACCTCAGTACATTAAATGTCTTTTGTAGAAACTGTTTCCTTTTTAAGTAAAGCAGGTTGAGAGCCTCCAGGTGTGTACTGAGAAAGCTGGCTTGGTGATAAGTGAAGATTAGATGGGTTTGCTCATAACTTGTAACTTAGTTTATAACACAGATGAGCACTACTGGGTGCTCCATTAGCATCACACATTCTTAAATTGCTTTTATTCTTACTCATATTTGTTTACATTTGTTCTCAATTCTGAATTAATGAGGAATTTAATGAGAAAGTAAAAACATAATTCTTCCAATTTTCCCCTAGATACTTTTCTCCAGGTCCATAAATTTCCACCATCTGAAAAAACTAGTTGTATAGAACATCAAGATATCTCTAATATTTCAAAACATAGCGTAAGGAATAAAATAAATCAGTGTTACTTATGCATCCTGTCTCTTACCAATAATCTATTATGGAAGTAACACTCATTATGCTTTGAGGTCTGTCCATGTTTGAGGACATATGAGAACTATTCTGTTTTCCCATTATTCTCAACCCTCAATTCAACTGCACAGCCCATTCCCTCTGCCTGCAAGACGCTCCTGCTTCTTTTTCTCATCATTTAGCCTTAATCCACAGCTCAGCTCTTACTTTCTAGTAAGGAAGGAATTACCTTCCCCAGTTCCCTCCAGCTGTGTCTGTTGCTCTTCCCTCAGTATCCCCATAGCACTTGCAGGGAATTACCTCCTTGATAGCCCCATTTTTTGAAAATAGTCATTGAGTCTGTCTTCTCCACTTGACCCTGACTTCACAGCAGGAACAACACATTATTTTCAGTGCCTGGCACAATGCCTCACACATACAGTGTACTCAATAAATGTATCTTGAATAAATGAGAGTAAGAAGAATTGAAGCTTACTAAGGTGAGAAACTGGAGAGGGCATGGGGGAAAGCACTTAAGGAAGAAAGAAGGTGTACACAAGTAAAGAATAAAAAGACAGAGGCTGACATGCACAAGATGTATTTAAGGGCAGCAAATGAACCAACATGACTAGATGAGAGTGTTCAGGAACAGAACTCCTAGAAAACATAGTAAGGAGTTTAGGTTTATGTGGAGAGGGCCTTGAAAGACAACCATTGTCTTAGGCTGCTCAGGCTGCCATAATAAAATACTATGAGCTGGGTGGCTTAACAACAGAAATTTATGTCTCACAGTTCTGGAGGCTGAACGGCTGAGATTAGAGTGCCAGTATGGTTGCTTTCTGGTGAACCCTCTTCCTGGCTTGTAGCCTTCTTGCTATGTCTGACATGGTGGGAAGAGGGAGAGCTCTGGCATCTGTTTCTCTTCATAGAAGGGCACTAACCCCATTATGAGGGCCTCACCCTTATGACATCAAATAAAGCTAATTACCTTATGATATCATATAAAGCTAATGTCCAAAAGCCCCATCTCTGAACACCATCACATTGTGGGTTAGGGCTTAAATATATGCATTTGGAGGAGATACAAGTCAGTCATTACTGAGTGGTTAAGGACTCAGCTCTGCCTTAATAAAGTGGCCCAAAAATATCTCCATCACCCACCCCTGCCATTCCTGAGATTCTATTGTTCATTTAAGAAAGTGAGTGAAATCCCACAAATTAACATTTCCAAATTGAAGGGGCTTTATAGCCTAAGGGCAAGAGTGAAATAACCTTTTAATTTCTGAGATGAATGAACAAAGTAATTTTTGTGAGTAGTATCTTTTATTTCTACAGCAGTCATAAATCATACCTTGGGGAGCTGTACCATTTTACTTTTAAATGTACATTTTGCAAAGGACACAGTCGGTTCTTATTATGTTCCTTATGTACAATTTCATTGAATTCATCACCGTCAGAGTCCTGTTGATTCTATGGCAGGAAAACTATTTGTTATATCACAGTCTAAGAGCCTACTGATCAGCATAAGCATTTCCCATTAGCTGCTCAGGATGGTACTACAGCTTTCCACTAAGATTTACTAATACTGCTGTCTCCATTTACCCAGGATCCATTTTTTTTTGTTATTTTCCAGGCCTGGATTCCTTTCATTTGGCACATTCTTTTAAGACCCACCCTTGAACAATCTGATGTTTATAGCCATTTGAAAAGTTTATGTCCATTTGCAAATGATTCAAGCCAACATCGAGAATTCTGCTGCCTGACTTGCAGAAAGTTGTTGCTGTTTAAAGATTTGCTGGGCATGTCCTATTGATAGATTGTTCAGATATACAGTGTTAATCTAATGGTCAAACTCCAGAGTATTTTCATACCTCCCAACAATCAAATGATATATGAAAATACATGGCTTGGGGACAGCTGAAATTGTTTCCACACTTTGAGCTTTGCTTCCATTAGACTGGTTCACAGTATTAGATTGAATCCCAAGACACTACTGATAATCATCAGCTGTTTTTCTTACCTACTCTCTTTGTTTAAATGTATTCTTTCATTATCCATGTGCTTTTGAAACAAATGGGGGAACAAATGTTTTTAATTGAATAATCTATAGTCTGTCATGTAGTCTTCTCCCTAGGAAGGTATATGGAAACTTACTTTGCCATTTTTATTTATCCTGCTAGTGGAGTATATTGATGAGTTCCAATAGTGTTAAAACGAGACATGAAATATTGATTAACTTTTTTAAAGAATTTTCTTTTTTCTCCTAAGTATAGCAGATTTCAGAAAGTACTGCCAATATTGTGCTGTCCAATAAACCTCTATTATTGGAAGGGTCTTGATCCCTTTTGGGCTTGGATAAGTGATTATTATGCCTTTGAAATGTTAGCTCGGGGTGCTCCAGGCCTTGTTTTCATCAGTTCATGGAAGAAATAAATAAGCAGCAGCAGAACTTAGACTGTAAAGTTTGAGCCATAGGCCCCCAAAGGAACCACTCCGTGAAGAGGAGGCAGCCACAGAAACTAAGGCTATGGGCTCCTCATTCTTGTTCCCACCTGACAACTTTTCTTTTTCCCCATTGCAGGGGAGGCCTTGCCCTTTGGTTTTAGGCCAAGTGAAAACTGTGGACAAGGAGAACCTGTATTTTTAGAGTCAGGGATGTCCTCAAGGCAAACTACCCCAAGTCAAGAATAGGCACTGAGGAATCAAGAAATCTACTGCCCTCTGAGGACACAAATGAGCTTGGAACAGGAGAGAACTTACTATACAGGACATCCCCCACAACAAAGAATTACTTCATCTAAAGTGTCAATAGTGCTGAGATTGAGAAACCGTGATGAAGAGAAAGTATTGTTATTTTGGCCATCAAAGGATGAACTTCTTAAGTTCAGAACCCAAGTCATTGTGCTAATTGTGTTCAATAATTAGAACAGAATCCTGTGAATAAATAGGTTCTATCTATGTAATCCAGTTTTATTTTGAAGAGTGACCATTTCACTTTCCTCAATTGCTCCCCTAAAATTATCCAAAAGGGATGCCAGGATGGTGTGGCTCAATGGCTGAGCATCAACCCATGAACCAGGAGGTCATGGTTGGATTCCCGGTCAGGGCACATGCCTAGGTTGGTGGTTTGATCCCCAGTAGGGTGTGTGTAGGAAGCAGTCAATCAACATTCTTCTCACATCAGTGTTTCTATCATTCTCCCTTTCTCTCTCAAGTCAACTGTTTAAAAAAGGAAAAAGTTCCCCCTTACCAGGAAATAGGTAAAAAATGCTTCACAATATGTTTCCATAAATGAAAAGATGAGAAAGCATGCTCAGAAACAGCAATGTAGACAAATAAGGGATGCCAGCAGGCCAAAATGTTGAGACTGGTGTAAACAAGGATAGTTTGACAGACAAGGAATCCCTGTGGACATGTGATGGCCTTTAGACAACAAAGAATGGGGGTAAACATCAAGGGGCAAGTAGCTTATATTTTATTGCTAATAAACTGGATGAAAGATTGTATTTTAAATGTTATGCCTTCAAGCATGTGCTACATCTAGGTGTTGACAGCATCATTTTTCCAAGAGATGAGCAAGTAAATTTAAGTAGTTTCCAAATGGTAAGTATCTTGATTACCAAGGAGCAGTGGGATGCAAAACTTGGCCGGTGGAAATAAATGATTGATAGCTTCCTCTCATACTCCTGCCTTAATTTTTTTAACTGCACGGCTCATTATTCTGCTGCATTAATTTAAGCTTTCCTATTGTACTGAATTAAGGACTTAAATTCTCTTATCACCCCTATGGGACTCTTGATTGTTTATTTGTAGATGACAATAATGGTTTTTATCGATCCCCCAATGTGGGAGGTATAAAAAGGGCTATGGCTGATGGCCAGCTGGTACATAGTTAGTGCTGCATACATGAGTGACAAATTACAAGACCATATTTGGCCTCAGAGGACACCCTTTTAGAATTTTTTAAGGTATCTGATAATTATCACCAGGGCTCTCCAAGCTGAAAAGCATAAACAATTTCTTGTACATCAGCTTGAGTCATTTTTTTGTTGTTTTTATTGAACCTCCTAAGGTCTGCTTGGGTATAATTTATACTCCCTCATTTCTAGTATGCCCACACAGCAGGAGAATTTGGGAACAGTGCAACTACAGGTATTCCCAGAGCCAGTGTCATCCAGGCCAGTGCAGTCCCTTAAGGACCCAGATCACTAGGGCACTTACTGGGAAGAATTCCTGAATTAATTTAGCAGTTGTCATTATTCCACCGCAAGCATCATTATATGGACATTGGCTCCAAATAATTTCAGAAAAAAACACACTTTGCTACGCCAAAACCGGTTTGGCTCAGTGGATAGAGCGTCGGCCTGCGGACTGAAAGGTCCCGGGGTCGATTCCGGTCAAGGGCATGTACCTTGGTTGCGGGCACATCCCCAGTGGGAGGTGTGCAGGAGGCAGCTGATCGATGTTTCTCTCTCATCGATGTTTCTAGCTCTCTATCCCTCTCCCTTCCTCTCTGTGAAATATCAATAAAATATATTTAAAAAAAAAAACAAAACACTTTGCTAGCCCTCACATGTGCTTTGGGTAGGAAACCTCCCACAATTTCTCATCCCAAAGTTATCAGAGGCACCAGGGAAAGACAATGCAACTGTCTAATTAAGTGCTGTTTGTAGGACAGGGCACTCGGGCGGTATGAGCCTCCCCAGGCTGAATCACATGCAACACAGCTCGCTGGAAGAGATTTGGGGTTAACTATTATAATCTGCCTACCCAGAAACAGAATAAATCAGATTAGACTTAAATATAGCACGTATCAGAAATATGGTAAACATTTTCTTATTATGTGGTGAAATGGAAAGATCTTTGACCAGGTGCTAAACTCTGAAATTCCTGACCTTCTTTCCTATGGTAGAAAGAAGATGACATGCAGAGGAACGACTTGGACAGTGTACCCTGTTTATCCTTTCAGGCTTCTGCTCAGGAAATTCACCGTTGAACCAGCAGAAATGACTATCTGGGGTGGACAGAATGAGCCAGGAAAGTGCATTTTGCAAAGCAGTGGACCATATGCCACACAAAAGAGCCCCTCTTCATCCTGGAGCTCTAATGTTATCTTGGTTCTTGACAGTTAGCAACTCCAAGAAACAACACACATAAAAATAAAATTATTTTTTTCATATTTAGATTTATTTTATCTCTCACTCAAAGTAAGCTCTCTCCTCAATACTTTGGTCCAGTTGTGTATTTGGTGTCGAGGTAAACACAGTGCCTCCCTCCAAAAGTTGTGACGATAGCCACCACCATTGCAAGGTAAAAACTTCTTATAAAAATATACACTCCAGATATTTAGTAGCATGCCCATCACACAAGTGGGCCTTAAATATGATCTTACTGATGGATGTTTTAGTTAATTATACATCCAGCATGCTTGGAGCATGATACTGTCAAATGCTTAAAGATGAAAACAGATTGTCTGTGGAGGGTGATAATCACAGGATCATTTTATTTCCAAACTGGAAGAAACCGTAGATATGACTTAGTTCAGCCACCTCATTTTTGAGACAAGGAAACCAAGATGATCCAAAGAGGCTAAATAGACTGTCCAAAGCCTCTCATTCTAGTAGTGCAGAGCTGGGAAATTTAACCAGGTAGCCTCACTCTCAATTCTGTGCTGCACTGGAAGCCGACCCCTGTGCTTCACTGGGAGTGACCCCTGTGCTGCACTGGGAAGTGACTCAGAAGGAACACATGGGCTTGTACTGTGTTGCACTGTATTTGATCAACTGTTTCAACATGTGTGCCTCCCAAGCTAGATCACACGCTCTTGAAGAAAATATGCATTGCCAGCTTCTAGTATAGTCAGTGACACATAATAGGATCCCAATAAATGTTTGTTGAAAAAAATTAAGAAATGGGTGAATAATGGTTTTTCTCATCACAAACAAACAAATGCTGTAATTTTTAGTGATCTCTATTAATGCTTGGTCAACCAGGTAAGGAAGAAGGATAGAGAGGATGGAAAGGTAGAAAGTCATATAAGGCAAGAAGAGGAAAAGGGGGCATACAAGTCAGTGGGAATAATAACCTGAAAAAGGCAGTACATAGACATAATTTCTAGATTCAATTTGAGAGCTTTTTGCAGGATTCTTGCCTCTTCTGATCTCTCCCCATTTTCAAATAAGGACGTTTTAAGCAGATGGTGCTTTAAGCAGTTCCCATCGTTGCTGCTCCTCCTAAGACTGCAGAGCGCAGAACTGACTGCAGGTCCCGCTGCACAAGCAAAGTTGCCCTATGTGTACTTCACCTCCCTGTGGTAAATCTTCCCACCCACTTGGCACCCATTCCTAACCCATGCTGCTGCTACTATTCCTGTGACAAAGGAAAGGGCACATAATTCATTGTGACCCTGTTTCTGGAATACTTCCCATGTAGAAGACACGCCAGGAAAGTACTTACACCATGGCATTTCAAATTCGATGACAAGTCAGTGGAGGGAATGGGTATATATATACACACATGTATATGGGCTGCGTTTATCTTTCCTTGCAAATCACCCAAAGTCAATGAAAATAGGGTTAAAAGATACAATTATCAACCCCCACTCTGAGTTTATGTTGCTCCTGAAATTATTGTATGCTGTAAGTAATTTGATACTAAGCAGTGCCTGTTTAAAAATATACATATCAAAGGATTCAGGGTCCTAATTACAGCACGCCTGTTCGGGCACCAGAAAATGCCGGAGCCTGCCGGCATCAGTCGAACAGTACCTGCAAGCGGGGGAGAGGATGAGAAAAGACAGACAGAAAACAGAATGGGGTCGGAGAAATGCATCAGCAATATTGGACTTCAGTGGGGAGCATCTCCTGGCTGCAGTGCTATACCCGGAGAGGGCTTCTCAGTAGAAGAGCTGGCTGTGCTTCCATAGGCAAAGAGGTCTAGGTGTAGGACATTTCGTCTTTTTTAGAAGTGGTGCTACACAGATGCCAAACAAGCTGGGGTGAGCCAGATGCCCCTATGGGGAGAGACTTAGGGAAATTGCCCGTCATCTGTTTTGGGTGGAAGGGGTCACTGTGGCTAAAGACACATATGGAGATCCCACCTGTCATCAAACATTCCCTTGAACTCTTTGGAACTTGGCAGACTGCTCCCCCCACTTAATCAACACTACTTCTCACCCTTCAGTTATTACTCTTACCATCTCTTCCTTAAACATACCAAGCACACATGTTTGTGATTTTGCCCTTAACATTTCCTTTTCCTGAAATACTTTTCTCTCATAGCATCTGTTGAGAAAGTGGCATCTGTCACCAAGAATAGAAATCCAAGCCCTCTGCCCACTGCCTGTTGGTATCCGAGTTGCGGAGGCAAACACAGCACAAACACTAGATGGACCAGCACTGCACTCACATAGGGAAGAAACAGAACAAGATCAGCATTAGCGGTGGGCATGGACCCCCAGGGCCAGTCGGTCTCTCCCAGTGGCTAACGCAAGGCCATTGGCCTGCATGCAACCCTTTTGTCCACAGAATGAAGGACCCATCCCCTCTTTTCCGGGAACAGACTTAGCAGTGAGGTCAGCCAGGTACCACATGATACACACTTAAAAAGAACAAAGATGTGCCCATCAAGCTAAGTGAAATAAATCAAAGAGAGACAGATATCATATATTTCACTCATGTGGAATATTCAAAACAAAATAAATGAACATGCCCACCTTATAGGTACAGAGAACAAACTGATGATTGCCAGACAAGAGAGGGTTTGGGGGGCTGGGTGAAAAAGGTGAAGGAATTAACAAGTATAAATTGGCAGTTACAAAATAGTCATGATGCTGTAAAGCACAGCATAGGTAATATAGTCCATGGTATTGTAATAGCTATGTGTGGATATTAGACTTATTGGGGCAGGGATAACCTTGAAAGTTAGACTTATTGGGGGGATAACCTTGTAAGTTATATAAATGGCTAATTGCTCTGCTGTACACCAAGCATGTCAAACTCATGGCCCACAATTAATATTTTTGTAGCCCAGCCAATATAACGGTATGTAAGAAATGTTTTCATAAAAAATTTGTAACTTAACTTTTACAATATCCTGTTATACATAATTTATATATATAAAACCCTAATATACAAATAGACTCAATGGTGGAACAACCGAACAACTGGTTGCTATGACGTGCACTGGCCACCAGGGGGCGTGCATGGAACATGGCGGGTGTTGGCAGCAGGTGGCAGACGCGGAACATGGCAGATGTTGGCCACAGCAGGATGGTGGAGCAGGCGAGCGGGGGCGCCAAACCAAGGTGAGGCGCCAGTCACTGTCATCAGGGCAAGCCTCTGGTGGTTACTGAAAATACTTTGCTCCCACATGCTGTGGTCCTGCCCAGCACTTGTACCTGCTGCCGGCACTGGCCCCGCTCGCACCCACCCCCAATCGCTCGGCACCGTCAGTGGGTGCTAGTAGCAGTTGCCGGCCCTAATTGCCCCTCAGGGCTTCTCCACCTTCCCCTGCTCCTGAGGGACGATCGGGGCCAACAGCCACCGCTCACACCCACTGCTGGTACCTGAGCTGCCGGTCACACCCAGTGCCAGCGCCAGCCCCACTTGCACCCATAGCTGGTGCCTGGTGCCAGATCCAATTGCTCGGCACCATCAGCGGGTATGAGTGGCAGCTGCCAAACTCAATTGCCCCTGAGGGCTTCTCCACCTCCCTCTGCTCCTGAGGGGCGATTGGGGCAGCAGCCGCCACTCACACCCTCTGACCGTGCCGGCCCCACTCACACTTGTTGCTGGCTCTGGCCCCAATCGCTCCACGCTGTCAGTGGGTGTGAACGGGGCCAGTGTCATCAGTGTGTGGGAGCGATGGCGGCGGGAGCAGGGCTACTGGCAGAGAGGGGACTGGAGGCTGTGGTGGGACAGGAGGTGGAGACATGGAGGATGGGCCCAAACCCACCCCTGTGCCCACCGCAGCCTCACGGCCCACAGTTCCTTTCAAGGTGCATGAATTAGTGCACTGGGCCCCTAGTCCTATATAATAAAACCCTCATATGCTACGTGGCTGGTTGTCTGGTCATTCAACCAATCAAAGTGTAATATGCTAATGACATGCTAAGGCTGTTAAACTGCTGGCTATGACCACTGGGGGTAGACAGTCGACCGATTGACCAGTTGCTATGATGTGCACTGACCAGCAGGAGCAGACGCTCCAACTGATAGGTTAGCTTGCTGCTGGGGTCTGGCCAATCGGGACTGAGTGAAACAGGTCGGACATGCCCTAGAGCCCTCCTGCAGTCCCTCCCTGGCTGGCTAACCTCCCATATCCCTCCCCAGCCCCAATCATGCACTGGTGGGGTCCTTTGGCCTGGCCTGCACCCTCTCACAATCCAGGACCCCTCAGGGGATGTCAGAGAGCCAGTTTCAGACAGATCCCGCAGGTCAGGCTGAGAGTCTGCACTTGTGCACAAATTTGTGCACCGTCCTCTAGTTATTAATAACGAAGTACAATGTTCACTAATGACTGGTTACTATAATTGTGTTGCATTCATTTCCCTTACATGCCTTATGTGCAGGCGCTCCATTTCTCTCCACTAATACTAGCAGTGGATATTTTAGCAGCCAATTGCCATGTCATTAGTTTTGTACTGTCCTGTTTGGTGTGCACAACAGGAAATATTTTGCTTTCGGAGAACAAGAAAAATAGGTTTATTTGAGTTTTGCTTATTAATTTGTGCAGTTATTCAGTGTCTGGTAAGTTAATGTTCAAGACAAAAATATTAATTTTTATTAAAATGTTCTTTTATTTTATGTTAACAATTACTCATTTATTTCAGCCCTTTGTATTCAGCATGTCTCTATCAAAATAAGCCTATGTTTTATGAAAATTGAAGCTTTTGTTTTTTTGCGACCCACATAAACTTAAACCTTGTTTATTTGGCCCATGTTAGCCTTTGGGTTTGACATGCTTGCTGTACACCTAAAACGAATATAATATTGAGTCAACTATAATTGAAAAAAAACAAATTTAACTCTGAAACAGAGTAAGATAGTCCCACACAAGTTGGCAAATCCGGCACAGGCTGTGAGAATTTCTTATCTTTAGGTGAGGAAGTTTTCCAGGTCCACAGCCCATTCTTATGTGACCAAGAGGTGGTCCAAAGCAACACGCATGAGCTTGTCTTTCCCAATATAGTCCACATGGCTTCTTCCTATTTCCCTAACCAACCCCCTCCCTCCTTCAAATCTTTGTTCTCAATATCAAAAGAGCCTTCCATGGCCAATCTTTATAGATTATCCCATAGCCATCTCCAAATCCAATCCTCTGGTCTCCATGAAGACAAAAGCTTTGGTTGTTTTGATAACTGCTGTATCCTCAGCATCTACAACAGTGATGGGCACATAGTAGGTATTCAATAAAAATGTGTTGAAGAGGTGATTAAGAAAAAGTCTGGTCTCATGATGCCTGCCAAGCAGTGAAGGAAAACTTTTCAGATACTTTCATAGATGAAGTCATTCGCTCACACGGCATCCAACTTACACTTAGGAACCCAACAAGCCTGAGAGAAGGCGATATGTCCAGGACAGCAGATAGCACTATTATCACTCAGTTCTCATCAGGGCTCCAAGCAACTTGCAGAAAACCTGTCTTCTGATATACAGCACTCATTTGTGTCATACGGAAAATCAAGCAAATTATTTTTCACCCAAAGGGAGCAGGATTATTTGACTTCAAATATTTGCCATATGGCTTCTCTACCATGCAACATAGCTTCTAGGCTCAAGGTAGTCAGAGTGGGAGAACGCCCATAAATTATTCAGAGATAATTCAAAGTAAGTGTGAATCTTTGACAGATTGTCAAGTTTCTTGATGCCTTTTCCTGATAACAAAGTGCTGTGTTTTTGACAGAAAGTGGCTTGTTCCTCATCACACTTATTGTTGCTCTGTGTATGTTTTCTGTGTTGTTTTGTTTCGTTTGTTGTTTTTGTCCCCCCCACAGAGTCCAGTCTGGCTCTTATCTCAGCACTGGGTGGTTTACCTTCATTCTGGCTATGGATGCCTGTTACGGCATTCACGTCTACGGGATGATAAATGACACCTACTGCAAGTAAGATCACAGGAAATTATTTTTATGCATCTCCAATTCTGATATCTTGTCAAAATATCACAATTCATTTTAATACCATAAATCTGGCAAACAGATAAAGCAACAATTATTTCCCGGTGTTCTTTGCTGACATGACATTTCATTGTCAGTGCATCGAGCTATGACTTTTAGGAGTGATAAAAAGAAAAATATTTACCATCGCCTAATGTCAAATGTTGGAAGAAACATTTTTCCCTTAATCAGTGGCATATCAGGAACTTGTGACTTAGAAGTACAGAACAACGTTAGTGGTTATTTAATTTGCAAAGCAAGTTTGTCATTTCTGGTGGGCTAATGATGTGATAGATGGCTATCAGTGGCTATATTTGATCATGAAGGACAAAATATCCTGGAGCCTCCGAGAAGCTAACAGCTTAGCAAGAATGTCTGGAAATAAGTGAGTTATCTGCCAGATCCTTATTTAAAATGGGTGTCTTTATCCATATATATCCCCGCTGGTGGGATAGTTCCTAATTAGATAATAAAACAAACCTCCCATGCTTCATCAAGGTAATGAAATATATTTCCCTACCAATAATTGGCACAAAATAATTCAGAGAGTGTTTTAATCATATTTTCAAAATGGTAATTAAGCCACAATCTTTGTGATCAAATATTTCTATCCTAACTAAAAGCATATTGGAGCACAGATGAACCAAATATCTTACTCTGAAAAATCACAAAGCTCCTTCAAGCTCTGTAAGAGCATTGGGCTATGCAAAGCTCACTTCCATTATGCACCATTTCCTCCTTCAAAGGATAGCTATATGTTTGAATGTAATTGGTGTGATATATAAATTTTATTTGATTTATTAAAGCACTAAGGGCCTAGTACATCTTCCTAAAAGCTTTTACACATAATAGTTTTAACTGAGTTCATGGACTAGAATCATGCATAGGTTTGCAAGTAAATGTAGTTCCTGGGCATATAATGTATTCTTGTAAATGAATGCTTCATTCTTCATCTCAATCTTTCTCCCTTTTTTTTTCTTTTGTAGGACAGAAGGGTATAGAAAAGTCCCCTACCATTACTATGAACAAGGAAGAGATGAGTGTGATGAATATTTTCTTCATGAACATGCCCCATATGGAGGCCATAGGTTTATCACTGAAAAGAAAGTGTTTGCTAAATGGGCCAAGAAACACAGGATAATATTTACACATCCAAACTGGACAGTGTCTTGATATTGGTTTTTCTGATCTTGCCACACCACTTGACATGATGATGTACTGCAACTGTGATGCTGAAGATGCTGTGATGATGCTATTGATGACAACAACAATGATGATCAAGACTCTGTACATTCTCAGATATGAATGATGACTTTGCCAGTAATTTGAACTTGGGATTCCGTGCAGGGTGGTTGTGCTCATTACATTATTTCTTAAGGTTCAACATTACCTATTGCACTTTATAATTTAACTGGAATTGCAATGAAGGCCAGTAACATGATAGCAGTGACCTAAGAAATGAGAAGATTTTCCTTCAAATAGTTTCCCAGAATTCTTGAACAGTGAGTAGCTTCCAAAAGCTGTGGGATTTGTCCTCATGAGGCAAGGTTATTGACTCTGTGTTCTCTTGAACCTGAGCAGCTGCACCATCGTGAAGAATGTTTGATTGTCAAACACTGACCCAAGAAATGCTCTCTGGGTATACAATTACTAGTTAGGCTGAGGGCAAGGAACAAATCTCTTCCTGATTAACCATTGTCCTACAGCACTTCCCACCCATAGGACTACTTGACTGTCTCAAACACTTAATTCAAAATGGGCCAAGTAGCACATCTGGATGAATTTCCATTCTTACCACTTCATTCTTACTACCCCAATCAATATAACTAAACATGTTACTAGAATGATCTATATTAATGTTTAGTTATTTTTGGTTAAGTCCAAGATATTTCAGATGGCTATGTAACATGTAAGATTTCAGCACTGTAATAACATATACTGTGAAAACATTTCTTTAAAAAAACCAAAAGGGTTTACTAACTTTGCTTCAACATTCAAAAACACAAAAATATATGCTTTTAAAATTCATGAAGCAGGGAAAGCAAAGCATATTTTTACATCAATTTGTACCCTACCATACTTCATAATATATATTTATATACTCAAATTTATATTTTATAGATCCAAGGTGTGTCTCTCCATAGGTTACATTATCATTGCCAAGTGCCAACTGTTAGTCATGGAGAGGAAATGATTCCTTGTGTTAAATCTGGCCAGAACTTTTGCCTTCTTGGGGTTTATTTTCCCCAGAGTGGAACAGTTGTTATACCATAATGACAACAGTAATAATGACCTTAATGTCCAAAGTGCTCTGTCACTTAGAGTCCTTTCACATATGCTGCCCCATGTGATGCCCATGACCACCCACTGGGCCATCGCCTACGCATTCTGACATCTCTTTAGCAGATGATCTGTAATCTGTTGATTGTTCTGCTATATTGCTCCCCATGCTAATATTTGTATAGGATAGCATTTATATAGACTAGTCAACAGTTGATTTCAGTGCCAAATACAATATATTATATCAGAATTATTCAAAAAATATCGTAAGAATGGTCTCGACCATAGACTGAAAACATAGGTACTTTTGATTTTTTTTTTTTTTTTAATGACTCACTTTAGGTGGGGAAAAGGTAAGGAAGCAGGGACAATAGGAGGGAATAAAAGCAGAGAAATACAGTTTCTTGTCCCAGGCTTGAGATGACTGTTCATAATATACTTACTGCTCATTAAGTATTAGAAGGTTGATTTGCTGAGAGGCTGAAAACATCCTTGCAAATGATTCAAAAGATAAAAGCCAGGCTTAATTACAGAATGTTTTGGAAGCCCCAAGTAATGATGCATTTCACCTCAGGAGCACTTTGCAGGTCTTTACCAGGGCTAAGTCCCATGATTAGTTTTCAATATTATGGGTCATCTTGGGCCAAAGCCTCTTTCCTGCTCTCTTTTGTCAACTTGATACTCCAGTACTTGTATCCATAACAATGACCAAGTGCCACTTCCATTGTTGAAACTGTTATTGTTGTTATTCTTTTGTTGTTTCTGTATGTGATTTTTAGTTCCATGTATGTTAGTTGTTTTGAGCTAATGATGGATAGAAATGCTCACTCCAAGAAAAATAAACAGAACCAAATGTTTAAATTGTAATATGGCAGTTTTTCCCCCATTGTGATATAGAAGTTCCATCCTATATAATAAAAGCCGAATATGCTAAGTGTCTGACTGTTTGACCATTTGCTATGATGTACACTGACCACCAGGAAGCAGACACTCCGACCATTAGGTTAGCTTGCTGCTGAGGTCTGGCCGATTGGGACTGGGCAAGACAGGCCAGACACACCCTGGAGCCGTCCCGCATTCCCTCCCTGGCCCTGATCGTGCACTGGTGGGGTCCCTCGGCCTGACCTGCATCCTCTCGCAACCTGGGACCTCTCAGGGGATGTCAGAAAGCCAGTTTCAGCCCAATCCCCACAGACCAGGCCGAGGGACCCCACCAGTGCACGAATCAGTGCACTGGGCCTCTAGTTTTTAAATAAAAAAGAAACCTTGATTATCATAATGCTTCAGGGAATTGTTATAGGCCTTTAGACAGACATGAGCAGAGCAAGGACGATGGGCCAGGTACAGAAGCTCAGCACGGTGGAAAGTCCAGGGTGCCCCCCAGGGTAAGCTGTCCTCCTCTAGCATATCGCTGATCATGTGCTTTAGACCCCCTGATCTTTCCCTCCCCAAAGACAACAGCTAGGCCTCAGTTGTATTTCAGCTCTAGGCCCAGAAAAGCAGCAAAACCAGACAAGTGATGCTGTGGCTGCCTCAGGACCAGCTGCATTGACTAATGACCTCCTGCCCTAGTGCTGACCAATCAGCAGAGATCAGGACTCTGAAAGAGCACACCTGGAAAACTGATGAATATTCTATTGAGACCCTCCCCTAAGGCCTCCCCTAAGATTCCCACCTGCCAGAGAGAGATAAATACCCTCAACACAAAGGACCTAGCTGGAGCTCTCACCACTGGGAGTACACCCTCTCCATTCCCTTCCTCCCTTCTTCCCTCTAAGGTTCCCCACAAGACTTGCAACCAGGGAAGCAATGGGCAGCAGCAGTTCCCCCTGAGCTAACCCCCTGATCCTGTCTCCAAGGCCCCCGTTTCTCTGACATCCCAGTGAGCCAAAGTAGCCCAGCCTAGGCTCCTAGGCTCTCCTGCTGCTTCTTCTATGCCCTTCCTTGTTTCACTGTCCTAAGTGGGTGTTGGCTGCAGCCAATAAATTCTTGCTTGCTTTGCTGCACTTTGTCTCTAAATCTTTCATTCAGGAAAACATGGACTGAGGTCTCATCGTCTCACCAATAACAGAATGACATAATTTATTTGGCTTTCTGGTAAATGGAGGGCCAACTCTATTTGTTTTAGACTTTACTAATGGGAAACTTCTGAAAACTTCCTTGCTCTTCTGCCTCACTATAGATTTTTCCTGATAGAGACTTCTGCAGTGCCCCATATCCTGCATTCTATGGCAGCAGTCAGCATTTGTTTGTTTGTTTGATTGCTTGTTCAATGTGTTTTTCTTAGGAGGGTGCACAAAGCCTTTCCTTCCCTCTCCTCGCCTTTTTTCCCCGCCCCTTCTGCCCACCCCTTCCCTTCTTTGCCTTTTTTTCTTTTTTTTTGGGGGGGGGGGGAGGGGGCAGGAATTAGTCAATGCCCTTATAATTTCATTTTTTTTAATCTTTATTGTCGAAAGTTTTACAGATGTCCCCATTTTTCCCTATTGACCCCCTCCACCCCACACCTGCCCCACCTCAGGCCTTCAACAAACTATTGTTTGTGTTCATGGTCAATGCATAAATGCATATAAAGTCTTTGGTTAATTTCTTCCCGCCCCCTCCTTCTCTCTGTGATTGGTCAGTCTGTTCCATGTTTCCAAGCCTCTGGTTCTATTTTATTCATCAGTTTATTGTGTTCATTAGATTCCACATATGAGTGAGATCATGTGATATTTATCTTTCTCTGACTGGCTTATTTCATGTAGCAAAATCATCTCCAGGTCCCTCCATGCTGTCACAAAGGGTAGTAGATCCTGCCTTTTTCTCTTAAACCCAAATTCTACACTTTTTATGGTTGTTGTCTCTTGTCTCTTGTTTTTCTAAAAGTTTAGAAACAAAAAAAGACTTTATTCTCAATTTGGAGACCTAATTAAATAATTTCCAATATGATCAGCATTTTGATAGAATGAGATGACTTAGTTTTCTCTGTGTTCTTTTTTTTTTTTAATTCTTATTTTTTAAAATCTTTACCCAAGGACATGCACACCCATTTTAGAGAGAGGGAAAAGGGGTGGAGAGAGAGAAATACCAATATGAACATTGACTGGTTATCCAACTGGGAACTGAACCTGCAACTCAGGCATGTGCCCTGACCAGGAACCAAACCCACAGCCCCTTGGTATAAAAGACAAAGCTCCAACCAACTGAGCCACATCTGCCAGCATTTTGCATTCTTAATGTTCTCTGCTTCCATTTCCTGTTCTTCTTTACCCCCAGCTTCCTAATTCTAGTGGAAATGCAAGATTTAATTTTTTCCATATTGAGGAGAAATCTAAGATTTACTTATAGCGAAGAGAATGGTTAAGGAGCAATTCAAGAGAGTACTTGGCCATGAAAATTTCTGGTCAATTACACAGATGCTGGTCAACTGAAAGAGATTTCACCCAGCATCAAAACATTGGAAAATGTAACTCAACTCACTCATAACTGATGTATGTGTATTCCAGAAGCTAATGAACATCTGTAAACAATAAAAACATTTCAATACCATCCAAGGCTTTAGGCAAATGTCTATGAAACCTGGCCACAACTAAAACATGCAAGCTAAAAATAATAAGTATTATTTTTAATTCTGCAAAATCCTAGAAAAAAGCAAGGAATTTTAAAAAGTAGTATTAGAATAAATGTTTGAATCTTTTCTAAGTTAGCCTAGTAATAAAGTAGTAATGATTTATATTATTATGATGATAATATGAATAAGGAACTTTTTAGAATATATGGTTTTACACTGTTATGAAATCTATTAAAGGAAAATCAACATGGGGGAATGTTTGTATGTATGTACATAGAGTCCATTTGTGTGTGTGTGTGTGTGTGTGTGTGTGTGTGTGTATGTGTGCGCACGCAAAGGCATATATGTAATCCTATATTTTTCACTGATGTATATGAAACACAGAAAACCTATTTTAGTCTTCATCTAAAATTTGATGGGTTACATTTTGAATCCTGATGCAACAAAAACAGCAAAAGTCAAAATTAAATGTACTGATTGCTAAGAGTATATAATATCACATTCTATGGCTGATCAGAAGAATAAAGCTAGAGAAGCTGCTAAATCCAGGACTGAGAACCCAATTAGATGCCACAGTTGCCGCAAATCAGACCCGTAAGTATAGCAATATGTATTGTAGGCTTTGCTGATGGCAGCTCAGCTAAAGTCACATGGAAAAACATCACATCAGGCTTCATTCACACTGAAGTGAATGAACACTGGTCTGCCTATTCAAATAAGCCTCTCTTTAGTGTAAGCAAACTCAGATTTGCATGATTTTTATTATATGGCTAGAGAACTGTGACCATTGTGAAAAAAGAAAATTATATAAGGAGATTGCTCTTTGAGGATTTGGAATAAATCAGCCTATGTGGGAGCGAGAGTCTGAATTGGGGACTTTACTCACCTATCTAAAAGTAAAAAGCCATCAGAAGAGAATCCCTCATTATTTCCTTAGAAAAATGACAACATTAAAGTACTTCACCTGGCAGTGTTAACCGGTTGTTAATAATAAGCTCAGTTTAAATTTAGTAAGCAAGAAAATATAATAAGATGGCTTACTTTTTTTTTTTTGACAACATACCCATCTGGGGTTTAACGTGGCATGTCAAATGCCAAGAACAAACTATGCTGCCCAGTGTCAGTGTCTGCATGTCTTAGCACAACAAATGATTTACGGTCCCAGGGCTGTGATGAGGGAAAATGCTTTCCCCTTAACTACACTGTTAAAAGCCAAGGCATCATCATTGTAATAGTATATGTCCACCTGATGTCTGAAGGAGCCAGTACTAGCCTTTGTAAGTAGTCTGGACTTTTAGAGCTACAAGGGGCTTCAGAAATCTGCCATTCTAACCCCTCAAACTTTGAGTTAGGATTGACCTTCTCTAGTACTTTTTCCAGGAGTTTTCTTTTTGTGTGTTTTTGTTGTTGTTGTTTTAGTGCAGAATAGTAGCTGGAAAAATGCATAAGTGACTTAATTGAAAGAGTCTATTCCTGGAAACTAAGGGCTCCAAATCATGTTGAAACTATTCCCAATCAGAGAAACCCCCACATGCAAGTGTAGAAATATTCACATAATTAAAGAAACTTATCCCAGGACTTGTCAATATTCTCTATTACCTCTGTTGCTAACACTAAACCATGTTGTGTTATCATGAAATTCTAGGACTTGGCTAAACAATGTGAAAGTGAGTTTCTTAGCTTCTTGGTAACTAAGGATGATGAAGCCTTTGATACTCCTATAAGCTACAGAGTATGGAGGTTGCCTGGTGTAACTGGCAGGTCCTATGATTGCATTATGCCCAGAGCCTAAGTAGCTTCATCCTCTACCCAATTGAACTGCCCAGATTTGTGAAATCATTTGTTTACACCGATTGGTGAAATGTTAGACTTTGGTTTAACACTCACCTCTGCACTGCACATGATCTTTGAGCCAAGATACTCTTCCAGAAGGTAAGTGCCCCACAAGACTCAATTACCATGCAAGATCGAAAGATTTTTCCTTACAGTCCACTCATATGATATTGTTAGAAAAAGGAAATCTGAAACTCTATGCAGTCAGCTCTGAAAATGGTTCCTGTGGCTCCGAGAGAACATACTGTTTTGTTGCTTGTTTTTGATGAACCTTAGAGAAACCACTAGAGTAAAATTCCATGTACATTGCTAAGGCATCAAATCATAACTGTCCTTGGGCATTGTAACGATGCAGAAAACCTCACTCCACTTTTCTTTTTTTAAGTTCTTCACTTTTTTTATTTTTCTTCTCAGAACAGGCACAATTTGTTTATGGGATGAAAAGCTCTGTTTTCTCCACAGATACATATCCTTTTGTTTGTGCTTTGGATATTTCTGAAAAATAGAAGCTCAGTTTCATAAAAATGAAGAAGATATTGATGAATAAATAGCCAGCTGCTAAACTCATATATTTGCCTATAAAGTGAGCAGTTTCCTCTAAGAAACTCCAAAGGGACCAAACCCAGGGCATTCCATGGTTCCTTGTTACTGAACCTACAAAGTACTAATTTTCTTGTGTTTAACTTTGTTGTCATTGGTACAGAGTAAATACCTATTTCTATTACATAGAGTATATTTTATGCTTCACTCATGTGTCTGAGTTCACACAATGTTTACTGTAGTCTCTCATTCACTTTAAAAACCTATAATCTTCATCTATTTATAGAAGAGACTATAAATGTACAGTCGTGCATTTGGTGAGGGTTTTTTTATTTCCTGGCATCATATTGCTTTATTTATAGGTACTGTGCCTTAGAATTAAGCTTACTAAGTGGCAAAGGGCTCCGAGTATATTTTAGTTTGGTTCACTTTCACAAGACAGCTGAGGAGAGCTAAACAAAGCCAGAGTAGGGGGAAAGGGTGGTGTGGGGAGAAGATTCAATAGACTCATATCCAAAGCAGAGAAACATCCAAGAGACTGCTGCAGACAATCACAAGAGTAAAAGTCCACCTGATGCTGAGGGATATTTACTTCCTTGCTGTGTCAGACTTGTTAGCAAAGTTCAGTTAGTGCACAAGCTACTTAAAAAATAGAAGTCTTCATTCTTTCCTCCCTTCTTTCCTTCTTCTAGTCCTCATTTTCTTTCTAGAACACTTAGCGTTCCTTCAGTGAATAGCTTTTCATTTTACAAATTAGTTTACAGTACTCTACCAAATTCTATGAGAAACCCCTATTTGGATATGATCTTAAAATGAGACTCTTCTTTGGGAATAAAATAACCATATATTATACTTATATGCCCGGGTTATTACAGGGCTGTATACCTCCTTCCATTTCCTCAAATACTCTATGAGGTAGGTAATGTTACTATCAGCATTTTGCATACAAGGAAACTGGATCAGAGTGGTTAAGTACAAGGTTTTACAGGTAGTGATGGAATGAGATTTTTCACCCAGGTAATCTGACCCAGAATCCATACCAAGTTGGGACAGGCTAATAGATGCAACCAAGTCCAAAATGTCAATGACTTAACAGAATCAGGTTTGTCTCTCTCTCTCTAGCATTTAAATCCCATGTAGACGTTCGTTCCTCTCCAACCACCTTGTGTCCAAGGATGACTCAGTGGTGCAGGGTCCTCCCATCATGTGACTTTTCTCCTTTTCATCCTTGGAGTCCTCTCTATTTGGCCTGCTGTCAGGGAGAGAGCATGAGGGATCCTGTGTGGAAGGTTTTGTGAACAAATCAAAGACAGTGTGCATCATTCTACCCACATTCCATTTGTCCAGGCTCAGTCACATGGCCTGGTAGTGAGATTAGCAATGTTGTCTGTGGGGGCGGAAAAAGAACAGGGTTTGATATATAAGAACGTGTGGAGGTCTCATAATATTTTAGTCATGATAACATATAGTCTTTTAGAAATTACTCAGTTTTGTGCTACTGTTTTGAATTTTTTATGTTGATAATGCTTATTAGTAACAAAAATTTTTTTATCTATACAAATGTCAGCACCCACTTCTCAAACAAAGCAAACTAGGAAGCAAAATATTGTCCTAAGTCCTATTATGCCAAGAAATGAGAATATGATATCCCTTACTCAAGGAAGTAATGAGAGAAACTAATACTCTAGAAACACTTTTAAGTGACTTAATTCTACCAGTGGTAAAATTTACTGTCTCGGTGATCTGTGGTTAAAGTAAGATAGATACATCCTCACCTGATCAACCCATTTTGTGTTTGCCTATTTCCTTTTCAAGATGTCACAAAGATTAAATTCCCTTTTCAACTTTCCTTTGGTCTTCAAGTCTATGCCGTAGCTCTGATGATTTTTTAAAGTAAAAAAAAATGAAACTGCTGGTCCACATATCTTAAAATTACAAACATCTCTGTTATACCCTTTCTCCTTTCTCTATTCACATTAGCATATAAATTTGCTCAAGCAAAAAGTCCAAATATCCCATAAAAATAGTGGTCCATCACCCAAATATCACAGGTATATTCCCATGGAGAAAGGTCCTTCATGTTTTCGTTCTCTTCAGCTCTCAATATTTTTCTTCCCTTCCCAAGGCTTTCTATTTTTTGACATTCTTTTCTTTAAGATATCTGAAATCCTTTTCTCTTAATGTTAATAGATTTTATATCCTAAAATTCTTTCTTCCCTAGTACAAAACTGCTATCATGGGAAATATGCTTTGCATATTAGCATATAAATTTTATTAGTTTGTCCACTGAGAGAGATTAGTTGAGACTCTAAAAACAAAATAATTAGAGAAGGAAATCTGCCAATGCTTACCTTCTTCCAGATCAATGTGAAATTCCTGTAAGGACAAGACAATTTACCTGGTTGGTTGAATTTCCTTCTAAGAACTGTAACTGGTAATAATTTCTTAAGTTGCTTTACAGGATTAAATTAGGTTTTCACTGTCCCTAAAACTCTTGAATAACACAGTATATAGTGTGTGTACACTATGCAATGTTAAGAGTTCTTACATCTATCATTGATAACATTTTTCAAGCAGACATTTTCCTATGCTCACGAAATCACTTTAAAATCTATATAATTTTTCAGAATAATCTTGTTCCACATGCCTAGACTTCCCAAGAAGTATAATACATACAATGAAATTTACTTAGAATGGTTTCCCATCTTCAGTGGTAGTTTTACTTCAAATTAAAATGGCTAATCCGACACACCTTTTGGTGCTGCTGATTATAATAGGTTTCATCTCTAGTAAAAAGGGGCATACATAACGCTACAATCTTTGATGGATAAAAGGACATTAACATTGGATGAGGACATTAATGTCATGCAAATAGATCTGTGAATCATGCAAAGCTGTGAGTGCCTGTTCAATATGAAGCCACAGAAAAAGAAGGTGGGGGGAAGCATTCAACTGTACAACATATGGGCTCAATGAAACCAAATAAGATTTGACAGGAGTTCAATGTGGGGATTGGGAGGAGAAAAGATAAACCAAAGAACATGGCAATAGAGTAGTGAAGATCTGGGAGGGGGGATTTAGGGGCTGGGGGGAATGGGTACAGGGGGCAAATGGGAGATATCTGCAATACTATCAACAATAAAAATATATTTAAGTAAATAAATTTTTAAAAACTGAATGAAGCATCAAAAAATAATAACATAGTCACAAGTGGCAATTATAGAAATACTTGCCCTTAGTGCTTAGCTTCCTTAATCTTCAACCCCATAGGAACTAGAAGTTTTATTCACAGCACACCTTGTTTTCCCTGGGGAGAAAAAAAATTGACAGGAACAAGTAGGAAGCCGGGCACTTAGGTCCAAGAAAGACTGGAGCATGATTTTACAGCAGCACCCACAAAAATATTTGGAGGTTTTAGAACACTAATATGAGACGTAACAATTTAAAAGGGCAATATGACCTAAGATTCATGGAAGAGTCTAAGAATAAGAAGCAAAGTTCACTTCTGGAAGTATTTTTAAAACTTGTTTTTACTCTATTTCTGATTAACACATAGGGTATTTTCATTGTCAAAACCATTAAAAGACAGAAAGGTATAATATTAACACATTGCCCAGTATTCATTCAGTAATGTTCTATAAATATTAATAAAATTATACTTATACTATTTTAACCTGCATTTTCTCCTTAGTAAGAAATTGCAAGCATTTTCCCAATGTCACTAGATTATCTTTAAAAATTTTTAGTAGCTGCACTGTGGCATAATTTGATTAACCATTTCTCCATTGTCACTTTTCTCTGTATGATAAAAAAGGTTAATTCATAAAATTTTGAATATTTCTCTGATTTTTGTATTGCACCAACATGCAGTGGTGCCTGCTTCCCTGCATCCTTGCCAAAAATTGGTATTTATTATGTTTGCCAACTTTATATGTGCTAAATATGTTATCTTGATTTACTTAGCATTTAATTGATGACTATGGAAATTAAAATTTTTGCATACTAGTATTTATTGGCAATTTACATTGCTTCTTTTATGAATTAGTTCTTCCAATACTTTATTTTTTATTGCAGTGAGATTCACAATACTTTGAAGACACAGACAAATCAGAACTTACTCAAAAGAAAAGGAACCATATTGAGTGACCTGGATCATGAGGGAGCTGGAAGTCTTTTGTGCCAGGGATTGAAAACATTTGGCTAGCTTGATAGAACATGCTGGGCAGAACTAAATTCCAATATTTTAAAGCCATAATGAGGCACAAAATTAGTTTTAAACACTATAGCTCCATTGAATGGAACTAGAGCCAAAAGATGAAATTTCAGATTTTACCCCAGGAGGCCATTCAGAAGAATCTAAAATTAGAATGTAAATTTTTAGAATGAGTGAATTGGTGTGATATATTCCCAGATAAATCAGATTGCCCACTTGTGTAGTTTTTCATGCAATTAGAAAGGAAGTTGGACTCAATGGCCCTCAAGGCCCCCTCCAAAGCCCATGTTCTGTGAAATAGGATGCAACTCCATGTAGGAAGGCAAGATTTAACACTGAAGGTCTGAAAAAACTAAGCCTAGAATGGTTGAGCTTTGGGAACCCTTGTCCAAACAGTAGCATATTCAGATGCCATCTCTTAAAACAAGTTATTTCTGATGATGGCAAATTTCACCAAATTCACATTCAGTGTTGGTTCCCGAATTCTGGAAGTACATCGCATTGCTGGTAGGTACACACATACCACCCCCCACACCACCACCAGTCCTACCACTGCCCATCAATGACTTTATTCTAGTAATGCTTCACAAGGAGCTATAACTTTGCTTCTCAGTGGGGAAATTTATTCACTTTGTAGCCCACATGTTTTTATATACTTGCTATTGTGCTATGTCTTTGAAATGTAATGACTCAAGAAAATTACATTTAGTATTATAGCATTTCTCATGTTAGTAATTTATGATAATGGATGTCACTGTAGATTTAGGAGTCATTTATATTGTCCACCTTTTCCCATTTCTGCTAGATTAAATAAATTCCTCATATTGGGTTTTACTGCATTTTTCAGTTTTCTAGTCTGTACCATTCACTTTCAGTATATTTATAATCCTTTTATCTAGTTTTTGTAGTTTCAAAATGATGCCTAGGATATTTTAGGTTTTGAGCAATCAATGCCCTTTTCAAAATGCTCTCTGAAGGTTTTTATAAAATAATATTCCCCATAATAAAACTTTAAATTATCTGCCTTTTCCTTTACTAAACTTAATACAAGAAGGCTAATGAACATTAAGCATTTTAATCATCCCACACTGTCAAAACTGTCTTCTCGTTACGGAGAATTGGATAGGCCTTGAGCCTAATTGTATTCCTGGCAATGTAACTAGAGTGAAAACTTGACAATATGATTAGTATATAAATATGAAATTGGTCCTGGTCTTTATTAATTACCTACAGCAAAATAATATTTCAACAAATATACATTGAATATAACCAAATTCATGGTACTTCATTTCCTTATGGAGTTTACCAAAGAGTTATAAAAATAAAATGAAAAATTCTAAACAACACAAGATGATCGCCAAACAAGAATAATGCAAATAAAAATGTCATATGTTATACAGAAGTATAAGGAAAAAATAATTCAGATATAAAAATTACCATTACATTATATTTTCAAGTAATATTCAAATAAACCCACAGGGTGATTCAAATTCTCAGGATGATACAGCACATAGTGGATCTCAAGAAGTGCATCTGAACTTCTATTAGCAATTCCTTATAGAAATGACTAATACAGGAGACAGTCACCAAGACATAAAGGTGCTTTTATCTAACGCAAGATGAGGCTTTCTGACAGCAGCATCTTGTAGAAGAGGAGCTGGAAACTGCTGGGGAAACACCAGGGTTCAGGCAAGGCACTGGTACTATTTTGAAGTGTCTTCTTTGAACAAACAGCACCTTTCAAAGACATTTCAAAGTTAGCAGTGAATTCAAATAGCATAGGATGTGGAACCATTGTAGGTGTAAATATGGGTCCATTTCATCCCTTTTATCCATGTAGATCAATTAGTCTTGTGTTATTATCCTTGGTATGCATTTACTATCAGCTTTAGGAGTTGCCATGAATATGAATTACTCTGATTATGCTTTTTCTTTTGACAGTTTCATCTATACTTATATACTGAGCTTAAATAAAATTTTTCTAATGTAATGATAGCTATATGCATCTAATTGGAGACTTAAGCAGGGCTAAGACTGGGAAAGCAAAAATTATAATATGCTCCTGTCCCAATTTTCAGTGGTTGTCTACAACTTCCAAAGAAAGTCTTATAGAGGATTGACACTCTTTTATGTGATTTAATGGCTTTGATGACCTAAATAACCTACTTATGGCTTCCCGGAAGTGACCTATTCTAGGAAAAATTACTATACTGTGTTATAGGTGAATTACTCTGCGTGGAGAATAAAGGTAAAATGAGAGTGGATAGCTAGTTGTAAAATTATATCATAATATTTTTTCATGTCTCTTAAACTCTTTCCTAATGGAACTTCTCATTATATATTCACCAGGAAGAGCTACTCAGGTGATCTCATGAGCTATTGTCATTGAGTTTAGAAAGAGATTCATATATGTTTGGTCAATTGATTTTCATAGACATGCTAAAATGAATTTATGGGGAAAAATAGTCTTTTTGATGTATGGTGCTGAAACAACTGTATGGAAAAAGTGACTTAATTCGAACCCCTCACCATAATATAGGAAAGGAGCATGAGAAATATATAAATTAACTAAACCAAACAAAGTTAAGTCAGGGGCCTGCTATGTGCTCCCTGACACGGAACTAGGCTGACCAGAGATGCAAGCAGACCACAGGAGCCTCTGGAACAAAGAAAAGTGCTGCAAAAATTGATTAATAACTACTCACCCATACCTTATTATTGACCTGTACCATAAAAGGAGAATGCAAGGCCATGGAGTATACTTTGTAAAGGTTAAAGTTAATCCCAGCATATGTTTTTTTCCCCATGCCAGCAATTTCCCATAGAAACTACAAACAGATATAAGCTCACCTTCTAGAGATGTTTGGGGTCTCTCTTTCCTCTTTTATGACAAGAGTCTGCTGCTCTGTCTATGGAGTGACTTTCACGCTGGTCTCTGTTGCCTCACTGGGAAAGACAGATTGCTGCTCTGTCTGTGGAGTATCCCTCTCTGTCTTATTGCTTCACTTCACTAATAAACTTTTTTCCACTTTAAATTCTATGCTGGTTCAAATTTGAATTCTTCCTTGTACAAAGCCAGGACTCCACAGTGGGTTGTGGATCTTTGGGTTCCTGGACCCCCAGGATGCCTGCATTAACCATTCAGAAAAATTAACCAGAAATGGATGATTAATCTAAGCATAAGAAATAAAATAATAAAAACTTTAGAAAAAAAAACAGTATAAATTCTTCATGACTTTGGGTTAAATATTTCCTAGGATGCAAAAAGAAAAAAATTATAAAAGGAAAATATAATTAAATGCAATTTAAACAAATTAAAAACTTTTTTTGAAAGACACTACTAAGAAAATAAAAATAGCCTGCCTCTCGTGACTCAGTGTTTGGATATCAACCTATGAACCAAGAGGTCACAGTTCGATTCCTGATCAGGGCACATTTCTGGATTGTGGGCTCGATCCCCAGTGTGGGGCATGCAGGAGGCAGCCAATCAATGATTTTTTCTCATCACTGATGTTTCTATCTCTCTCTTCTTCTCTGAAATCAATAAAAAATATTTTTAAAAAACAAAACAAAAATACAAGCCATAGTCAAGAGAAAATATTTACAATACACATAGCTGACAAAGGACTTGTATCCTGAATATATAAAGAACTTTTACAACTCAACCAAAAAAGACCAAACATCTCAAGTTAAAATAGGCAAACAATTTGAACATATGCTTCACAAAGAAAGATATATAAATGTCCATGAAAACATGGTCAACATCACAATAAACAGGAAATACAAATTAAAACTGAACACTCTACTAGGCTTAAGGGACTCACTGGTGAAAAAAAATTAAACATACATTCTGCCTTTTTGAAATTTAGAGTATAATGAGACATACAGATGAGTTAATCAGCATTCACAAAGAATGGGATAAATGCTAGAACAGGAAAAACACAGTTGCTTTGAAGTGATGACAGGGGCCAAGGGGATTACCAAGGCAGGCTTCCTGGTGAAAGTGGATTTAAGCTGAGTTTAGAAAGATGAGTGAAAGCAAATTGAGCAACAGGGCTGTGAAGAAGATACTAGTGAGCATGGAGAAGAAATGGTATAATGCAGAAAGTCATGAAGAAGAGGAAAGGAAGCATGACAAGTTTAAGAATCTAAAAGAAGTTTACTATGGCTGGTTAGAGAAAAACCACAGAGGTGAGAGATACAAGGTTTTGGTTAGAGAGAAACAAGCAATATAATCAGAGGTCAGATCATACAAGTCTTACAGGCTGTCATAAGGAATTTAAAATTGGTTATAAGAGCAATGCATGAAAAGCATAGAAAGGCTTTAAACAAAGGACTATGATTTGCTGTATAAAATGATCACAGAAAGGGCAGAGAAATCAATGAAAATTCACAAGTTTTTAGCTTGAACAATTGGGCAGATGTTGATGCTACTGCCTGTAATAGGAAATATAGTAGAAAAAGCAATTGAAGAATTAAGATTTCGACATGGTCAGTTTAAGGTATGTGTAGGACACTGAAATGAAATTTCACATATGAAGCTCAGGAGAGAGGTCTAGCCTAAAGGTATACATTTGGGAGTCATCTGTATCATAGAGAATAGGATATGGTAAGTGCTATGATAGAAATATGGACAGAATATTATAAAAGCACAAAGATCATCTAGTATAGAGCTTGAGAGAATCAATCAGTTAAGAATAATCGTGTGTGTGAAGTTGACTTTTTGAGGAAAAGCAAGCTCTAAGAGGAAAAACTGTAAAAAGTTATCCTGTTTATAAATGTACACATGAATGGAGAAAGGAGTATTAGATATTGAGAGTGGAGGTCATGGTGGTAAAAGGGAGCATAGCAGAATGAGTAGGTATGAATGAAGGAGTGTTAATTCAGTCATTATCAAGAGTTAAGGGAATAAAATCTATTTCTAAGAACGTGTTGTTTGTGATTTTGCTTCCCAAACAGGCACGAACACATTGGGGACAGAAAATCCCAGACATATTGGCACTGGACAGGTTCTGAGATAAGGAGAAAAGGACAAAAGAGTGAGAAATGCATTCAAGTTTTTAAATGTGCTGTGATGTCAGGAATACTCTTTTCCAGAAATGCATGAGCCACAGGCTAGAAAAATGAGAAGCTGAAGTCACATTTTAAAATTAGGGCAAGACATGCAGCATAAATGTGAAATGTATAGAGGGAAAATTGCAAGACCGCAAAAAAGGCAAACATATCTTTATTTGATATTTTAAATGAACAATATTTATCAGGTTATTAATTTATAATGTATTAATTTAACAAATATTAAGTGAGAGTGGAAAGTTTAAGTAAAATAGTTTGGAACATTTTTTAAAGTAGAAAACTATAACACTTCAAATAAATACTCAAGCCTGGTGCTAAGTTATCTATATCACAGTTGGAATGTGGCAAAGGGATAGAGAAAAACTAAAATCAACAGCTTTCAGATCTATACCACCTATGACTTAAGTGGAGTTTTTCTTTCTGGCTGTAGTAACAGAAAATATTCCTGACTTGGAGGCACAAAGTGACAATTCAGAACTCCTGGCAGAAAAAAAAGTTAAGCTTGGAATATACTATAAGTAATAACTTTAGGAACTTCCCTGATTGTAATCTTTCTCAAAGGAAATATTTGTTAAATGATATAGGTATGGAATTGAAGAAAAATGAGATAACCAACAGGAAAGAAAATTTCCTCAGGTGTAATATTTGGTTTTCTTATTGCACTCCATGTTAATGTTGGATAACTGTTATTTTCTTCCCCCCCCCCCCCCCCAAAAAAAAAACATTTTTTCTTTCCCCTGTCTCTTTACCCAGTGACAAACTATTTCATACATGTGGGCCTATAAGCCTGGATGACCAAACTTTGCACCATATCATTTTAGCCATAGTAATTGGTTTGGAATGGGTATCTATCCCAAGCAAGTACAATCAGTTCTCTTTCCTGTGACTGATGTATAGTTTCTGGAAGAAAGAATCCAGTGATGTTGCTGCAAAGGTATGGTAATATCTTATCTGGCCAATATTTATCTTCCCTTCAATAGGAAAAATGCCCATGCTGCATAGAAGAGCAAAGATAAAGGCTAGCTGGTTGGCAAATACCTTTAAGCCTTCAAAAAATGTGAATTGTGCCTATTCTAGTTTGTTTTTCATAATTACAAGAGCTAATAAGTTCCCCTTTTCTCTTTTGTTTCAGACAAACTATCTAAAGGCTAAATTAGATTTTTGCTATTTTGTTATTTGCTGTCTAAAGAATCTAGGCTAATAAAATCTGCCAAAAACATAGACTCCATGTTTTGAAAGATATTGTCTACTATATTGTGCTTAGTAAGTAAAAAGTATTGTGATTTACATTTTTCATAACAGAAATTGTTACATCTATTCTAAACGTCTTTCTTTTAATTTAATTTTTTAAAATTCTTGATTATCTGTGAGGAAGATTTATCCATTGATGTCAATGGGTGTTAAATGCCCTACTATGACTGTATTGTTGTTGATCTCTTCCTTTATGTCCATCAAGATTTGCTCTATGTATTTAGATGCTCCTTATGTTGGCTGCATGAATGTTTACAAGGGTTATATCCTCTTGTTGAATTGTCCCTTTTAGCATAATGTAGTGTCCTTCTTTGTCTCTTAGAATGGCCTTTGTTTTGAAGTCTATTTTGTTAGATATAAGTATTGCTACCCAGGCTTTTTTTTTTCATTTCCATTTGCATTAAATATCTTTTTCCATCCCTTTTCTTTTACTTGGTGTGTATTTTTCATTCTAAGGTGGGTCTCTTGTAGACAACATATATATGGGTCATTTTTTTATCCATTTGGCTACCCTATATCCTTTGCTTAAAGCATTTAAGCCATTTACATATAAAGTGTTTATTGATAGGCACATATCTATTGTTTTTAACTATGTTCTTCTGGTCTTCTAATTATTCTTATTCTTCAAGAAAACCTTTTAACATTTCTTGTAATACTGGTTTTCTTGAAGAGTGGGGCTATTGCATTTCCATAGGCTGATACCATAAAGAGGTGAGTGCTCCACCCAAGAAAGATGGTGTCTGCAGTGTGGGAGAGTGACTCCACACAGGGATCCTATGGCTGTCCCTTAGCTCTCTCCCTAGAACCACAAACCCCACTCTCTCCTCATATGACTCTAGTCCACTCCACATTCACTCTGCCAGAGCCCAGGGTGAGTGGCTTTGAATGAGATTTTATGAATTGGCCCTTTAAGAGGGTGCTGGTGTCTCTAGCAAACACTGTTCCCCCCTGGAGGACAGAATCCCTGCTAGGCGCTATATGTATGCCTCTTCCTGACTCTGGTGCTCTGGGCTGAGGAGCCAGGCTGGGAGTTGAGACTCCACACTTTCCAGGGAAACCTTTTCAGCTGAGATATCCTCCAGAATCTTAGCCACCACCCCTGGGAGCAGGGCCAGCCCTCTTTACATCTCCTTCCTTCCTGTATTAATATTTTTTTGTTTGTTTTTAATCCTTAGTTATAAGACTTTTCTTCAGCTACTCTTCAGTTGGTAATTCATGTTGCTTGCTCTGTATTTTGGTTGCAATTTTATTCTAAGTATTGAATCAGGATGAAGAAGCTAGAATTACTAATTGAGTTGACAGAATTCCAAACAAAAGATAGGTTGTCATGCTTTGCTAACTTTTAGAAACTAAACAAGGGCATACATATAAGTTGTTCAAAGTATTACAAAGGTTTTGGAACCTACATGATTATCCTCAGTGTGTCCTAGATTCCAGAGACTCCAGTGGAAACTATGCTCATTGGACTAATCTCTCTATAGCACTTACAATACAGTATAATAATGTAACATATGGTTTATATGCCAATCTCCTCTATTAGATCTCCCCCAGATTTTTTATAGTAAGAAAAGTGGTACAGAAATAGCTAGATTTTCCCTAATATCTATTTTACAATTCTCCTACAATGACAGAGCCTCTACATTTTGGCTGGGCATATGGCCATGCACCATTCCTGGTGGGTATGGTCATATTATTAAATACTGGTTAATTACGTGTGGTTTAAGCTTGAGGTTGAAACTTTAAGAAATAGTTGAGTGTTTCCTGATTCTATTTAAGGAATGAGTACATTCTACTCCATCTCCTACTGAGTACAGCTAAAATTCCTAGTCAAAAATATACACTGAGTGGCCAGATTATTATGATCTCTGAACACATAATAATCTGTCCACTCAGTGTATAACCTATATAATAAAAGGCTAATATGCAAATTGTCCCCTCGACCAGGAGTTCGACCAGCAGGAAGGCTGGCCAACTGCCCATGTCCCCTCCCCCTGGCCAGGCTGGCCAGACCCCACCCATGCACGAATTCATGCACCAGGCCTCTAATACACACACATACACACACACACACACACACACACACACACACACACACACTGAGTGGCCACATTATTATGCATCCAGAGATCATAATAATCTGGCCACTCAGTGTAAAGAAACTATCTGAAAAGTAAATAAGAGCAGTCAGACTAGGGATGCAAACAAAAACTTGAAGACCATACCATATAGCAGTGAATTCCCTGTTAGTTTTTTTTCCTTTCATGTCTCCTGGATTACAATCTAGATATCCTAAATCCTAGAACAGTGTATCATGCATGGACTGGAAACCTCTCTCTCTCTCCAACCTGAGGGCTACAAAGACAGGGTCCTGCAAGATGGAGCCATAGTAATGAACCTGCATCCCTATAGTAGTCGTGGTAGCATCAGGAGTAGCACAAAAGGCTCTTTTCTACAAATTTGCACTTCAAGGTACACCCAGTGCAGGGAGACATGAATTTATAGGCAGAGAACAAGAAAAGGGTGCTTCTGAGACCCAGATTATGTAGGAGAAATCATAGAGAGGAAGGAGGTAGAGAAAGGGATCCTTTAAACATGTGTATAAAAAGTAGCATCTAAAAAAGGTTATAACCTAGTGATCCTTTATGATTCCCCAAGGTCTTAGTTATGTGTATGTATTCAATAAATAAATACTTGACAAATAAAGATTAATTTAATAAAATAGGGCAAATTGATTATCAAAATATTGTATTCCCTAGTTTGGCCAGTGATGAAATATTGTTAGAACCATTTTACTAATGAGTAGAAAGAAAAGTTTCACTATTGTCATTCTTCCCTGGTAAAATGAAGGGTTTGGTTGAGTCTGTCCTGGATAAGTCAGGCATTGTACCGATGGATTTACCACACCAAAAAAATCAATATAGCTGGTTTAAAACTATTCAATCTAAAGCAGTTAGACTCTGCTCTGGCTCAGGTTTCCAGGAATCTGACTGTAGAAACCACCTGCCCAATTTTTTAAATTAAAACCCTGTTTTAGAGAATGTGAGTTCCAAAATGCTCCTATCTGTGGGAATCTTAAGATCCCCTTTTACATTGATAACAATAGGCAAAAAATTCAGAGGTGCTTTTATTTCAAATAACTTTTGTCAAATCCTGTCAACCTAACTTACCATCTTCCTGTGAATTAAGCTACAAGAGCCTCAGATCTAAGCACTTTCTGTAGCAATCATAACCTACATGTCAACATTTTTCTTGAAATTCATTTGTTCATTCAATAAGCATATATTTTTCACGGTAAGCTTCAGTCTAGAATTTGGAAGCTGGCTCTGGTTTTGTCCTGTCTAGGCTGTCTACTTACTTCAACACTTATATCATCACACACACACACACACACACACACACACACACACACACACACACACACACACCTGTCTTCCCTATGTTGTGGACAAGGATTCTATTTAATACTATTCATACCCCTGTCTGCATCCACCCAACCCCACTATTTACATGGTGTTCAGCCCATGGTAAACACACAAAAAAATTCTCTTAAATAGGAGTAACAAAACTATTATTCAGAGCACTAGAAGAAATAAATTTTGTTATGGCAAGAAATCGAATAAAGGGAAGAAATAAGTGGAGAGACATTTTCAGCAACACATTTATCAGTTGTTGCCCCTTGCTGGGCCTTTGGTCTGTGCATTTATGGTTCCTCTGGTGCCATAGCTGCTGCTGGACTCCAGAGATTAAACCTCTTTTCTGCAATAGATCAAAACCTGATTATGGTTTTGGATCAAAATCAGAAGAGCACTTTGAGGCCTTAAGGCTTCTGAACTCTGACAATATGAGGATGCTGGATCAAAGTGTCAGTAGCAGAACACTGGTTTTGTGCGGAATGAATAAATCCTGGGGAGTTAAAGGTTTTCAGAATTTCTGTGTCTGAGTTTTCTGACATTATTTTAAAACTTTGATGTCGTTCAGCTGGCTCACTTTTCTGAGTCCATATTTATTTATCGCAATGACTCTTCAATAGCATCTTTTATGGGAAATTTTAACTCTGGAATAAATATTATTTTTTAAATTGGGGGACACCTAATAAAAAGTTTATTAATTCACTCAGTCAGTAAGTAGGAATATATTATATATGTAGGATAAGGTGTTATGAGTAAAAAATAGAACTGTCTCCTAGGAGTTTACCACCTAGTAGTAAAAATAAAATATATACATCAAAAATTAAAAATTTAAAAGCACAATAAGAGGCTCTGCTTCCAGTGATGGCATATAATGTGTATGACTAACTTCTACTACCAAGAACTGGGAAGGTTGCATAAAATATGAATAAAAATCTGTTGAAAAACATTGGGGAACCTTCAAAGAAGCAGGTATCTGAGGAACCAAGATCCTTAGAGAAAAGAAGTCCAAAGATGTAAGCCTGACATTTAGCTCTTCTTTTCCCTTCAAAACATTTGCAAATTTTTAAGCAGCCTCTAAGAGTCTAAGAAGCTAAGCAGTTTTTAAAACTAATGGGGCTTGGGAGTAAAAACTTTAAGTTCAAGGCCTACCAAAAAGTAGAGGTATGTTAAAAACATCTAAGGCTTTTGGTTGAAAGGACTACTCAAAAAGAAAGGCTAACAAGAAACAGACCAGCCCACATGAAAGCAGATTCCAATTAACTCAATCTCTAATTGAATTAAAGTGTTTTGCCCCCAGCTTAACTGCTTACCAAGAAAAAATATACCCTCTTTGAAGAAAAATAATATGATCCAGAGTAAAATTATTTCTATATTATTTCACAGGCAAAATCCAAGATTTTTTGTTGGTGTTGTTTTAAATAAAAATCTATTAGGCAAATTAATAGAAGAGACCAACAAGGGATAATGTAGACAACAGAAATAAACCTTTGGAAAGTAAAATATTAAAATTATGTATAAAACAAAAATAACTGTATCTAATATATTCAAAGACAATATGGCAAGATGAATAATTCAGAAGATAACTAAAAACCAAATAGAAATTCTACAATAAAAAAATTCAAAATTTGAAAAATAAACTGAATAGATAGGTTGAGTAGCAGATTAGATATAGGTGAATAGAGAACTAGTTAACTATAAGATAGGTCAGTACTAAAGATGCTGACAAAAGCACAGGAAAAAGACTAATGTACACATAATTTAAGTCCTAGAAGGAGAAGAGAGTGAGAATATTTGAAGATATATGTCCAAGAAATTTTAAAAATAAGAAAGACATCAAGGCACAGATTTAAGAATTACTTTAAACACCAATAAAAATAAATACAAAAACAATGACACCCTTGCCTAGCCACATGATCACAGTACACATGACCTTCCTAGTCACATCTCTCTTCTTGGTCTTGCTGATCATTGACTTAACCAGGAGGTCGTTTTCCTCCTGCATCTGATCATTTAAAGTTTGCAATTTGGCTGATATCCACAGGAATGTCTGATGGTATCCCATGTATTCTTGCTTGGTGGTAAGTCATCTATTGGTGTTAGCACACTATCTTGCCTCAGATTTTGAGCAGAATGGAAAAACTTCTCCTAAACCAGCATATTATGAAGAAGTCAGTTCCTCTGGAAACCATGGATCTCATCTTCTATGATTCGATCTTGCTTCTGCTCTTTTAAACTCTCCTGTTGTCAGATCATCCTGCTCAGAATTGAAATCATGCCTCTAATCACATCAAAGATTGTATAAAATGGGTTATAACACTTTTGAAATTACAGGCAGGACAGCAGTGGTTTAAAGCTTAGGCTCTGGAATCAAAGGACATACTTTTCAAATCCTGGCTCCAACTTCCAAAGTGTGTGGTCTTGAGCAATACATTGATGATAATGAAGCTGGTGGGGAAGTGCTTACTCTGTGCTAGGCACTATGTATTGAGTGCTTACTCTGTGCTAGGCACTATGGCCAAGAAGTTTTCACACATTATCTCATTTAGCACTATCAACAACTCAGGGGAATCCAATAGACACTTATATTGTCAGATGAGGAATCTGAGACTTTTCAGATTTACTCCTCATACAATGTATGACTCTGTGCAAGTTATTTCATCTCTCTAAGTCTCTTCTACAAATGCTAAAATATCTAATTTACAAGCAATTGACATGATTAAATGAGTTGATGCAGGTAAAGAACTTGGCCTATAGTGAGCCAAATAAGTATTATTTGCTGATGCTGTTATTACAACCTTCCACTCTCCAATATGTAAATGATTTGCATATAATATGAAGAATCAAATTTTACCCAGTCAGTTAGATCAGAAAGATACAACCAAATTGAGTTTTCAGACCAAAATCTTCACTTTGGTGATAGTTGACAATATCGACTTCAATTTGCATTATAAAATCAGAATTGAAGATATAGGTATGTTGAATTCTAGGGATGAGGTGACAAGTTGAAGATAAGTAAACAATCTGAAACCACTGGAAAAATACCAGAAATGTCCCGGGATCACCTCGTGATAATTAGGCAGACAGATGTCCCTTCTCACCTACTTCCTCACCCTCATCTCCGCACTCAACCAACCATTTGAGGAAATCCCAGGTGTCACAAGCCTTCAGCCCACTTCAAAGCCTATACTATATTATATGAAGTAACACAAGCTCAGCTTCCCCACCAAAGACCACACAAATGTAAATACTCTTACCTAGCGAAGCCTTTTATTTGTCATTCTGGACAACTATGGTCTCACAACTCCAGAGGAAAGAATCAATGCCATCACTATTCATTTCCATCTATCATGACACCTCAAAGAGATGTCCTTCACAATGACACCATCTTATTCTAATGCTTTACACTGAGTATTCTTTTGTCTCATTAATAATTTCACTGACGATGATAAAAGATATGTGGCTTGCCTGTCAGTGGTACTGCTTTCTGGTAATTCTAATGATGTCCAGATGTTTTCCTGCACTTTCAACCTTCAGACACTCACAGGGAAGCAAAAGCTTTCTTTAGTTTACTTTTAGTTGCCAGTGGTGCACTACTTATAGGAAATGTGATTAGTTCCATGTTTTCATGTGGTTTCTAGTTCCAAATTCTTAAATTTATTATTTAAAAAATAAATATTGGCCAGTACACATGCCAAAAGTGGCTTTTCCCAATCAAATAAATTCTAGCAGTCTAATCTTCCTTGCATACCAGTATATACATACATTATATAAATTTTGTATACATATAAAATTTAAGACTTCCTTTTCTGACCATAACAAGGAAAGATTGAATTTATTTTTTGCCTGAAACAATAAAAAAAGTAAATTTAATACATAAACCCTTGGTTTTCAAAATACTGAATACCAAGTAATAAAGAATAGTAATCTCTGAGAAATGAGAAACAAATGAAGTGAGTTTTATGACTGCCTCAGCATACTACTTAGAAGAGTTTCTAGGCCATACCTCAGGGAGATAGACCCCAAGTAGTATGGCAGATACCCTAAGTAGAGAAGAGGAATCTGGGATTCTAGGTGACCAGAGTTGGCAGGACAGAGTACCAGAAGGAGAAAGGTGCACAGAGAGAGAATATCAAAGATTTGCAGAAGCCCCCCATAGAATCTTCAGATGAGTTTCAGCATAGCAGTTGAAACCAGGGAATTAACTAGCTAAAAGAATTAGAAAACTTAACAAAAAAAAGAATTAGAAAGAATTAGAAAGAATTACCAGAGTTCACCAAGATGCCCATTCTCATTAGCAAAACTGGAAAATCTCATCATTTATAGAGAACCGAGAACAATACTCAGAAAGTTCTTGACTGAGAAGTGGGTAATACCACTCTGGTCCCACCTTACAATCCTTAAGAGCAAGACCTGAAAGGATTCAATGAATCCTAGTAACTTAACCATGTTCCCAAAAAGGTCAAGAATATTTACAAAAATACTAAGATGTCCATTTCCCCCCCAAATAAAAATCTACAAATCTGGCATTCAATAAAAAACTAGTAGGGGTGCAAAAATCAGGGAAATATGAAGAAAAAAATCCAGAATGGACAAAGATGTTATAATTAGTAGACAATGGTATTAAAACAATTATTATAACCTTTGTCTATATGTTCGAAAAAGTTAAGACATGAAAGATATCTAAAAGACTCATTAAATTTCTAGACATGAAAACTGCAATGTATGGGATGAAAAATACACTGGATGAAATTAATAGCAGATGATTAAGAAAAAAAAAATAGTGAACTTGAAGATAGAGCAATAGAAGCTCTCCAAAGTGAAACATAGGATAAACAAAAGTATGCTCAAGATGGGTCTCACTGAGAAGGTGACATTTAAGCAAAAAAAAATTGAAGGAGACAAGCTACATAGCCATATGGATAGCAAAAGGATGAGTACCCCAGGCATTACTGGAAATGATGGATCCAGAGAGAGTAATTGTAAACTAATGTAGTATTTAGCATTTAATAAGCTCTGAAAGGATTCAGATCATCACTGCTGCTGCTATAGTCGTTGTCCTTGTTAAACCCCGAGAGTCTGTGACAGAGGAAGGGAAAGGAAACTCATGTATATAGGGCTTTCTTTTGCCAGGCACTCATCTTGGGATTATACATATTATTTATATACTAGTGGCCTGGTGCACAAAATTCATGCATTGGGTGGGGGGTGTTTCTCAGCCCAGCCTGCACCCTCTCCAATCTGGGACCCCTCGAAGGATGTCCTACTGCCGGTTTACAGGGATTGGGCCTAAACCGGCAGCCAGACATCCCTCTCACAATCCAGGACTGCTGGCTCCAGCTGCTCACCTGCCTGCTTGCCTGCCTGATTGACCCTAACCACTCTGCCTGCTAGCCTGCTCGCCCTCAACTGCCCCCCGCTGCCAGCCTGCTTGCCCCTAAATGCCCCCCTGCCAGCCTGATCACCCCCAACTGCCCCCCGTGCCAGCCTGCTCACCCCCAACTGCGCCCCCTGCTGGCCTACTTACCCCCAACGGCCCCTGCCATCCCATCCTGGCCTGATTACCCACCCCGGCGACCCAAGGTCCCAGTCCCTCCTTTTTTTCTTTTTCTTTTTTTTTCAGCGCCTGCTTGAGCGGAGGCCAGGGCTGGCTGGAAGCAAGTATCTAGGATTTATTTATCTTCTATAATTGAAACTTTGTAGCCTTGAGTGGAGGCCAGGGCTGGCCAGGGCGGGTGGGAAGCTTGGCTTCCTCCATCGCTGGGGCAACCCAAGCCTCCTGCTCTCTCCAGCTCTGTGGCTGACCGCCATCTTGGTTGGGTTAATTTGCATACTCGCTCCTGATTGGCTGGTGGGCGTGGTTTGTGGGTGTAGTGGAGTGATGGTTAATTTGCATGTTTCTCTTTTATTAGTGTAGATATAATCCTCACAATAACCCTATCAGATGAATAACCCTGTTTTATAAATAAGAGAGCAGAGACTTTGAGGGGTTGAGATATTTAAGAAAAGTCACCAAGAGACTAAGATAGATATGATTTGGCCTCAGGTGTCTCTAAATTCAAATCTTAGACACTTTCCATTACTCTACTTTGCCACATATGGAATTTGGGGACTTTGGAAAATTAAATGTTCCAAGCTCCTACACATCTCTGTTTTGCCAAGCAGTCACAATTTAAATGGGGCTACCATAATGTAAGATATACGTGGGAGGGAAGATAGTCTGTAGCCAATATTTAGCTTTGAGTTAATATTGACATGATGGAAGGTAGGCCCCATGTTGCTAGGGCTTCTGTATAAGTGTTCTCAAGAGAAGCCAGAAATTTATGAAATTTCTTTATTTTTAAACTTTCTCTGTGGGCCATTTAAAAGATAACTATGATCCCAAATATAAACTTAGAACCATTTGTTTCTGGTGTAGGTAATTAATTAATTTGTTTACATGAATATAAGTTTATTTTTTTATTATGAGATAATTGCAACTAATATTTAACAAACACCCCAAAAATACACAGTGGGAAAGAATAGACCCTCTAATAAATGGTGCTGGGAAAATTGGATAACCATATGGGAAAAAAATAAGTTGGAGACATAACCTATATCATGTACAAAAATGGATTAAAGACTTAAACATAAGACCTGAAATCATAAGTTCCTATAAGAAAACAGGGGAAAAGATATATAACATTGGTCTTAGCAATGATATTTTTGATATGACACCAGAAGCACAGATAACAAAAGCAAAAATGAACAAGCGGGACAACATGGAACTGAAAAGTTTTTATGCAGCAAAAGAAACAGTTGACAAAATTAAGAGGCAACCTACAGAGTATACATGTGTATGTGGAGGGGTATGTTTGCAAACCATATATTGGATGGGAGGTTAGTATGGGATGTATAGAGAACTCATATAACTCAATTTAAAAAATAACCCAGTTAAAAATGGGCAAAAGACCTGAATAGACATGTTTCCAGACAAACAAATGGTCAACAAGTATGCCAGTATTAGTGGGTGCTCAGCATCACTAATCATCATCCAGGTACAAACTGAAACCACAATGACATGTTGCCCATACCTGCTGGGGTAGCTATTTTTAAAAAGCCAAAAGATGATACATATTGGTGAGGATGTGGCAAAAGGGGGACCTTTATGCACTATTGATGGTAATGTGGGAGATAGCAAGGAGTTTCCTCAAAAATTAAAAAATAAAGCTACTAGAGTAGTCAATCTGCTTCTGAGTATACATCCTGAGGAAATAAAATCACTATCATGAAGAGATCTCTGCACTCCCATTCACAATAGGCAGAATATGGAGATAACCTAAGTGTCCATTCATGGATGAATGGATAAAAAGAATGAATAAATGGAATATTATGTAGCCTTAAAAAATAAGGAAATCCTGCCTTAGTTGAGATAACATGGATGAACCTAGAAGACATTATGCTGGGTGAAATAGGCCAGACATAAAAAAGAAAAATACTACATGATCTCACTTATATGTGGAATCTAAAAAGGTCAAACTCATGGAAACAGAGTAAGAGGATAGTTATCAGGGATGGGATGGGGGAAATGTGGAAATGTTGGTTAATGGGTACATTCAAACTTTCAGTTATAAGATGAATATGTCTTGAAGACCTAATGTACAACATGAAGACTATAGTTAATAATAATGTGCTGTATACTTGAAATTTGCTGAGAGTAGATCTTAAGTATTCTCACTAACATGCACACATAAAAATAACTATGTGAGTCGATGGATATCATACTACAGTGTACAGACATATCAAATCATCACATTGTACACCTTAAGTAATATAATTTTTATTTGTCAATTATATCTCAACTAGGGGCTCAGTGCATGAATTCGTGCACCTTGAAAGGAACTGTGGGTCACAAGGCAGCGGTGGGCACATGGGCAGATCTCGGCCCATCCTCTATGCCCCCACCCGGCCCCTCCTGCTGCGGCCCCCAGCCCCCCGTCTGCCAGCAGCCCTGCTCCCGCCACTGCTGCACCAATGCACTGATGGTGCTGGCTCCACTCACACCTGCTGACAGCATGGAGTGATTGGGGCCGGCGCCAGCAGCAGGTGCAAGTGGGACCAGTGCCATCAGCTGTGCAAATGGCAGCTGCTGCCCCGATCACCCCTCAGGGGTAGGGGGAGGTGGAGAAGCCCTCACACCTGCTGAGGGTGCCGAGTGATCGGGACTGGCGCCAGGTGCTGGCAGCGGGTGTGAGCAGTGGCTCTGCAACTGGCTGCAGGTGAGAGTGGTGGATTCGGCGCCAGCAGCGGGTGCGAGTGTGGCCATCACCGACAGTGGGTGTGAGAGGTGGCTGCTGGCCTCAATCACCTTTCAGGAGCAGGGGAAGGTGGAGAAGTCCCAAGCGGCGATTGGGACCGGCAGCCGCTGCTTGCACCCATTGACAGCGCCAAGTGATTGGGCCAGCTCCGGGCACTGGCAGTGAATGCGAGTGGCAGCTCTGGTGCCAGCAGCAGGTGTGAGCAGGGCTGGCGTCAGCGGCAGCAGGTGCTAGCACTGGGCAGGACCACGGCATGTGGGAGCAAAGAATTTTCAGTAACCACCAGAGGCTGGCCCCGATGACAGCAACCGGCGCCCCGCCTTGGTCTGGTGCCCCTGCTCACCTGCTCCACCATCCCACCACAGCCGACGCTCACCATGTTCCACGCGCACCCCCTGGTGGTCAGCACACGCTATCGTGACCGGTTGTTTGGTTGTTTGTTTGGTTGGTTGTTCGGTTGTTCCGCTGTTCGGTCTATTTGCATGTTAGGGTTTTATATATATAGATAAAGCTGGAAAATATTTTAAAATAGAAAAAGGAAATATATAGTGAGTGAATGAAATAATCTCTCTGTATCTCTAAACATTGCACTATCCAGTTAATATTTACTCTGTGACCCTCACATGTGCCCTCAAACTTCTCCACATCAATCCCAGACTGAAAAACATCAGAGCCAGAACACCACCAAGATGAAACTTAAATGCCATCTTCACCATAAAGTCTTTCCTCATTCCCCCTTTTGTTTTCAAACTCATTTCTAGGCTTTTCTACCTTGTACTAGAGTCATTTTTGTATCTGTCTCATCCTTCCTATGAAGCTGTCATTTATCTGAGAATACAACCAGCCTTGTTTTTTGATAGTTTTTCTTTTATCCTACACAACACAAAGAAAAATCTTCATAAAAACCTTTTTTATTATTAAAAATTTCAAGTATACACAAAGTTAGAAGGAATTCTATAATAAACCTACATTTCCCATCACCAAACTCCAGCACTTAATGTACTAGTGGCCCGGTGCACAAAATTCATGCACGGGTGTGTGTGGGGGGGTGTCCCTCAGCCCAGCCTGCACCCTCTCCAACCTGGGACCGCTCGAAGGATGTCCTACTGCCGGTTTACAGGGATCGAGCCTAAACCAGCAGTGGGACATTCTTCACGCAATCTGGGACTGCTGCCCGCAACCACTCTGCCTGCCAGCCTGCTCACCCCCAACTGCCCCCTGCCACCAGCCTGCTTGCCCCCAACTACCCCTCTGCAGGCCTGCTCACCCCAACTGCCCCCTGTGCCAGTGTGCTCGCCCCCAACTGCCCCCTGCTGGCCTGCTCGCCCCTACCTTCCCTCCCCACTGGCCTGCTCACCACCAACTGCCCCCCTGCTGGCCTGCTCACTCCAAACTGCAACCCCCGCTGTCCTGATCACCCCCAGCTGACCCCCACTGACAGCCTGCTTGCCCCCAACTGGCCCCCCTGCTGGTCTGCTCACCCCCAACTGCCCCCCTCTGCCAGCCTGATCACCCCCAACAGCCCTCCCCATCAGCCTGATCACCCACAACTGTCTTCCCCTCTTGGCCTCTAACTGCCTCTACCTCGGCCCTGACATGATGGTTTTGTCCAGAAGAACATGCGGAAGGTCTCCTGGAAGGTTCCCAGTCTAATTAGCATATTACCCTTTTATTAGTATAGATAGAGGCCTGGTGCATGGGTGGGGGCCAGCTGGTTTGCCCTGAAGGGTGTCCCAGATCAGGGTGGGGATCCCCTTGGGGTGTGGGGCGGCCTGGGCAAGGGGCCTCAGGTGGTTTGCAGGCCAGCCACACCCCCATGGGGTGAGGGTCCATGATGAGGGGGTGTGGCCAGCCTGGGTGAGTGGCTGAGAGCTGTTTTCAAGCTGGCCACACCCCCCAGTGGGGACTCTTACTCCATGGGGGTGTGGCCAGCCTGGGTAAGGGGCTGAGGGACATTTTCAGGCTGGCCACAGCCCCTTCAGGGTGTGTGTGGGGGGTCCTGCTGGGGTGCCTGGCCAGCCTGGGTAAGGGGCTGATGGATGTTTGCAGGCTGGCCACATCCCCCAGCAGGACTCTTACTCCATGGGGGCGTGGTCAGCCTGGATGAGGGACTGAGGGCCATTTTCAGGCTGGCCATGCCCCCAGGCGACCCAAGCCACCAGCCACTCCTTGAGCAGCGGCCAGGGCGGGCTGGCTCCCAGCCCCTCCTTTTTTTTTTTTTTCCCAGCCACTCCTTCAGTGGTGGCCAGGGCGTGCGGGAAGCTTGGCTTCCTCTGTCGCTGGGAGGCAAACCAAGCCTCCTGCTTGCTCCAGCTCCGTGGCCGCTGCCATCTTTGTTGGGTTAAGTTGCATACTCGCTCCTGATTGGGTGGTGGGTGTAGCAGAGGGATGGTCAATTTGCATGTTTCTCTTTTATTAGTGTAGATTACCAAACTTGTTTTATTTTACCTCAACACCCTCTACATTTCCTGGTTATTTTTATCAGCTTTATTTAAATATAATTTGCATATTATAAAATTCACCCATTTTGAGTATAGAGTTCAATGAGTTTTAGTAAATTAACAGCTTGTGCATTGCCATGGTCCAGTTTTAGAACATTTCCATCAGCTCAACAAGTTTCTTCATTGTCAGTTTGATGTAAATTCCTGCTCTCACTCCCTGCCCCAGGCAACCACTGATCTATATTCTGCCTCTATAGATCTGCCTTTTCTGGACATTTCATATAAATTGTCATATGATATGTAGTCTTTTGTGTCTGACTTCTTTTACTTAGCATCTATTTTGGGCATTTACTCATGCTCTATTATGTTCCTTTCTATTACAAAGTAGTATTGCTTTGCATGAATGAACCACATTTTGTTGCCCATGACCAAATGATGAACATTTATTTGGATTTTACACTCAGGGTGTGAATATATGATTTCAATTCTCTTGGGTACACTTCTAGGAGTGGAATATTAGAGGAATGTAGTGAGTTCATGCTCATTTATTTGGAGAATTGCCAAATATGTAGATGCCTCATTTGGCATTTTGACCAAAACAAATGAGACTTCTCACTTTTCCTCATGTTCTCTGACACTTGATACTGTCTTTATTGTTGATAGGGCCACTCTATTGGGTATGTGATGGTATCTCATTGTGGATTTTTACTTGCATTTCCCTGAGGATAAATGATGTTGATTATATTTTTGTGTTCTTGTTAACCATTCACATATTTTATTTGATGAATGTCTATTCAAATATTTGGGCCAGTTATTAAGTGGGTCTTTTGCACACTTATCACTGTGTTGTGGGAGTTCTTTATATGTTCTAGATGCAGGTATATTGTTGAGAGTATGGTTTGCAAATGTTTTCTCCCACTCTGAGGTTTCTCTTTTTATTTATTTATTTTTTTATGAATCAGAAGCCTAAATATAAGAACTAAAATTTTAATAAGTCTAGAAGAAAAAAACCCAAAAAACAAATTATGCAAAATCATTGTAAAAATATGAATAACACAAAAAAGTATAAAAGTAAAAACAGAGCTTGATGTAATTTCTACAAGTAACAATCACTATACCCTTTTATGCATATTTTTCTGGTGCTAATATATATTGTATTAACCAGATAATTCTGCTTGAATAGACATTTTTCAAGAAGACATATATACAAATGGCCAATATGTACATGAGAAGATACTCAACATCACCCGTCATTAGGGAAATGCAATAGGAAAATTAAAATTTACATCACAGTCAGATACCACTACGTACCCAGTAGGATAACTATTGTAAAAAAAAATAAAAAATGGAAAGAAGCAAATAGAAAGGAAGGAAGGAAGGAAGGAAGGAAGGAAGGAAGGAAGGAAGGAAGGAAGGAAGGAAGGAAGGAAATGGAGAGAGAAAGAAAGAAAGAAAGAAAGAAAGAAAGAAAGAAAGAAGAAAGAAAGAAAGAAAGAAAGAAAGAAAGAAAGAAAGAGGAAAAGGAAAGGAAAGGAAAGGAAAGGAAAGGAAAGGAAAGGAAAGGAAAGGAAAGGAAAGGAAAGGAAAGGAAAGGAAAGGAAGAAAAGAAAGAAAGAAAGAAAGAAAGAAAGAAAGAAAGAAAGAAAGAAAGAAAGAAAGAAAGAAAGTAAGTTAGTTTTGGTGAGGATGTGTAGAAATTAGAACACTTATGCATTGCTAGTGGGGATGCAAAATGGTCCAGCAGTTATGGAAAATGGTTTGGAGATTCCTCAAAAATTAAAATTACCATATGATTCAGAAATTTCATTTCTGAGTATGTACCCAAAAGAAGTGAACAAAGGAAGAAGGGACTTAGAGATTTGTATACCCATGTTGATAGCAGTATTATTTACAACAGCCAAAAGGTAGAAGCAATCCAAATGTCCATTAAAAGATAAATGGGTAAACAAAATGTGGTATGTACATACAATGAAATACTATTCAGCCTTAAAGAGGAAAGCAGTTTTGAGACATACTATAAGATGTATAAATCTTAAAGACATTATGCTATATGAAATAAGCAAGCCACAAGAAGCCAAATAATGTATTATTCCTCTTATATGAGGTTCTTAGAGCAGTCAAATTCATTGAAGTAGGATAGTGGTTTGTAGGGTCTGGCGGAAGGAGGAAATGGGGAGTGTTTAATGGGTGTCAGATGGGGAAAGATGTAAAAGATCTGAAGATGACAGGTGGTAATGGTTGCTCAACAATATGAATGTACTTAGTGACACAATATCATATACTTAAAGATGCTTGAAATAGTAAATTTAATGTTGCATGTATTTACCACAATAAACCCACACATTCCAAGACCCAGTGGTCTATTACAGCATTTGTGTTCACCCTCACAAGTCTGCAGGTAGGCTAGGGTTTGTCTGGGGTTCAGCTGACCAAGACCGGGCTGGACTCCAGCCTGAGGTCTGGGATCAGGTCAACTCAGTATTTCCTTTCACATTCTCTGGATTAGCAGCTCCCTGGGGCATGTTCTTCTCATGGTCGATGACAGATGAATAAGAGAATGAGTGCAAGCACATGATGCCTTTTTAAACCTTGGCTCTGAGCTGGGACATTCTGACTTCTGACAACATTTCAACGGACAAAATGAGTTATATGGCTAAGTCCCATGTCAATGGAGCTGAGAAATATACTTTGGCCACTCTTGGGGGACATGTTGCAAAATTACATAGCAAATGGTAAAATGATTACATATGGAAAGTAAAACATTGAAAACAAGAACCCAGCTCTGCCAGATGACTCAGTTGGTTGGAGCGTTGTCCCACACACCAAAAAGGTTGTGCTTTTAATTCCTGGCCAGGGCACATACCTAGGCTGCAGGTTCAATCTCCCATCGGCATGCATATGGGAGGCAACTGATCAATGTTTTCTTTCACCTCTCTCTCTCTCTGTCTCTCTCTCTCTCTCTCCCTCAAATCAATAAACATATACTTGGGTGAATATAAAAAAGAAAGAAAAACAAGAACCCAATCTGCACACAGACATGAAGATATATTTATATAGTTTTACGTAAAAGGCATCATACGTGTCTAGTTCATTCTTGATAAGTCACAGAAATAGAAAAACCTGATTCCTGGCTTTACAAACACCACAAAGTTTATTAATAAACTTATATATAAGAGGAGAAATAAAACTGACAGCTTCTTTGACTTTTGGTAAAAATCTGAATTCTTTTTTCACTTGCTACTCTGCACTTGCAAGTTTCCCAGGAATCAACAGCAGTACTTGTGATACCAGTGACCTAGAAAGTAAATAAGAAACACTGTAAGTGAGTGGCTTTAACTTTCTAGAACCTGTAAAGATATATTAGTCATTTAAGGAGAGAAATTATTTGCAAATTCCATATACCCCTAGATAAGATGGGCCCTGTAGAGAAAACTGGTTGCATATTAAGAGATTCTAAAACCAAGGTATTTCACTGCAAATGAAAGGAATATGCTAAAAAAATAAAAATAAACAAAAAAAGTAGACAAGTAGAGAAGGGGGTAAAAGCATGATATTTTTTGCTTAAGAAGGGGACTTTCATAAAATACTTTCATTTGCCTAAGGTCAAAAACAAGAGAATCGCAGATCTAGTATATTCAGGCCAAACAAGAGCTTCTTCAAGCCTGAAATGTTTATTTCCCGCCTAGATTATAAAACAGCAGGAGTTGGAAAAATAAATCTTGTGTCATCAGATAACCATGTTCCTATTAATATGCAATGTAATGTATTGATAAAATGAAGTTCCAGGTTGGGGTCTGCTGGATGCCTGACTTTTGCCCTTAGGGATATTTGAAGGAAAATTATTTTATAACAGTGGTGCTGCAACCCTTCATCTTCCCAGTGTTTTGGACATAAAGACCATGGGATTAATTATATACTGTGAGCAACAACTCATGAATATTTAACACACTCATCTATACTTAATGAAAAAATTTGCATTTTGACACTATTATTTAATGTTCTTTAAGGAAATACTGCTCATTACCTTTCAATTTGGTAGATTAGTTGAATGTAATCAGAATGATACGGCAGGAGAGATATACTACTATTTAAATAACATTGTTTTTTATTACTGCTTCTGCTTCCTTGAGCCTCCCCCCCCCCTTTTTTTTTTCTTTTAAAAGCAACTGGGTTTATTTTATTCTATTCTAGCTGTTCTGTCTTAATCATTTTGCCTCCGTGCTCCTTGCAGAAGGGAGTTTCTTTATATTCATGGAAAAACAATGCAAATTAAATAATCAGTGTTTTGCTTCCCTCTGTGTATTCTGTAACAGGGCGTACTCTCACACAAAATATCCCAATGCAATTGGCAGTAACAGTGTCCCGCCTGGGGTGGCAGGCTCAAGCAAGGTTGCTTTGACCTGCAGCAAGCAGAGGGAGGCGCATAGCCAGTGGCAATGAAGAGGTCTCTAACTTCCCTGGGGAAGGTAGAACCCCAAGGATCCAGGGTTCAGAAAAACTGGCTGACTGGTGAGAATGCTGTGGGAGATAAGCTTGTCTGTCGGTCTGTTCTCTAATCTGCTCAATGCCTGGTGGGTTTTGTTTTTGTTTTTTTCTTATAAGGAATGAATTTTGATTGTGAAGTGAGCACCTTATCTTCATATCCACTTGAGGGAGTTTGGGCTGAGAACTTGCCTCTAAGAATCCTATTTGTATGAAGGTCATATGTTCTTTCCAAAAGGAAGGGGACTTGGAAACAAATGACCAGGCTCTTCGGAATCAGAATGAAAACTGCCCCACAAAGATGAAGGACACAATTGGACAAGGGCAAGAGGAACAGAAAAGAAACTAAAAATCTAGATGCCAGACACTGTGCTAAATGCTTACGTGTATCATCTCATGTGATCTTTACCCTGTGTGGTCTTCATCATCATCCATCATTCCTTCATAAATGTGGAAGCTAAAGCTTAGAGAGGTTAATACAGTTACGAGAAATGGAGCTTGGGTTTGAATCCAGACTTAAATTTCTCATGATTTCAACAGTTCTCAACTAATTGGGGCCTTAAAGTGTTTTGCTGTCAAACATACTGGATTTGAATTAAAATGTCCCCTCTTCAGGAGAGCCTTCTTTGTCCCCCGATCCTTGATCAGGTTCTATGCTGATTACACTGTGTGATTTCCACACACTTGATTATAAACTCCAAGAGAGCAAGGACTACTGTTTGCTCACCATCCTATCACTAGCATTGAAATGCCTTCAGAACGGTGACTGGCTGCTAAATTCAGAACTCAATCAAGAACTGAAAGAAGTTAACTGAAATCTGAGTGAAAATATATTATTCCTATTACCCAAATCACATAAAAGAATTAGGAAGGTTGTGACCTTTGAGTTCCCTATTGACCCAGAGACTACTTTTAAAAAGGACTAAACATATGACTCAGATGAATATCAGCCCTGTAGTCTCAAAATCTTGACCTATCCTGTCCAAGATGGTGAGTGTAACATGAGTATGAATTACTGATCCAGTGAACTTACCTAACCAAACATAAAATGTCTCATAGTTAGGCATCTTTTCAACCCTGGAAGGTTTAGAAATAAGCATAGAAATGAATAAGCATTTTCAATCTATAGCATAAATACTGTTGTGTTAAATTCAAACTAATCCATATTTTTTATTTAAAGTGATTATAGAGTTTAAGATACCTTGGCATATTGAATCTGAAAGATTAGCTTCTGATGCCAAATTTAAATCAGTAGTTGATTTTAGATTAATGATTTAAACTGAAATCTGTACAAGACTTTGACTGTTTGTAAATAAATTGGAATGTTCATATGAATTTGAAATTTCCTGTATTGATAAGTTTAACTTATTAGATTATTAGGATTATTTAAGTATTTGGAAAGGTTTTGCTTATTAGGATTTTAGTATTTCCTTTCAGACATTTTAAATGCTTAAAGAAAAAATTAAATATGTTACATATATGTGAAATTTAAAAGTTTAAGCGTGTTTGATTAATTAGGTCTATAAATGAGATTGTTTGTTGAGATTGTATGTATCAGTCAGGGTCCAATCAAAGACAGAAATAGAAGTCACACAGCAATTATTGCAGGGAAAGTTCAATACAAAGCATTATTACCTATAACAGGAGATTGGAGTAATAGGGGTTGTCTAGTAAGAAGTAAAGAGAACTATAACGTATATGGGACTAGCAGATATAAGAAGCTGTCTTACCTTTATGGTGATCTATAGAGCACCTAGGGATGAGATTAGGACCCTGTGGGAGAAGGTTAACTGAATGGCAGAGAACGTTTCTTTGTAGATCTACTGGTAGAACTTTCTGGAAATCCATCCTCTGGCATTTTCCAGAAATCTACTCAATAAGATACCAGGGAAAGCTGTTTATAGAGTGTCTTGCCAGAGGCATGCTGTTACAAAACCTCCTGGGGGTGTTGGGGAAGCTGCTGGCTGTCAGGTGCTGCTGACGTCTGCACACTGCAGGTTCCAGGGCTGAGAAACTGCCCACACTGCAGGAGCCTGGGGGTGGAAAAGCCATCTGCACTGAAAGACATTCAAGGAGCCACTCATGCCATCGTAGGAAGGTAGAACACTTGGAGAAACTGCACACACTGCAGCAGTCTCCCAAGATGAAGACATTGGAACCAGGAAGAAAAGCCCCTTCCTGCTGGGGTATCTCTCCAGCACCTGCTACTGACGAAGCTTAACATCATGCCAGATGGCAAAGAAAACGATATTTCAAGGGCTGTTAGGTTCAATTTTTGAAGAGCAGTTAATGGAGGGTGGGGCAGTCCAATTGGCAACAGTGTCAGAGAATTGACTCTGTTAACTTGAGTTAACGGACATTTATCAGTTGTTTTTATTTAATATATAAATTACTAAATTCATAAATAGATTAACAAGACTTTCTAGTTAAATGGGAAGGCTTAACTTTAGAAAATGTTTTAAAATTATGATTTTAATAAGGTAAGATTAATTTAAAACTTAAGTAACTATAAGTAAAACCAATTTCTTTCAGTCCTCAAAAGCCACCTTGGATATTAAAATTTTTTCATTTTGACACTAGGGCAGGGGTGGGCAAACTTTTTGACTCGAGAGCCACAATGGGTTCTTAAACTGGACCAGAGGGCCGGAACAAAAGCATGGATGGAGTGTTTGTGTGAACTAATATAAATTCAAAGTAAAGGAGCAGAGGGGAGAGCAAGAGAACCCTCTGCTCTTTCGGCTCCGTGGGCCGGATAGAACAGCCGAACGGGCCGGATCCGGCCCCCGGGCCGTAGTTTGCCCATGGCTGCACTAGAGTCTCACTTATTCTGAAGAATAAGGTAAAGTACAGCAAAAATATAAGTCAATTTTTACATAAAGAAATAATATTGGGGCAGAGGATAAAAAACAAACAAAATAGGATACTGGTGAGACTGTAGCAAAGTTTTGACCACAAGGCTCAGGGAGCAACTGAGATTGTGGAAAAAAAAAAATGGAGAGGAACAAACAGAGGTTTTGAATAAGTGTTTCTGTATTTTGAATTATACCTCTTTTTTGTCTTTCCTTCAGGAGCTGCAAGTAAAAATTGGAACCATGCACTTTTTACTTATTTTTGTTGCTGGATTGCATTTGCTTACCTGAAACACTATGGAAAACTGAGTTTTGTGAAACTGTAATTTATTTAAATATCACTTAATTCATTAAATAATTAAAATAGTAATCCATTTAAAAAGCAAATGCACTGCTCAAGCCCTTCCCAAGTCACTGGCATCAGCAGCCCTGGCTGGGGAGGTGACTCCCTCTGGAGGGCAGCATCAGTGACAGGTCAGCCCATCCAGATGTGGCATTTGCACACTCATTTGTATGTCATGTGATCCAGCATGGGCTAAAGGGGTGAGGAAAAGCCTCCCAATTCTTCTATATAAGGGTTTGATAGGGTTAATCCTTAGCACTCCTCTCCCTTCTCCACCTTAAAGTCAGACAGATTATTGAGAAAGCTGATCATGCAGCCTCCTGACTAAGATCTACTGACCAAGTGGGCCTGGTACTACTTTGCCTTAATTTAAATAAACCATCCACAATCTTTGGAAGAGCTGAACAACCATAGGCTTCCCCTTGAAGGGCAGAGGAGAGCATCTATATATATAAAAGCCTAATATGCAAAGTGTCCCCTCAGGAGTTCAACTGACCAGGCATTCCATCGCTGGATATAATGTGCATTGACCACCAGGGGGCGGCACGGAATGAAGGAAGGTCCCCGCCAGTGGCCAGCAGCTGGCAGCTGGGGAAGGGAGGCCCTGGTGGGCAGCTGGCAGTGGCTAAGGACCCTACCCATGCACAAATTTTGTGCACTGAGCCTCTAGTAATTTATATTTTCTGTCAACAATTGCCTCCAAAGACCCCAGGGAGAGGAAGGAACTGAACCTTGTAAATTCAGTGTCTCCAAATAAATCAAGTATTTGAGTTTTCTTCATATGGAAACATGAAGCTAGAGAAATGACTTTCTCCCCAGATATTCCTGAACCTTATACTCAAGGCTAAAATTCCACTTGTCTTTTGCTTCCACAACCTAAATCATGTTCAGTCACCATGTCTGATTCAGCTCATTAGTGGTTCTGTGAAGAGATTACATGGCAACAGAAAGACTCTCTGGCAACAGAAGATTATGACATACTTGAATTTAAAACATCTTCCCTTATGTAATTCCCAAGGAGAAACTGAAGTTCAAAGATTAAGTCACCAAGACTTTTGGGCTGCACTGAACACCAAAGGCTCTCTCCATCGGGGGCCCAGCAGCTATAAACTCGGAGGAACGGAGCAGACTGTGAACTTCCTGAGGGCAGCAAGCTCCCAAAGAGAAACAGGAGGCACCAAGTTATACCTGTATTCTCCTTCTCCCAAAACCAGCAACCAGTGCAACTCTAGCAGAGGCCCCCAAGGAAGGAAGCACAGAGGAGTAATTACACAAATGGAATATTATTCAGCCATAAAAATGAATGAAGTTCTCATATATGCTACCATATGGATAAACCTTGAAAACATTATAATCGCCCTAGCTGGTTTGGCTCAGTGGATAGAGAGTCAGCCTGCAGGCTGAAGGGTCCTGGGTTTGATTCCTGTCAAGGGCTCATGTCCGGATTGTGGGCTGGATCCCCAGTGTGGGGTGTGCAGGAGGCAGCTGATCAATGATTCTCTCTCATCATTGATGTTTCTATTTCTTTCTCCATCTCCCTTCCTCTCTAAAGTCTATAAAAGTATATTTAAAAAAAACAAACATTATAATCTGTGAAATAAGCCAGACACAAAAGGACAAATATTGTATAATTTTATTTATATGAAATATCTATAATAGGCAAATTCATAGAAACGGTAAGTAGATTAGTGGTCACAGGGACTGGGGTGAGGAAGGAGGAAGGATGGTAAATTATTGCTTAATAGTTAGAGATTCTGTTTAAGATGATGAAAATGTTTTGGCAATAGACAGTGGTGATGGTTATACAACACTGGGAATGTAATTAATGTTGCTGAATTAAATTGTACCTTAAGAATGATTAACATGTCAAATTTTGTATTATATATGTCTTACCACTACCAAAACAACAAAAGATTAAATACTTGGCAATTATGTAAAAGCTGTGTTTAATTCCCTTAAGATTTCTTGTAAGAGTTCTGGGGAGTAATGATGATGGAATGCAGTTTTCACCCAACACATGGACTGTACATCTGGAGACCCTCTCTAACGTAAGATTTCTATCCATTTTCACGTCAAAATGTTGCACTTCCTTGTGCATCAGGCCAGCCTCTGTTTAACTTGGGTTTTTCCACTGTCTTCCTGTATCTACATTCTTTCTCTTTTGGTCTCCTTTATCCTGCTGGCTATTCACATTTTCTGGCCTGAATGATCTGAACACCTCAAATCTTCTTTCTGATTCCCTTAGTCTGGTGCTGAGGACCTGGGAAGAGCCAAAATGGAAGAGAAGAGGTGATTTCAAAGGACCCGGGAAAGTAACAGGGAGTTTCACATGGGTTATTGACTCATCGCAAGCTCTTGCGTTCCTCATTTATGGGATGAAGAAGAGGAGAAATAAGCACCTACAAATATTAGCAGCCTAAAACCCCAAGTTACTGCAGCCTGACTGAGCCATTTTCAGCCATAATACCTTCCTCGATGATCTTCATTCATACACTAGAGAGGTCCTGACCCAGACTCCAAATGTGCGTTTTGAACTAGGACCGCCCTACTGAGCCAGGCCAGAGAACTGCTCATTCCCAGCTGCAGATGGCAGGCCCTCTTGTGTTCCCAAGACAAGACTTTATTTAAAAAGTGTGTAAAACTAAAGCTGAGAGGCCATGCAAGTATCTCAGAAGTAAAAACCAAAGGAGAAAGATGATTGCAGAAGTCAGTATTATCAAGTAAAAACCCGACACTAAAAATTTTTCTAAATGTATAATCAGCACCCAAATAGCCTTTGAAAGTGTAGGAGGAAGAAAATTCCTTCAAACAAAAGGAACTTAGAAAAATTCTTTCTTAGAAAATGTCTTTCAATCTTTCTCAGATCAAAATACAAGGCTTGATTTGCTTATCCACCTACATATATTTTTGTTTTTAATCTTAATATCAGAAAAACGTAAGAGCCCTCGCATAAATCTGTCTCTCACAAGGCAGATGTATCATTATACATGCCAGTGCCGGACCACACTGTGGCTCCTGTAATATCAGCAGCTCAAGGTTAAGTAGGTTGTTAGTCATCAGATTCTAAAAATAAAAATGATATTTTTGAAATTTATCTTGCTTTTCATGCAGCTGAAGGTAATTTTCTCCAGATTTGTAAGGTTCTCTACATTGGTATTCTAATCGCTTACCTTAAACCCCATGGGTGATCTCTGGCTGCAGGATTTGGTGTTTAAACTTTGCATCTGGCTCTAACCAAGATGATATTTTTTCCATGTGACCTATTAAAGTGGGACATGGTTGAATATTCATCACCCAGAAGGTGTGGGGTGAATAAGGGTACTTCTGCCTGGTTCCGAGGGGGACTTAGTTTTTAAAGAGCCCCCAAGTTCATTTACCAAAGCAGACTACCTGAACCTGGCTATTCAATCATCATTTTAGAGTCTATCTTTTATAAAATTTACTCAACTGCTACAAAAATAATAATCTTAGGAAATAATTTTCTTCCCAGAACCACTTATCTTCTGCTTAGATTAAGAATTTTTTTATGATACTTCTCATCCTCTATCTCCCTTTACCCTCTTCACAAACCCCCACATACAGCCACAACCTAAACTAATTAAGGAATTAATTTACATCCTACTCCTTCGAGAGAACCAAGTGCTTTTGTATGACAGACACCATTCAAATGTGATATATGACAACCCCGATTCCATTTTAAGTTGCTAATTCTTGGGTTGGGAGAGACTTTAATACAATAAATATATCCAAGGGGATATCAGAGGTGATGTGCTGGTGATGGGCACTCGGTGAACAGAATAATTAAAATCATACAATAAGCTCAATAAATTTTTGCAGAACTAGAAAAACCTTGGAGATCATTTAACATTTTAGACCAATTTCTCCACTTTGGAGAATAGGGATACTGAGACCTAAATCCAGTCTGGGCCCGACCACTGGCTCTCTGTGAAGAATTCCTTCCTGAATATGGGCCTGGTGTAGGGGGCACATCCTTGCTCCCAGCCCCCATCCACTATCAGGTATGTGATACCATGTGGGAACCCCTTTCACGTCCCGCGTGGTTCAGGGTTCCGGTTCAGGGTTCAGGTTCTGGAGAAGGCCGCACACAAATGAAAAGAGACTTGGAAAAGTATTAATTTGGGAATATTGGGGGCCGGGCGGGAGCCCACCTCTAGTGGGAGGACTACCACCTGCTCTGGCCTTGCTATCCCTTTTATTGAGACTATGGGATACGCCCATAACCTTTAGGCAGGAAATTCCAATAACAGAAATTTACATAGGAGAAACAGAGGTGGAGGCTGCTTCAGCTAACAATGTTTCAACTAAACAATGAGTGATTAAAACAATTAAGGTTGTTGACCAGCCTTCCTGGTTTCCTGTCCACATCTTTCTATTAGTGGGACAATGATCGGTTTCCGGCAATACCATAACAAAAGGAAGATGCAATGAGACCGAGATGGAACAGGAATGAGCCCTTCCCTCATCATCAAGGCTAAACAGGTCATGCTAGAGGAGCCTCTTGCATGTTGATAAATCAGTTCTGGTTTGGGACACAGAAACATAGGTTCTAGCTGTGTCTTTGGCACCCTGGGCCCTGCCTCTCTTCATTACCAAGAAGACTGCTCTCTCAATTTCCAACACCCACAGGCAGGCCAGAAGACAAACAGGGAGCAGAGCATTGGCTCACATTCAGAAGAAAAAGAATTAAAATTTATCCTGTCATTTAATGGAATGATGGGAAGATGCATTGCTGATGCAGCAATCCAGGGAAAGAAGTTTTGTTTTTTTTTGTTTTTTAATCTTTATTGTTGAAAGTATTGCACAGGTCCTCCTTTGCCCCCTATTAACTTCTTCCAGACCACTCCAGTCCTCCCCCGTGCCCCAGCCCTCACCACCCCATTGTTTGTGTCCACAGGTTTTGCATATATACATTATAAGGTTTAAACTGGGGCCCATGACTCCATTTCTTGCACCAAGAGTTGCATTAGAGAGAGCTTCATTAACACAGCTAACGTGGGTAAGGCATTTGGTGGAATTGGTGGAGTTTATAAATTTCACTGTTCCAATGAGCTCAAGAAAGAAAAAAAGAGGGGGAACAAGAAACAGATGGGGGACAGAGAGAAGGGGGAGGGAATTTCTCAGATTTTTTAATCCAAACACTGATTTTTAAATCTAAGACACCATTAAGTAATTTTCCCATCCTATCTAATAAAGAGGGAATATGCTAATTGACCCTCACACTATCTCAAAAGATGGCAGCCCCACAGCCAATAAGGAGGGAATATGTTAATTGACTGCCATGCCCTCAAAGATGTCGGCGACCATACCACAAGATGGTGGTGCCCAGTCCCCTCAGCCCCACTGGGGCAGCAGGCACACGGCAGGGACCATGGGCCCGGCCTTGCTGCGCACCTGCCTCCAGAGTCCCCCAGTCCCCTCAGCCCCCCAGCCACCCAGGGCCGGCCCAAGGCAGGCAAGCCTTGGATGGTGGCTGCCCAGCCGATGCCCGAGGCACAGGCAAGCCTCAGCTGTTGGCTGCCCAGCCCCCCAGGGCCACCCGAGGCTCAGGTAACCAGGGCCAGCCAAGGCTTGCGCTGCCGGCAGTGGCAGCAGCAGAGGTGTGATGGGGGAGTCACCTTCCCCTGATCGCCGGGTCACCTCCTGCCCCTGAGGGCTCCCAGACTGTGAGAGGGGGCAGGCCGGGCTGAAGGACGCCCCCCTCCAGTGCATGGGGAGTACTCACCCAGCACTGACTCCGCCCATGCTATGGGCCTGCCTTAGCAGTGAACAAGTTATTTTATGCTGCTTGATCAAGATAACAGTCCTGGATAGGTTATCTAACTTTATGCCGATTTCTAAATGGTGGCAGGTTGCATCGCAGCGATATTCCACAGCGATCATTTTCAGCTGGCCTTGAAAACATGAAGCAGTCCTGAATTAGCTTTCCTGAAGAATCTCAGGAAAGGTCCCATTCGGGTCTGAGTCATTGCGTATCCTCCTCTGATCACGCCGCTCTTCTCTGCGGGAAAGACTGACACCTAGGTCTTTATATCACAGTCAGGGCAACACAATCATCTCAAGTGGAATTCTTTCCTTCCGGCATTCATTGAAACTAATACTAGACCCACTTAGAATGCCATTACCAAACACAAAGGGAATTCCAGGCTGACTGTGACCTGCTGTTTATTCATGACCAGGAGGATGGTCAGAACGACTAAGGGCCTGCAGTCTTCATACTAGCATTTCTCTGATGTGATTATTCAATATCAAAACATTGTGTTTCTTTTTCAGAGGTCACATGTCAAATTAAGAATGCCTTTTCTCTGAGTGCTTATTAATGAAAGACTTAAAATGGAAGCAGACTACCCTAATGGAAACCATGTTGCCTTTGGAATGGAAGGTTGGATTTGGATTCTGTCTTTTATTCATTCAATAACTGTTGACTGATGGCCTGTTTTTCAGGCACTCTGCTAGGAGTTCTGTCACTTACCAGCCCTGGGCATGTTATCTGATATTTCCACACTTTATTTAGCCAGAGCTCCTCATTCTTCTTTTAAATAAATGGCAGTGGGGCTGGGCACTGGGTATGACAAAGAAAACCATAGGAGCCCACACTTTTGTAGAGCCAAATTCCCCACTGTACAGAGCAGCTAAGCCTCAGAACCCCCAAGGCCATCCTTCCTGCAAAGAGGAGTGTGAGTTTTGCCAGTGTCCCTTGTCTGAAGAGTACATACAGGCACAGGCCAGGCCTCTAGAGCAATTCCTGCTATAAGTCTCTCCCAAAACCCCAGTACATACTGCAGACAAATAGAGGTTGAATCAAGCTGGGAAATAAGTGGAATCCTTTTACCCCTAAATATCTCACATCCAGGGCAATATCCTTTCTTTTAAAAGTTAGCCAGAAAGGCAAGTGGGCTGGAGAAATAGAGGATAAACCAACCTGTGCACATGTAAAACTCTTGAACACCTGCATGTTTATCCTTAAGTCATGAAAACCTGTTTCTCCAGTGCTAGGCCATTTACTACATATGTGACCCCAGTCAAGTCACGGAATGTCCCCAGGTATCTTTGGGGCTTACTGATGTTATCATCACCATCACCACTGTTATCTGAATCTGTACTTTCTGGTCAGAAAGAGCATGATTTGGAGACTCTACCTCCAGGCTCTCCAAGGCAGCCTTTGTGGGTCATCACACTGCCTGGGAGAGGTGTGAAACTTTGTCTTTCCCTGATTGCACTCTCAAACCTGGAAAGCCTGCCTGTGTGCAAAAAGTCAGTCTGTGTGAATGCCTTCCTGAACCTGCCCAGAAATTTAGAAATGCATGGGAGCCATAGCAACCTTGCACACTCGGCCGCATGAATGGAGCAGAGCCCGAGCTCCTCATTCTTCTATTAAATAAATGGCAACGGGGCTGAGCACTGGGCATGACAAAGAAAACCATAGGAGCACACACTTCAAGGTAGTCCCAGAAGACACAGGCAACTGGATGTAATGGGAAAAGGGAGTGGGACAGGCATGAGGACTTCACTGCACTTTACATTGTGGGATGAAGCTGATAGTACAGTTCCACTCCTGTTCCTGCTCTGAGAAAATCTCTCAGGAGGCCATGTAATTGTCTAAACCCTGGGCCAGTTGCACACTCAGGCAGTGCAGGTAGCCAAGTGCCAAAAGGAAGAGCATTTTCAATTCCCTTCCCTATGCCAATGACACAAAAATTCACTTTTCCAGAAAGGTGGTATCAGGGGCATTGATGGTCAGAGCAGGGAGCCCGCTCACCTCCATCTGAAAATGAAGCTTATGCTTGCAATCTGACAGGAGAAAGGCTTAATGTATTCTTTCAGTTGTTCTGAACGCTTGCTTGGGTTTGTACAGCAGAAGAATGTTTCTGGAAATATGACTTCCTGGTCTGGTGTCCTGTTCTCACTGCCAGGAACTGGGAAGAGCCTCTGAAGAACTGAATCAGAATCCGGTGAGTGGGCATCACAGAGGAGGCGTTGTGTGGAGGATCCCAGGTTGTACCCCGCTGTGTGGGGGTGTATATTGCGAGGCCTGAGTCTCCCACAGTAAAAGTGTGTATAGTGAAATAGCTCTTACAATTTAATGAGCCTTCCTGTCTAGCCCCTTTTTTGAAACATTAGAAATCAGCTTGTTAGCCTTGCACATTAATAAGGCTGACAAAAAATATTTTAGATTGATAGGCAATATTTCAGGTGGAAGATTTGGTAACTTGCTGAGCCAGCCTCTTTGAGTAACAGCCTTCTACCTTTTGATAAACAATAATTCTAGAAGAGACGATGGAGGACATCCCCACACACAACATGCCCTCACCTTAGCAAGGTATCATTTATAATGCCTGTGCCATCCAACCCCCTTCTCAGGAAATCCACCCAAGCCCACATCTCTGCAAACAGGCCCAGCCATGCCGTGCACCACCTGACCTCGCGCTGGCCACCATTGTTGCCCAGGGACGGGTATCTCTCTCAAGAACAGTCCAGAATAAAGAGACCAGTGACCCATGGTTTATGTGGCCAGGCTCAAAATGTTTAGGTGGGCTGGGCCAATGAGATTTTTAAATAAATACATTCTTTTATTGATTTCAGAAAGGAAGGGAGAAGGAGAGAGAAATAGAAACATCAATGATGAGAATCATTGATTGGCTGCCTCCTGCGCACCCACTACTGGGGATTGAGCCTGCAACCCGGGCATGGGCCCTGACCAGGAATCCTACTGTGACCTCCTGGTTCATAGTTCATTTGACGCTCAACCACTGAACCACACTGGCTGGGCCCAATGAGATTTCTTAATAAATATTTGGAACTGGGAAACTGAGAGTCTATTTGAGTTTATCTGGGCCACAGCAAATAGAATGACGCAGGTTCAGAGAGCAGAAACATGAGTGAGCAGAGGAAGGTGATGGTGGGAGAAGGGACTGGAGCAGGAAAGAGTAGAAAGACAATGCTGCCAGGAGAGAGAGAGAGAGAAAGTGAAAGAGAACCCTGAGCTATTTCTATCCCCCATTCCCCCACCCCTGCTGTTCCTAGCTTACACATCCTCTGGGCAATTCCTCTGTTCTTGCAATGAACACACACACACATGCTGTATTTAAAACACTCCCTGTGGTCACTCCAGGGACAGGCGGGCTGGCATGTGCCAGGTGGTGCATCAGGGAGGTGTGGAGGCAAGTTTCTCTTTCAGCTCCAGGCTAAGCAGGGGTGTCTAGTCTCTTGTACCCCACCATTTTATTTTCCATTCTTCATAGGTGGAAACCGCTATGCTAGCACACTTTTGACATTAAATATATGCTACATGCTTCTAGGTCAGCTGGTGGAAAGTAGTGGCCTTTACTCCAGAAACTGATTGTTTGATCACAGACTTATTAGCATTGGAAAATATCACTTTGGAAATGATTCTGTACTGCAGCCTCCACAACAATCTCATTTTTCTTCCTGAGGGACACAGTTTGAAGAGCCAGATGGTGCCTGTGCTGCAGCAGAACCCCGTGTTCTCTCCCGCCCCTGTAGATTAGCTTCAAACACTTTCTTTTCATCCGGAGAAAATATTTATGTGCATTTGTTTAGCACTATCCCAAATATCTCACTTGGCCTTCACCAATGCGGCGATGGAAGTACATATATTATTTCCCACAAATTGAAAATAAGGGACCTAAGGCACAGAGATATATAGTGACTTACAGAAAGTCACACAGCACTGGGAAGTCACAGGGCAGACTTGAATCCAGGCCTTTTGAGGCATAGCCAGTGTCTTTTCTGCCACAACAGAGGACAGCTCTGATTTTATTTTCTACCCGAGTCTTTCCGTTAATGTCCTCAACAGTCTGATTAGGTTGAACTAACAGTCCTTTGCTTTTGGATAGACTATCTTTAGGGCACATGTGTAGGCTGAAAAAAAAAAAAAAAAGTACACTCTGGAGCTCCTCTCCTCTACTCATCTGCAAAGGCCAACAAACCTCAAACCCATGACTCTGAATTGCCAATACCTTAAAAAGCTTCAAAGTATTTATAGTGTTTACTAGGGGCCAAGTGCATGAAATCATGCACCTTGAAAAGAACTGTGGGCCACATTGCTGTGGTAGGTACAGGGGGAGGTCTCGGCCCATCCTCCGCACCCCTGCCCAGCCCCTCCTGCCCCAGCCCCTGGTCTCCTGTCTGCCGGCAGCCCCACTCCCAATGCCACCACTCCCACGTGCTGACAGTGCTGACCCCGCTCGCACCTGCTGACGGCGTGGAGTGATTGGGGCCAGCGCCAGCAGCAGGTACGAGCAGGGTCTGGTGTTCTGGGGCCAGGCCGGCTGGGGGAGGGGTTGTGGGAGATTGAGGCACAGCAAGTCACACCCCGTCCAACCTCTGTGGAGGCGTGGCACCAAGACCAGGCCTGCACAGCTGCCTCTGTGGCTTCCTCTGTGGAAGGGGCAGTACTGGGACCAGGACCACGCAGCCCCCTCTCCTGCTGCCTCTGCAGAAGGGGCCGTGGCACTGGACCGGCCTGCACCGCCACCTCTCCAGTGCTGCTGGCCTTTGGCCCTCACAGCTGCTGCGGCTTATCCATAAGGATGTCTGGAAGATGTCCAGTCTGCCTGGTCTAATTAGCATATTACCCTTTTGTTAGTATCTTATCTAATAAAGAGGGAATATGCTAATTGACCCTCACACCATTGCAAAGATGGCAGCGCCCACAGCCAATAAGGAGGAAATATGCTAATTGATTACCCCACCCTCAAAGATGGAAGTGCCCACAGCCAATTAGGAGGGGATATGCTAATTGACTGCCATGCCCTCAACGATAGTGGCGCCCATAGCCACAAGATGGTGGTGCCCAGTCCCCTTAGGGTCCCCTTTGCCATCCCCTTCGCCATCCTGCCACTGCCAACTCTGGGACAGCAGGCATGTGGCAAGGCCGGGCCCACCCCCAGGTGGGCCCAGCCACTCCACATGCCTGCCTCCGGAGTCCCCCAGTCCCCTCAGCCCCTCAGCCACCCAGGGCTTGCCCGAGGCACAGGCAAGCTTTGGATGACAGCTGCCCAGCCACCCAAGGCCAGCCTGAGGCACAGGCAAGCCTCAGATGGTGGCTGCTCAGCCTCCCAGGGCCACCCAAGGCTCAGTAACCAGGGCTGGCCAAAGCTTGCGCTGCCGGCAGTGGCAGCAGCAGAGGTGTGATGGGGCATCACCTTCCCCTCATCGCCAGGTCACCTCCTGCCCCTGAGGGCTCCTAGACTGTGAGAGGGGGAAGGCTGGGCTGAGGGACTCCCCCTCCAGTGCATAAATTTTTATGCACCAGGCTTCTAGTAGATTATATAAATTCAGTTATTTATTTATTTGAAATATATTTACTGAGTACCTGCTATGTGTCAGACATTATTGTACCAGCTAGGGGTAAATGTGAATAAAATGAGACAAAGTCCTTATCTTCATGGAATTCACATTTTGGAGGGGAGATAGTAATAAGGAATTAAATAAAATCACATAGAGGTTCATGCTATGAAAAAAAAAGAAAGAGCACATAAAGCAATAGAGAGTGATAGGGAGATCACATGATGTTTGGTCAAGGACTGAGGAGGTGACGTGAGGTACAGCACAGAGCATGTGAAACACAGGAAGAGAGTTCCAGGTAGGAGGAACAGCAGGTGCAGAGCCCTGAGCGAGGAGAGTGCTTGGTGTGTTGGAGGAAGCAGGAGGAAGCTGAGGTGGCTGCAGCTCATATTTGAGGGAACAAGTGGTAGGGAATGAGGGAAGAGACTTAGCCAGGCAGGATCTTGCAGGTCATGGTAAAGACTTTAGATTTCATTTTAAGCATGAAGAGAAGACAGTATGACATTATTTGGTTTATGATTTAAGAGGATCATACTCGGGATATTTGGAGAAAAGAATGTAGGATGCAAGAGTGAATGTAAGAAAACGGTAAGAAAGCCACTACAGTGTGGAGGCAAGAGAGGATGATGCTGTGCATCTCTCCCATTAGCACAGAAATGCACTGCTGTTTCTTTTATTTTTTCTTATCTCGTGATCCCCAGCAGCTACTGCCTGACATCCCTGCTCCTCTTTGCAGCAAATATCCTCCAAAGAGCAGTCTATAGTTACTATCCCCAATTCCTCTGCTCTCCTCTCTTAAACTCTTAACATTTACGTTTTTGTGAACCACCACTCCTCCAAAACTCCTTCTACCAACATTGCTCTTGGCATCCACATTGCTATAATCAGTGATGAATTCTTGGTCCTTACCTTGCCCAGCAGCAGTGAGGGTTACCGTGTACAGTTGTGCAGTTGTGCCATGGGGAGTGGGGGTGAAATCTAGTCCACGCTGCACTTGCTGAGCTACAGTTTGCAGGAGCACATCTCTGGAGAGAGCATGGCTTTTCTACTGCACACAAGGCACTATCCTGACTAGTAGCAGTACACCTGCCAGCAGCAGACATAGTTCATCACCTTCCTCCTTAATGGACTTTCTTTAACTGGTTTCTAGGGCCCCACACACTTGGTTTTCCTCCCAACTCACTGATTGCTCCTGTCTGTCTCTTTTACTAGTTCTTCATCTTCTCCTGATACATATAGTAATGTTAGAATCAGGATTTTAGATTTCTTTTCCCTCCACACTTATACTTATGTGATATCACCCAGTTCCTTAACTTCAATGTTATCTCTATGTTCTTGACTTCCAAAGTTATATCTCCAGCCTAGACTTATATTTCCTGGACTGTCCCTAAATTCCAAGCTTTTAAATTCAACTGCACCCTCAGCATCTTCATCTGGATGTTTAACACACACCTCAAACTTAACATGGCCCAAACAAATCCTGAAATCTGTTCCACCCACTGTCTTCCCATTTTAACACCAGGCAGCTCAACTCTTCCAGTGACTCATCCTACACACCTTGAATTACTTATCACACTTCTCTTTCTCCTGCACACCATATCCCATCCATCAGCGTACACTGTTGGAACTACTTTCAAAGTCCATCTGCAATTGAACTGCTTCCCACCTTCACCCTCCTATCCTGGTTTGAGCCATTATTATTGTTGCTTGCTTCCCTGCAGTAGCCTCCTCTCCCACCTTTGCCCCCTCCATCCTATTCTTGGCATAACACTGAGGCAGATCCTGTGAAAATGGGTCATTTCTCTGCTCAAAACATTCCAGGGTTTCCTGGTTTCCCTCAGAGAAAACGCCAAAACATTTGATCTTTTCTCTTTGCTTCTCTGACCATGTCCTCCTGCTCTCGTCTACTGTACACGCTGCAGCGCCTTCCTAGTCCAATTATATTCCAACTTTAGGGCCTTTGCATTGGATGCTTCCTTTGCCAGAAACACTTTCCCAAAAATATTTATTGTGACTAAATCCCTTTTCTCCTTTAAGACATTATTTAAATTTCATCTTTTAAAATTACTACTCTTATTCTTCCCCTATTTCTCTAATATGTTCTCTCCCTTTTATGCAGCTTTATTATCTTTCATAGTGCTTATCATCTTCAAACATTTAGTTATTATGCTTAATTTCTGGTCTGTCTCCCCAAACTATAACTTAAGTTCTTTGAAAGTGAGAATTTTGTATGTGTCATATTGAAGCTCGAGTGTCTAGAATAGAGTATTGCACATAGCAAGTGTTCAAAAAATATTTATTGGGTGGAAGAAAGAATGAAACCATGTTATTAAATGCTGTCTAATTTTAATTCCAACCATGTCCCAAAATGTAATACTAAGCAGTCATTCAGGGTGTTACAAATTTAATGACTTGGAAAACTATTTACAATCTACTGCTTAAACTTTTTACAGTCAGGTTTCAAAAGCGTCGGTACAATATATTCCAATTTTTATTTAAACAATGTACATATTTGTTTATTAAAAGGCTGGAAGGACGTATTTATTTAACACATTTTTTTTGTGGTACATACTATGCACCAGGCATTATGCCACTTAATTCTCCCTGGGTTGGGATTATAAATTGCTTGTAATACTTCTTTATGATTACCTGTATTTTCTGTACTTAGATCCTAATCATCTATTAATTTTATAATAAATATAATTAAACTGAGTGTTTTTATTTGTTTATGTGCTTTTGAATGGTCTGTCTTTGGGCAGCACATTTTCAGGATACATGCATAGCCCTATCTGCACACTGGTTTATACTCTATTCTTGGAAGAGGCTACAAATGGGGTTCTCTCTTAAATCCCACTAACTACAGAGAAGCCTAGATCTTATTGCCTGTTCAAACAACTGCAGGAATAGCTATGACATCAGCAATCAACATTCCTCCAGCATCAAAGAAGATATTCTAGGCAATCCTATCTAATAAAAGAGTAATATGCAAATTGACTGTCACTCCAACACACAGGATAGCCGACCCCATGTGGACACAAGATGGCCAGCAGAGGAGGGCAGTTGTGGGCAATCAGGCCTGCAGAGGAGGGCAGTTGCAGGGGACCCAGGCTGGCAGGGGAGGGCGGTTGGCAGGGGGGAGGGACCAGGCCAGTAGAGGAGGGCAGTTGGGGGTGACCAGGCCGGCAGGGGAGGGCAATTGGGGGGGACCAGGCTGGCAGGGGAGGGCAGTTAGGCGTCGATCAGGCTGGCAGGGGAATGGTTAGGAGGTGATCAGGCTGTCAGGCAGAAGCGGTTAGGGGCAATCAAGGCAGGCAGGCAGGCAGGCAGGCAAGCAGTTGGGAGCCAGCAGTCCTGGATTGTGAGAGGGGTCCCAGATTGGAGAGGGTGCAGTCTGGGCTGAGGGACACACACCCACACCCATGCACAAATTTCGTGCACTGGGCCCCTAGTCCTATATAATAAAAGCCCAGCGACCCAATGGCTGAACGACCAGTCAACCAGTCACTATGATGTGCACTGACCACCAGAGGGCAGACACTCAATGCAGAAGCTGCCCCCTGGTGGTCAGTGTGCTCCCACAGGGGGAGCAGCTGCTCAGCTGACTGGGATGAGCGGTGCTCCCACAGCCGGAGCAGCCACTTAGAGGGCAGATCCACAGCCTCTTGGCTGACCACGATGAGTGGGGCTTCCACAGCGGGCCAATCCCCACTGGCCATGCCCCCCAGCAATGCACTAATCCCATTCACCAGGCCTTTAGTTTGTAGATAACTGGGAAAAGAGCACATGTCACACCATTGCCCACCATCTCTGGTCTCAGCATTTTAATTGCTTGTTAGTAAGACACTTTGGAAAGCCTTGAGCATAAGAGAAACAATATACATTAAACTCCAGTATAATTGTCTTGTATTCATTAAATCACTGCCAACTTGAACATGATTTCCTTTGTAAGAGGGTGTACTGTTATTTATAAGAACAGTACATTCTATGTACAGGTTTGAAGAGCAAACTTTACCTGGAGTTTATTCCCTGGGGTTATTTCTATAGCATACTATTTGAAGATCCCCCTATTTTAATTTTAAAAAGCTCCATCTGTAGATGTTGAGCCAGGCTGTGAGACTCTCAGCACTAGAGTGGGACAGATGTTTTCCAACACTGATTTTTTTTTCCACTATCACTTTGTGCTTTTGTTATATCAGTCATAGTATGAAATGATTAATTAGTTCTTTTCCTTTTGCCACTGGATTATTTTATAAAATGGTAAATTAAGAGCTTTGAGAATGAGATGTCTTCATTAGGCACGCAGGTCTCTGAGTCCAGGTGTGTCTCCTAGCCATCTTTGTCTGATTGAAATGCAGGGGCATTTCTGGTTACAAATGAGACAGAAGGCCTCTGCATAGACATCAGTGGCTGGGATGGTGGCCACAGTGGCTGGGATGGAGCTCTCCTTCCTAAACAGCCCAAATATCATTATTTTATTTGGAAATAACTAGTTGGGGCATGGTCCTGGTTTCTGGAAAAATACTTCCAGTGACATTCACTCTAGGCTAAGCTTTGTCTCTCAGATGACATCAACAGTGAAAGTCTTCACCCATGTTGACTATCCTATGGCGAGCAATCCATTGCAAGAGTCAATCACCCTTTTCAGGAGGGTTTTTCTGCCCCAAATGCAATTCACATTGTCAGGTGTAATCCAGTCCCTCAGCTTCTCTAATCTTAAAAATAAATCATTTTTCTTCTCTCCACTCCATCTACCTCATCACCCCACAGTTGCAGTGCTCAGCCAGCCACCTGTCCATGTTTCTTTTCCTCTTTAGCCCCTTCGGCCCTCATTGTGAACAGGAGTGTTTTCTGAACAAGAGAGAATTTTATCTGTGGTCAAATTGGGATTTCAAAGTGATCTCCCCCACCCCCATCCCTCTTGGCTGGCAGATATTTGCTCAGGGAAAAGCTAGCAGGCAAATATCGGTTGACATATTGCCTGCAGTGACCAGTCAAAAAATGAGACTTTCTCAGGATGTTGCTATAACTACTATGTTCAGCTAGAAGAGACATTCTTTCTGCTAGCAAGGATGTTGGATTAAGAAATGCCACAGGAAAGATGATCACATTGTGATGGGGCATGCGGTGATCAGCTGATTACATTAATGTATCTGAACATTTAATGTAGTCAAGGTCAACGAGGTCCTCTTCACGGTAGTGCCAGTCAGGAAACTCAAAATATTATGTATGCCGGCAACAAGTGCCATGATTGATTTTTGTTATGGAATTAATCTGTCAAGAGTTTCAGCTTCAGGTTTGCTGCTGTGAATTATATGTCTGGTTCAGCTGGAAGACACGGTGCTGGGGAAAAGAGCTAAGCCGTCTTTGGCTATTTGCCTCTATCAGAGTTTTGTTAAATGCTTGCTGCTACTGTTGTTGATAGGGAGGTAGATGTGAGGACTGAGGCCAAACATCATTCCATTAAAACTGCACTGAAAAAAGACCGGCATGTGGCAGCCAGACCAAATGTGGATGGAATAGTTGGGTTAACCTCTGGTCCAGCAGCAGAGACTCTGACTAATGTACCTGAGTGGATCCCAGGGAGCTACATATTAACAACATCCTGGGTGGTCCCCAGCCTCACTTGAAATACAGGTGTAAGGTGTCGGACTTCACCATGGTTGATGAGTCATTAGGCAGAGAATTTACTGTCATGCTGTAGATGAGTGGGAAACTCTTGAGAAGTGTTAGGCAGGGGTGAATTGGCAATTTAGGAGGAAGACTCAGGCAGTCCTATACAAATAGATTCGAGACAAGGAAGACTAAGGTAGTGGAAACAATGAGGAAGCTGTTTGCATAGGAATTACTGCATTATTTCAAGGTGAGGACACCCAACAGGGCTACATCCTGTCCCCATACAAAGCTCAATATTCAAAGCAAAGGGATGTGTTCACCATGGCCAAAAGCAAACATCCTTTATTTTGCGTACATCACAAAGTCATTTCATAGACTGGTCTATTCTGAAATAAATTTCATTTTTATTTTCATTCCCCTCTCCTTTCCACCTCTCTCCTTGTTGCTCCTAGGTGCCCAAGTGCTGGTTTGTAAAATAGGGTGTAAAAATAAATGAATAATTGTGCAAACAAGCTATTCACTACTATACAAAAGAGGATAGTCTAAAACCATTTTTAGAGAAGCGTGGTTTTTGTTTTGTTTTATTTTTCAAAAACATCTCAGCCAATGCTCAATTGATTGGCAATTTTAATCCCTTAAAAGCAGGGAATATAAAAATATAGGGTCATGGGATCTCAGATAATGCAGATCTATTATTGATTATCCATCCAAACTCATCCAAAGCATGAATTCCTTCTACAACATCCCCTCCAAGAAACATTACCACTAACAGTGTCTAAAACTAACACAGCAGTCATATGTTTACATTTGTTAATTATTTAATTCTCACAACAACCATATGGGACAGGCATTGCTTTTATCTCCATTTTACACTGAGGCACAAAAAAAACACCACAGCTTGTAAAGGGGCAGAACAGGGATTTCAACCCAGGCACTCTATCTCCAGAAGGCATGCTTACCCATTATGCTATACTGCCTTCAATGGATGTTTTGCATAAATACTTCCAGGCATGGGGAATTCACTAGCCCCAGAAGTTTCTTCCTACATCATTCTTGTTTGTTTGGGTGAATAGACATATCTTCCAATGATCTAAAGTCTTCTCTAATATTTTCACACACCGAGTCCTCTGGAATAATAAGAATGCTTAATCTGTATATTGCCCAAAAGCTTTTCCTGGGTATTCAAATTTGTCCTCCAAGACTTAATTCGTGTCATTTCTCTGTGAAGTTTTTGTTCTAAAATGTGGTGTATTTTTTTCTTTGACAAGTTATGTGTGTTCTACTGTTACATTTGTGTGTTTGGTGATGTAATATTTTTTAATTGAAGGAGTAGAACTTTATATTTCCTTATTATATGTAATTAAAAGTTGAGCCTATTTGCCATAATCTATGAAGATATGCTGTTATCTCCAAATATTGCCCATTATTCATGTTATCATTTGATAAAACATGAAAAAAATCAAGGCTCAAAGAGGTTAAGTCACCCAAAGTGTCAGTAAGTGGAATTTGCACCCCGTTCTCTCTGAGTTAGAAATGCAAGCAAATCCAATGGCTTGCTCGGGCCACCAGGTCTGCTTGTCACCACATCTGTTTCTGGCTTGCCTCATGCCTGTCCCTGTCCCTGCCCACCAGAGCGAAAGGGGCACGGCTGCTGAGGATTCCCTTGTTTCAGCAGCCACCTCCCTCTCTATTCTTCATTTTTATTTGACTTGAGTCATGAGAAAAGGTGTTGTCCTGATATATTGCCTAATAATAATGTAGCTTTTGGCTTAATACTGATTCTTTTTAGTCATCTCAACTGTGATTATGGTTTTTAAAAACAACTTAAAGTCATAATGAAATTAATTCACCATTGTGCTAATGTTCAGAAAAAAATATTTCAAAGACTAATGCGAATTAGTAGGAAGGTTTTTAAAGCTCTATGATTGGAGTAGGGGATGATACAGAGTCAAAAGTGCCAACATTATTCTTTTTTCAGACAAAATAATACTTAGGAAGGTATTTGCCAGCTTATAAACAACTTAGAAATATGCAACTATCCACAGTGTGACATACAGGAAGGGTGTAGTGACAGTGGAGATAACCTCAAAGATCACACCTTTGAATCCTAAAAATAAGGACAGTAATAGGAAATAACAAAATAAAAATCTCACTGCAGGATCTTGAGATAATTTCTAATCTTTAATTTTTCTTCCCCTTCGGCATTACCAAAATACATCCGCAGTCATAGGACATTCTTACCATCATTTTCAAACTACCTGTCTCCATTTTCATCCTAAATCATTTTCTTTACATCCCTACTTCTCCAATCAACTTAACAAGGTATTATTAGAAACCAACTGTGATCTTAAAACTATGCAAGTTACTCAGAAAGATTCATAGAAAGACAGCTACAGTAGCCTTTTTAGAATTTTAAATCAGTTGGTAAGACAGACTACACAGAGGGGAAACAGCCCTCCTGCTGATATATTCAGTATATCTTCCAGTACTAAACCCATCAGGCTAGATACATATGCTATAAGAATCAGAGAATTTACTCATTTATCCTAAAGACATTCTGTGAATGCCTCCATGTGTAGTATTCCAGAGGGGGCCTGATGAAACAAAGATGAATCAGATATGCTCCCTGACCTCAGAGGCGCAAATACTACTGGGAGAGACAGAAACATAAAGAGATCATCAGAAATTATCATGGTTGGTCTTTGTATTAGGCCTGGAAATACAAGTAGGATTTCACTATATGCAGAGCAGAAGGGAGCTCGTAAGGTGGCACAATTCAGCTCAGCAACACGACAAGAAAAATGCAGGAGGGTGGTAAGGCACACAGCTTGGGAGGTGGAAGGGAATTGGAGAGGAGTGAGGAAGTCAGCCCGATTAACAGGACCACCTCCTGGATGTGGCTGTCATCGTGTTGCTAGAACCTTGAGTTGGGAAGAAAGTAGCATCCCTACTTCTTTACATCCCTCCAATCTGGGTCTTACTAAAAAAAGACACCTAAAACATTTATTTATCTTTTGGTTAATCCTCACCTGAGGATATTTGTCCATTGATTTTTAGAAAGATAGAAGGGAGAGGGACAGACACAGAGAGAGAAACATCGATATAAGAGAGATACATTGATTGGTTGCCTCCTGTGGGTGCCGCGAGGACCAGGGATCAAGCCTGCAACCGAGGTAAGTGCCCTTGACTGGAATCATACCCGCGACCCTTCAGTCACAGGTCAATGCTCTATTCATTGAGCCAAACCAGCTTGGGCTTTAAAGCATTTTTTTAAAATGATTTTTAATTTACATACACATGCATTGTATTACAACATTATTTTATACACACACCAGACTTAATAGCGGTTCTTCTACTCCCTGCGCTCCATCTGTAACATCTATAGGACACAGAGCAAGACATACTAGTATGTTTAAATATTTATAATTTATAAATCAATTTAGCAAAATATTAAATAAAAACTGTTCTATCTTCCTGCCTTGACAAATATGCTTCAAGACAACCTGGAAGATCAGTTTTGAATTTAAGAGTTCTTAGGATCTTCCAAGATCCATGCCGGAATATGGTGGTTTGAGGAAATCTCACTGGTAGCCCATTGCCCATTCTTCCCGCACTGTGGGATGTTCAAACATATCTGTCCACTTCTGTCCACTGGGTAAGTCCCATCATACCCCACACCACCACCACAAACAACCCCCCAGGGCCTAGAGGGATGTTCACTTGAGGTATGGCCCATTCTTGGAAGAACATATTCAGGGAAGAATTCTGCACAAGCCTTAGTAATGGACTTTGAGCCATGGATTAATGGTGCCCAGATAGTAGCCTAAAAGTCAGGTTTGGAAGAGATCAGCTCCTGCTGGGCCTATTTCTTTGGCCCTGGGACTCCTATCCTGTGAGGAACTACCCAGACTTCTTTGCTTCTTTCTTGTTTTCACTCTTTGGGTGATCTCATCAGTCTCTTGGGCATGGAGGAAAGGCTAGAGTTGTGTCCCCTAAAGTGCAGGACACAGGGTGGAACCTCTCCTTACCAGCTCTAAGGGCAGTATTCCCCCACCCTGTCTTGCACTGGGTAAGTTATCTTGAGTTCTTCACCTGGATGGTTAGGACTGAAGACCTTTTACACTGAATATTCCCAAAGCTTCTGATTAGGTGGTGCCTTAATTTAACTGTCACATTGTAATCTCCCCTAAAGGCCTGTCTATTACAGCCACCTACCTCCAAGCCAGAGTCAACAGTCAGTTTGTGTGTGTGTGAGCATGTGAGCATGTGAGCATGTGTGGGAGGGAACAGTGAGATGGGGAACGCACTTTTCTTACAGGTAAAGCCTGAAGTATTAATTATCAACATTAAACTCTTTCTAAACTTCTTTAGCTCATATTTCACATGTGCGTCTCCTCCTGTGTAGAGAATGCCTCTTTTTGTTATTGAGGCTGAAAAAGGAGTAAAAAATATAATATAGGGAAAAAAAGCCTTGTCCCTTCTGGCCCCAAGGAAGTGTAGGCAAGTTGACCAGAGGAAGGGGCTGGGGTGTGGCGGCTGTGAGAGTATCGTGCTGTGGGTTCCATCCTGGGATGTCATGAAAAGGCTTTGGAGTATAGATCTGAGGGCACAACGACTCTCGCCCCACTCTCTTTACAGGCACCTGGAGGAGGTGGCGAAAACCTCAGTGGAGACAGCCCCATGAGAGTAAAGGCAGATGGTCAGTAAGGTTAGCAGAGAAGAGCCCGAGTGCTCTTATCAGACCCCCCACTTCTCTTTGGCTCCTTGACGGCAAAGGCAGAAGCCCAGCACCCTGAATGCTGGCAGCTTTAATACTATGCTATATGATGACACCTCTCATATATAGATGTCTGCTCCCATCAGTTGGGATAGATGCCTACCAGAACCTTTGTGTTTGTTTCCAGTTCTTAGTCCTCATCTTGGCCATTCAGGAACATTCAACACAGCTAATCAGTCTCTGCTCCTTGAAAAACTTTCTTCACTTGGGTTTCAGGATATACTCTCTCTGGATTTATCTCCTACTTCACTAGCTTCTTCTTTCTTCTTCTTTTTTTAGTCATATTCTGTCTATTCCTCCCCATCTCCCTAGCCTATAAACACTGGAGTGCCCTATGGCAGAGTCCTCAGACTTCTTTGCTTCTTTCTTGTTTTCACTCTTTGGGTGATCTCATCTAATCTCTTGGCCTGAAAAAGGCATCAATATACAAGGATTCCTATATTGGCATTTCCACGTTGGACCTCTCCTCTGAACTCCAGATTCATATATCCATCTACTTAATCAATAATTTATTTAAATTAAGTTAAAATTGGATGCTGACAATCCACTATTATGTGGGATATTAAACATGATGTTCTCGATAATTGATACAATAAGCAATCAAAATTGAATATGGATAGATAAAATTTAAACAGCACAATGAGTGATTTAGGATTAAGAAGAACATTGTACCCCAAAACTCCAGGATACATATTCTTCTTTGGTACACATGGAATATTCATGAAATTCAATGATGTACTAGGCCATAAAGAGAGCTTCAATAAATTTCAAAGAATTAGTATCACCATAGTTTATTTTCTGGTCACAATGTATATAATTAGAAATTCATAACAAAAGAATTTTAAAAAACTAAATATTTGGAAGTTTAAAATTATACTTCAAAACAAATCCTAGTTTTAAAAACAATGGAAATTCAGAAATATTTGTAACTGAACAATTTTTGAAATAATATTTATCAAAAGTTGTGGTATACAGATAATACATTAGTTAGGGGAGAATTTATAGCCTTTAATGCTTATACCCACATGCAAGATTTCCTTTGGGTGCATCCAGGAGTAGAAATACTGGGTCATAAGTAATGGGAATATTCAAATTCACTGTGAAACACCAAACAGTTTTCCAAAGAGACTGTACCAATTTACAACCCCACATCTGTATAGGACAGCTATCATAGTTCCATGTGATCACCAACAATTGATCTTTTCCTACAATTTATTTGGAAGACCAATCTATTATTGGATAAATGTAGTAAACAACTTTTTGCCCGCTTTTGGATTCTCATGCTTCTCTTCATTAGTCTTTTAGTGAATAGGAGTGTGAAAAACGTCCACATAATAAAACTTTTTTTAGTTTGTAACTTGAGTTTTTGTATCTTGTTTAAGAAATCCTTACTATCCCAAGATCATAGAGGAATTTTCCTACATTCTGTTTTTTAAAGTTTGTGAATTTTCTTCACATATAAGAATCTAAACTCTCTGGAATTGATTTTTGTGTCTGGCATGAGGTAAGGGTCCAATTTCACTTTTTGTTCAGTGAAGAACCTATTTTCCCATTGCCTTTTATTACATAATCTGTCATTGCCACACTAATCCATAATGCCAGTTTTCTCATATATCATGTTTCCATATTAAATGATTTTATTTCTAGATTCTTGCTTTTTTATTGAATTATTTATCTACCCCTGAGCTAATACAAAAGTGATAATTGCCATAGTTTTATAACTTTTAAAAATATCTTATAGGGAAATTTTTATTTCCCTCTGCAGAAAACAGGTAACTTTATGACATCAAGTTATCTTCTTCGAGATCATGGTACAGTTTTCCATTTATTTATATATTGTACGGGAATGTCCATAGTAACGAAACCTAGAGACAGCCCACTCTCCATGAACAGTAGAATGGACAAGTTGTAACTAAATATGAAATAATATACAATGGTTAAAATGAATGGAGAATAGAAATATATATATATATATATATATATATATATATATATATATATATATATATGAATGCTTTTTAAAAAAATGATTTTTTAAAAATTTAAGATCTTTATTTTTTAACTAGAGGCCCAATGCATGAAATTTGTGCAAGAGTAGGCCTTCGCAGCCCCAGCAGCTGCCTGGATCCCTCCCTCACAGCTGCCCCGGCTGCCTGGATTCTTCCCTCACAGCCGGGGCAGTTGCCTGGATCCCACAGCTGCAGCCCTGGCTTCATCCCAGAAGGACATCTAGAAGGATGTCCAGTCTAATTAGCATGTTATGCTCTTATTATTATAGATGTATTATATGTCTCCTTTTCCTCCCATTGACCTCTCCCTGGCTGCTCCCAACCCCAGCACATGCCCTCACCTCCCTCCCCTGGTCTGTGTCCATTGGTTATGCTCATATGCATCCATTCAAGTCCTTTGGTTGATCTCTTACTCCCTAGTCACCCTTCCTCCCTCATAGGTTGGACAGTCTATTTGATGCTTCTATGACTCTGGTTCAGTTTTTGTTCATCAGTTTATGTTGTTCATTATATTCCACAAATGAGTGAGATCATGTGATATTTATCTTTCTCTGACTAGCTTATTTTGCTTTGCATAATGCTCTCTAGTTCCATCCATGCTGTTGAAAATGGTAAGAGTTCTTTCTTTTTTATAGCAGCATAGTATTCCATTGTGTAGATGTACCATAGTTTTCTAATCCAATGTTATTTATACAAAAAAAGATAAAATGCACTTTAATTAATACATTTATACTCAAGTGAAGGTCTGCATTTCTATTAAAAGCTAGGCAAAACAATGTGTATTTATATGTTTTATGTTAAAATCTTTAATGTGCTTATGAACCTATTTTTATGATGTCATGCCTTATTAAGCTCTTTCAAGTAACGGACTGAATATCAATAATAAGAATACCAGATAGGAAGGCTTCTATGGTATGGTATCACTCAATGAACTAAAATCTAGTTTCTTTTCTTTCCTCATTACCTGGTTGGTGGCAGCTTGCAAAAACAGTTAATAGCTAATAGGTGAAATGTATATCTGTGTATAGTGTGAGTAACATTTTTTAGTCCTGTCAACATATTTTATGTTTGCTTGGAATTAATATCTAGCTTATAAATACCATGTCTATTTAATCTATATCAACTATTGTGACAGAGCCTGTCTGTGTTTCTCCTTCTGGAATATTAGCTAGAAAACATTGCCTAATGTCCCTTGTAGCTGGATCTGGTCAGAAGACTGAATTTTAGCTAGTGGAATATAGGTGGAAATGATGTAGACAACTTTTAGGCCTATAAAAAAAAAAAAAAAAAACCTACCATAGAAACCTCCCAGGTAAGACCTTTTATGATAAGTTCTCCTTCCAGCTGAATAGAGATGACCCTGCAGTGTAACCTGGGAGACACAAGTGGAAGGGAGTGCAGCCTTAAGATGGAAGGAGCCTTGGTCACTGTAACATAACTGGCAAAAGAGCCTGCCTGACTGGGAGTACCTGCACTGGATACCATGAGTAAGCAATAAGCTCCAGTGATAAGATACTTAAAAGGCTTTGGGGTTTATCTGTAACAGCCATTAGAATTTATCTTAATCAATACCAGAAAAGCTACTTAAGAAAAAAAAAATAGAGGAGAAATGCAGCTGCAATTGGATATCTCTTTCTTCTCTCTAGAGAACAAACAGATCCAGAGCAGTTTCATATACACTAGCTGGCTGGACTGGGCCAAAGAAGGAAGAGGGCAACTGCTCAGTTGCTGCCTATTGACCTTTACAAATTGTGGCAAAGTAGTCTGTGGCCAAAGTTATGCTCTTGCCAGTAGCCCATCATCCAACCTGTGATGGGATTCAAGGCCATTAAAGGCTTGAATTGTAATGGCATGCATTTATGGACTCAAAAAATATTTGTTGGGTATCTATTATGTGTTGGAAACTGTAAAAGGTTCTGAGGATATAGTACTGTAATAGTGCTTTCCAAAGTGGAAATACCCAGCATTGCTAATGTTGAAATTATTGATATTATTGAATGTCTAGAATTCATTTATCTATAAAGCCCTCCACATTCTTGGGAAAAAGGACAATTTTTTGAGGGGGTTCTGTTTAGCTACACTTTGAATTTTGCTTTTCCCTCTTCCAAATAGAAATAATTTAAATTTTCTTAAGATATGGCTAAGAGCGCTGGAACTCAAAAAATATCCATGTGCTTCACTGCATTTCTCTGTCCTCCTGTAGCTAGGTGAGGTCATGTGACTAATTCCTTCTGGTGGAAAAGTAAAAAGAAGTCTAAATCCTTTCTAATATGAGACCAATAAGAGTGGATGTGCCTTTTCCACACATGCTCTTTCTCTCTTCCAGTCAACAGGCTGGAAGCAAAGGATTTGGAGATTCCTGAGTTGCAAGATAGAACTAGCTAGGCTGCCAAGCCATAGCTGGGATGAGAGCCACACAGGATTGCCACATGACCCGCATTGCACTGTGCCATGAGTGAGTCAGAAACATTGATTGTATTAATCCAATAAGACTTAGGTCTTTATTTAGTGAGCAGTATTGTCCTAATAAATACTAAAGATGGTGCTATATATTAAGACAAAGGAAAACAGTCAAAGATGAACAGTATTTATTAAAATACTAGAGGCCTGGTGCACGAAATTCATGCACTCGGGGCGGGGGTGGGGCCCTCAGCCCAACCTGTGCCCACTCACAGTCCGGGAGCCCTCGGGGGATGTCCAACTGATGGCTTAGGCCTGGGGAGTGGGCCTACGCTGTCAGTCGAACATCCTTAGTGCTGCCGCAGAGGTGGGAGAGGCTCCTGCAACCGCCGCTGCGCTCACCAGCCATGAGCCCGGCTTCTGGCTAAGCGGCACTCCCCCGGTGAGAGCGCACTGACCACCAGGGGGCAGCTCCTGCATTGAGCGTCTGCCCCTTGGTGGTCAGTGCACATCATAGCGACTGGTCATTCTACTGTTGGGCCAAAACTGGCTCTCTGACATCCCCTGAGGGGTCCTAGATTGCAAGAGGGCACAGGCCAAGGGACCCCACCGGTGCACGATCGGGGCTGGGGAGGGATGCAGGAGGTTGGCCAACCATTGTGTCCAGGCCGTGTCTGTCCCATCTCTCTCAGTCCTGATCGGCCGGACCTCAGCAGCAAACTAACCTACCGATCAGAGTGTCTGCCCCATGATGGTCAGTGCACGTCATAGTGACTGGTCGATTGTCTGCTCCCTGGTGGTCAGTGCACATCACAGTGAGCAGTCTTAGCATATCATTAGCATATTATGCTTTGATTGGTTGAGAGGCCAACTGGAGGACCAGACACTTAGCATATTAGGCTTTTATTATATAGGATTAGAAACGAAACTAAGGAAAAAAATACAGTCTCAATCCCTCTTGTATTTTACTGAAGAAGGCTCTTGTGGAAATTCTCAGCCTCTTCTAACTCCTTAGGAGCTAGCTCTGCCTTTCCTCCTGACTGATCACAATAGGCCACATGATCACAGGAAGTTACCACATCTCAGTAGAAGTCTGAAAATTTAATATAATGGGATATTTTTATGACTCAACATGGAATTACTAATGATTTCGTTTTAGCACAAGGGAATTGATTTAATTGGGAAAGTGAATTAAAATACTTTATTAGTGTTGCTAACATAATTATCATTAAATATTATTAATACACCAGCAGTGATATATGCAGGGGCATAATGCTGTATGGAGAATAAATGAGAAAAAAACAAAGGCCTCGCAACAACTGGTTAGATTTGAGAGGGTAGAGCTATTCCCCAGGGTAGGAATTTTTATATTGTATTTGTAAAAGAAATAGGTTCTTTTCTCAAAGTCTGCTAAAGATGAAGAAAGCCAAGAGCTACATGGGTTTAAAGACCTACTTTCTTCACCATGAACACTGAATGCTAGCAAAGCAAATATCGATAAGATAGATGCTGCTGCATATTAATAAAACAAGTTTCTGTGCTCTTTTCTCTAAAATACAGTTTACCAGAATTGCATAAGCTGGAAGGGTTTCTTCTGAAAAAATTCCCTTGTTGTTTTTTAAAAATTTTCTTTCAATAATCGGTAAACCTTCACTTCTTATTAAGAAACAACTATGATTATTTTTAAGCAATATATGTACTTACTAAGAATTATGCTACTAGTTGATAGCTGCATTTATGAACTACTTCAAAATCCAAAATATCTGCCTCAGATATTAGCTACATGGAGTACACATTCACAAAGGCATGTTGCTGCAGCATAATTTCCTTTTTCTCATTAATCACCTTTCTGAGCTCCTTGTTTACTTCAGCTTTACTCCTGCATTTCCTAATTAGCAAAATGCACATCCTAAAGAAAACAGCTTGTACTATGACTGCATGGCTGAAAATCCAGGGCAGAAAGCACAGTTGGTTGTTACTTTCAACCAACTCCCACTGTGAAATGATAAAATGTACCCACACATGTCATCATCATCTCCAGAGGTAGGCTAGGGCTGGTGTCAGATTTAAAAATCTCACCATGACAATCTAGGAAGGGACAGGTTCTCTTGAGAAATTTGCGTAAGTTGTTTTTTTGTTTGTTTGTTTGTTTTTTTAATAATCACAAGCCTTATTTCTTCATTGGTCCCTTAGACCAAGTTTCTATTACCTCTGTATTGCCAAGTGAAAATAAGATGCTGATATTTTCAGAGAAACAAGGGCTCCACAGTTGTACGCATAGATAGAAATATTAATTTACATTAGAAATGCACTCAGACAACAAAATATGTGGGTTGAATTTTGGGGTCATATCCCATAAACAGCATCCTATTGAACCATACTTATAATTACAGAATCACAAACATTTAGATCTGGAAAACATCTTTCATACTGTCATAATTTAATGCCTGTATTTTCAGAGAAGGAAGCAGAGCTCAGAAGGGTCAAGTGACTTATTTATGATCACACAGCTATTTAAAGATAGAGGTGGGTCAGAAATTCAGGTCTTACAACTAACTGAGCATTTCTTTTGTGCATGCAATGCACAGGGTGGACCAGATGAATTAAGCATGAATGGAATCCAACACACTACCTAAGTGATCCGGGGGATACCTGTAGGCAGAACTATTCATTGATTTGCCACAGACATTTAATGAGGAACTTGAAAATACACCACTCTCAAAACACACACTTGAATTCAGTAGAACAAATGCTTATGGAGACCTTTATGGGCAGTCACAGAATCAGGGAATGTGGGCACTTTGTATTTGAGCATCTAACAAAAACCTCTAGGATATTCTCATGGAAGCCCCATATGTCATCTGCATACTTTAATATGCATGTATTCATCAGTACACCAGCAGGCAATAGAGAGCCAACGGGATAGGAGCATTCAGTTTCTGTGGGAAGAGACAGAGGGCACAGCAAAGAGATGAGGAAAGATGGACTAAATCTCTTCTACACCTAAACTGGGCGTCTTGTCCTGTTTTGTTTTGTTCTTTCCTCTCTTTTCCCATTTTTCTTTCCCCTTCTACCTCCTCCCCTTTCTTTCCCTAGGGCTTCTTAGAAATAGGTAGAAGTCTGGGATATTTGAGAAACAGATAAAGGTCTGGGATATTTCGTCTTTTCAAGAAAAATTTTGAGGCTCCAAGTATATATTAAATGTTTTCGTCTAACAAATTGACGATTTTAACATACAGGAAAAACAATATCATTACACAATTCATAATATAATTATGATTTTTAAAAAGAATTGTTTCACTGCTTACTAGGCACTGTGACCCTGAATGGTGCACAAGCCTAAAGTTGTAGGAAAGATGCCCTCTTTCTAACCTTTCTAACCACTTTCTAACCTGTGTGATTGGATGAAAGAAGCCAGAAGTATAAATATGAGAACTTTTATGTACATGCCAACCAAGTACCCTCGCCATCTATTTCGTTTCTACATTTCCTGTACCAGAGAGGACAGAGCGCAGTGTTTCAGGAAACACAAGACCGGGACCTCTCTCGGGCCCTCTCGCGGGGTTTCAGAGTCTGATAGGTGGAGATTAGTCGGGCAACTGCAAATCAATAAGGGGGGTTCACTCATGGAAGCACCAGCAACTGTTGTGAGGGAACAAAATTTAAGAACAAACCAAGGAAGAAAGTAGATGGGGTACGCATTATTTCTATTTTGAGACCAGACTCAAAATCTAAGGAGAAACCTGAATGAAGGGCCAAGATGTGTGGACAGAAGAAGGCAGCCACTGAAATTAGACCCCGACAGGACAGGTGAGACCCTGAAGGACACTGTGTAAATCTGGACGGGGAAAAGTTTGGTTCAGAGGTAAGGCCAGAGTTGTTGGGAAAATATGAACAAAACCATCCTCTAATCTTTCATCTCTTTCATGTTTTAAGACTAACAGTCAGGCCGAAACCGGTTTGGCTCAGTGGATAGAGCGTCAGCCTGCGGACTCAAGGGTCCCAGGTTAGATTCCGGTCAAGGGCATGTACTGTGGTTGCGGGCACATCCCCAGTGGGGAGTGTGCAGGAGGCAGCTGATTGATGTTTCTCTCTCATGGATGTTTCTAGCTCTCTATCCCTCTCCCTTCCTCTCTGTAAAATATCAATAAAAATATATTTAAAAAAAAAAAAAAAGACTAACAGTCAACTCTCATTACTCAGGAGCTGGTCACCTAAAATTCTCTCTTTTTGTATTTGAGCACCTAACAAAAACTGTCTCTACACACTAGACATTTATTCTCCATTGTTCCTATACCAGAGTAGACGTGGGAAGAAAGAGCAAGTGAAATCCAAACCAGTTAGAATCTGACTTGGTAGGGAGATAGGAAAAGCATTTAACTCTACTCATTTTTTTTCTAAATTACATGGATTTCATTTCGCCACCATCATTGGCCTCATCAAATCAAATGCTTGAGAACTGGCAGTTGCATAAGCTTTATCTGAATAAGGGATTGCATACTGGCCACTTCTTATATGTAGGTCTCAATCTAAGACTATAAACCTCATACCAGGTTTCTAGCCCTGGAACCTCATGCAAAACTAGTATATATGTGTATTTTTCTGGGTTGATTGTCTACAGATCATTGTCTAATGATCCTCAAGACAGGCCTATGACCCTAAAACTATAAAAATAACTTTTTTTGGCGGTGGGAGATAGAAGAGGGTAAAGGGGGGATAAATGGCGATGAAAGGAGGCTTGATGTGGGGTGGTAAACACACAATACAATATACAGATGATGTATTGTGGAATTATATACCTGAAACCTATATACATTTTTAATGAATGTCACCAGTTAAAAAATAATGTGTGTGTGTGTGCACGTGTGTGTGTGTGTGTATAAATTAGAAGATAGATTTTTTTATGCTTTGAGGATTACAATAACCAGGTCAAAAGATAATTTACTTTGTTCTTTTTACCTATGTCAGACATCAAAATGGTCCAAGACCAGACAGCTTTGCCACATAAGCTTGTTGTCTAAGGCATACTGAGCACAGTTGGTTTGAGGCTCCGGGCGTGCAACGGGATTGTTACAAAATGCAGAATGGGGTGGGTGGGGCATTTGTTCACCACAGTTTTCCAGGGAAGCTGAGGTTCACGTCCTGGTCACTGTGCTTATCCTGTCCTGTAAAATTACAGAAGAGAAATAGGAAAAGGGACTCAAGCTTGAGTTCCAAGCAGACTTTCCCCACAAAGAGGTATGGAATTGTCCTCATTATCATAAACATCCAGTCTTCTTCAGGAAAAGAAAAAAGTGGAACATTGTCTCCACTTATGTTGAATGGCTTGAATGTGGTCCTGCCAGCAGACAGAGGGATGGACCAGAGGACCTCCCCAAGGACCTCTGAATTTCCAGCATTCTGTGAAGTTTAGACTTTTATTTTATACTAGAGGCTCAGTGCATGAAAGTCATGCACGGGGGGAAGGGGGTTCCCTCAGCCCAGCCTGGACCCTTTCCAATCTGGGACCCCGCAGGGGATGTCCGACTGCCGGTTTAGGCCTGATTCCCGGGATCAGGCCTAAACTGGCAATTGGACATCCCTCTCACAATCTGGGCCCACTGGCTCCTAACTGCTCACCTGCCTACCTGCCTGGTTGCCCCCAACTTCCCCTCTCTGCTGGCCTGGTCACCCCTAACTGTCCCTCTGCCAACCTGGTCACCCCTTACTACCCCCCTGCTGGCCTTGTTGCCCCCAACTGTCCCCCCTCCCAGCTGGCCTGGTCACCCCTTACTGCCCCCCTGCCAGCCTGGTCACCCCAACTGCCCCTCCTGTTGACCTGGTTGCCCCTCACTGCCCCCCCCACCAGAATGGTTGCCCCAAACTCCCCCCCTCCACCGACCTGGTTGCCCCACGCAGCCTGCTGTTCGGTCATCAGTCGGTTGTTTTGGTCTTGATGGCCCCTGGCTTTTTATATATTAGGACTAGGGGCCCAGTGCATGAAATTCATGCACTGAGGAGGGGTCCTTCAGCCCAGCCTTCCCCCTCTCACATACTGGGAGCCCTCAGGGGATGCCCTAATGATGGCTTAGGCCCACTCCCTGTTGGAATATGACATTTCTTTCTTTATTTTTCTTTTTATCCTCACCTGAGGATATGTTTCCATTGATTATTTTTCCTTCCCTCCGATTCCAGGCTCGGCCCCTTCCCCTCTGATGGCAGGCTTGGCCCCTTCCCAAGCTTACAGCCTCCACCCCAGGCTGTAGGCTTTGGAAGCAGGCACCCTCCGGCCCCTCCAATGGCAGGCTTGGCTCCTTCCCAAGACTACAGCCTCCGCCCCAGGCTGTAGGCTTGGGAAGCGGGTACCACCGTCCCCCAAGTTTAAAGCCTTCATAGGATGGCTGGCTAGGAGTGACCTGGGTGCCGAGGAGGTTCCCGGGACCCAGGTATGTATGCAAATTAACCTCCATCTTTATTGGGTTAATTTGCATACTCACTCTGATTGGCTGTGGGTGTAGCGGAGGTATGGTCAATTTACATGTTTCTCTATTATTAGGAAAGATTCCCCTAATCTACCTTGAAAATGGCCAGAAATGGCAAAATGTATTTTCCCCTCCAACAACAGTTTCTAGGCAGGCATCTATGTCTTTATGGGGCCAAGCCCTCTCTCCATTCTGTCAAATGTACTTATGTAGAACACTTTTCTTACACTTCATCTGTCCTTCAGTGCCTGACCCTTTGTCTAGATTATTGTTTTCAGCTGGCCTGGTGTTTGGCTGACTCCCAGGGTTTTGATAACTACATTTGGAAGGGTGTATCTGAAAATGCAGAGAGCCATATAAATTGTACTTAGAAGTGTACACATTTGAAAATTTAATGGGATACATCCATCACTCCTGGACACCAAAATGATGATTTCATAGATCATGTAATTGTTCTGAATACCTTCTCTTGACAACCCTCATCTTTGAACTTGTAACTGTTTCATTTATTGCAGCTATTTGGATCATTTAAAATTTAGCCCACTTTGTTCCAGGTGATTTATTTAATGTTTATAAGTCCATTTTGATATGTCCTTTCATTCTCTCCACAATAAATAAATAAATAAATAAATAAATAAATAAATAAATAAATAAACATCTCGCCCTATGGTCTTAGTGGAGGCATCATTTACAGCTAGAGAGGCATATCTGAAAATGCATTACCTTTAAATAGTAGGATCCATCATATCTGAGTTCATGTCTGATAGCCAAAAGCCTCATTTCGTTTCAAAAGAAAAATTGCTTCTGTCAATGTAAACAGAATGCATTATCCTCTTTTAATAACCATTCTTAAGTATTCTGCTGTATTACTTTTTCACAGCTGTATTCCAATAAGCTGTAGAATAATTGCCAGTTCTCCTGTCTAATAGGTTCATTATTCTTTTGCCATAATTGCAGCCATTAAATGTTCAATTGTTAAATTTCCACTCCTACATTTACTTAGTTGTTACAGTTTATAATGGGGCATGTCATTACAGCACCCCAGTGGCCAGGGTTGTTGTTCAAAGTGTTTCTAAAAGTCAATGAGATCCCTGTGAAATATGTCTTCATTTTTCATTTGTTCAGTCATCCTTCCCCCACCCCCACCTCAAAACTTCTCTTCCCTTTTTTTAGACCTTCTAAATCGGATCTTACAAATTGGTAGATTTTACTAGAAGTTTAAGGACCTGGCCTAGGCTAGAAGACATAAAGCTGAGCCTTCAGTGTCTCTGAGCACTGCTTTCTCACTTTAATATCATGATTCATATATAACAAGGTGATAGGGTGAAGATTTCACTAAGGAAATTAACACTTAAGACTTAATGGTTTTTTCAAGAGCTCTGATTTATCTTTTATCATGTTACATTTGTGGGGCCTTTTCATCAAATGAAATATACATTGGTCAGAGGTTATGGGATCATTAACACTGGTCTGTGATGCTCCTGGTAATAAAGGGAATGCCTTCCCTTTATTGCTTGACATTTCTAGATATGTCACATCCTGGGGTCTGGGCTCACCTATGTCTGGTGCAGTAGACTGTGTTACTTTAGGAGGATATACTGATGAAGATGGATAGGAAATGGTAAGATATTTTAACTCACTTATTGTATACAGCTGCACATCTTCTGATTTGCTTAGTTTGTTTATTTCCTTTGGGATGTTGGTATAGAGCTGAAAGTTCTTTTAAATGACATCTACTATTTCTTAAGCACTCAAAGATTGTCCAAAAGCTTTGATCTAGATAACATTTCATTTTTAAAGAGTTTTTAAATCATCTATTCATCAGGTAATCATCACTTTCAAGGTTATTTTATTTCACTTTCATTTATTGCATTAGCTTTTATTTCCTTATGAAGCTGAGAAATAATTTTTACAGCCAATGGGTTCACATTATAATTTTGTTTAACTCATTTCAGCTTTGTGTTCTTTTGGGAATCTTCTATAATGTAGAGTTGACTTTGTTTTTTGGTAAGAACAGTAGAAGTCTTTTAAATAATATGGTTCATAATATCAGACATGGTATAGATCAAGTTATATCCTCTACACCGTGACCACTTTTATCCATATATGCACTTCTGTTAATTTACCCTGATGTTAGCAACAGTAATAGATAACATTTGTTGAGCATTTACTCTTGTCCTGTCACTATACTATATGATTACATACATTTTTTCTCATTTAATCTCTATGAGATGAGTACATTTGTGATTTCCACTTTGTAGATGAGGAAACTAAGACTCAAGAGTTTAAATAACTTTCATTAAGTTATAGGTAGTAACTGAGTCCGGTTACTTCCACTTGACGTTGTTATAGAGGGAATACTGCTATAAACAGTGAAAAGAACGTAAATGCATTCATGAAATGGCAAATGTTAAATAACTCTAGAGAATTCTGCCACTTTCTTAGGCAGATTGAGAAAGCAACTTGTCAAAGGTTACTGGGGAAAAATGAATATCCAGGACAACATTCTTCCCCTGTCAATCCTCCTCCACATTAATCCTGCTCACGAAATAGTCTAAAGGAAATAACTGTAAAATTGACCTGAGAATGGTTTATTAGTTTCAATAACTTACCAATAAAGAAAAAAATAGATTTAACATGTTTAACGTAGTTGTGTCTATCCCAAATCTCTATCAAAATGACCAGGTGTTACTATCTATCATATACCAGGAATATAAATTTTATAGTAAGACTTTAGATATAATTTATTTGCTGCTGATGAAAAAAAATGACACTTCTTTTTCTCTTCTGGCTATATTGGCTTTGCAACAAGCCCAAAAGTGAACAATTGTTGTTGTCAATAAAGCAGTCAGCTGTGTCACTTGGGAAAGATATATATGGAGCAAGGCGGTATTATTTTGACAATCACTTTCTTCTAAAGAAATACAGTAAATGTATCTTATTTTGCTCGTTTACTCACAACACAATGGCCAAGATGGAAAAAGAAAGAGCACAGCATAGGTAGGGTCGATAAGAAAGCCATATTGTGTGTTTAACAAAAAGAAGCACATTACCTGATGAAGTCAAAGGCATCACCCAGGGAGAATGACTATAATGGCTACAGAAATAATTGGAGAGGAAGTGAAAAGATAAGCATCTTCATGTCTGAAAACAGATTTCTTACCTGTCTCATTAGGTAGGTAATCTTTTGGTGGTGTCATATTTTAGAAAATGGTCAGCTACCAAAAATAAAAGTCATAAAAGATTTACAAATTATAAAGCAACTACCATTAGAGTTAATTTAGTGCAAGATAAAATTTGCTGATCAACTTTTGGAAGTTTTCTGAAATCATTGAGTATAAAGCAATTAAAGAAAAAGCTGTCTTTTGTACTCAAGTTCTCTTTTGATTTGAGATGTCACAAGAAATGACACAACTAAAGAAAATATATGGAAGATCCATCACTCTAATTATTTAATACTAGAGGCCCGGTACACAAAATTTATGCACAAGTAGGGTCCTTAAGCCTGGCTGGCGATCAGGGCCGATCAGGGCCTTCTGACTACTGTCCAGGGCCTTCCTTCATTCTGTGCTGCCCCCTGGTGGTCAGTGCATATCATAGCGAGTGATCAAACTCCCAGTAGGTCGAACTCCCGAGGGGACAATTTGCATATTAGCCTTTTATTATATAGGATATTCAAATGCTTTTCTCAGATCTTTGAGAGCTACAATGACAAATTGTGTTCACTTATTTAAATTAACTATTCTAAATGAAAGTTTGGTAAAAAGTACTTATTTTTAATATATACATATAAAAATTATAAATGGTGAAACAGAGAAAGAGATCATATGGTGATTTCTTTTCTTATTCCATAGAAACATAATGACTTCAACTTCTTTTATATCCTTGTTTCTTAAAAGAAATAAAAAAACACATATATTAAATATGAGAGATTCAAAGAGGTTTAGAGAAGCCTAAACTGAATCTATTAGATGCAAAATTTACCTAGATATGATTTCATTCTTCCAGTTCAATCCTGGAGGAGTCCAGAAACCACAGAAAGCTTCATTACAAAATATTACAAAAACAATAGGAGAAACCCTGGAGAAATAGAAGGTAGTTAGCTCCCAGTATGAATGTTGGGTGGCAAGGGGGTGGAAAGGCACCTAGAGTTGAAGAGGAGCAGGGAAGTGGAGGAAAGTTTTCTTGTATGTACTTTCCTCCACTTCACGTTGACCTCAGTGAAGTAAAAACACCCAGCAACTCCAACACAACCAACTGGATATTCTCTCTACTGCTGGTAAAGAAATGGAATATTTTTAAAATATTGATATTGTATTCTGGAAATCTGCTAAATTGTTTTATATTTAAGCAATTCCAAAGTGTATATTTTTACACATTTTAACATTGAAAAGAATCTTAAAATCTAATTTTCTAAGTAGTAATCATCATTGCCTGCGAAAGAGTGAATTTGGTCATGGCTATTGTCATCATTTCCACTGAATTTTGTGTATCGTTAGTACTACATGTGCTGAGTGTAACTGTCAATTTAAATGTCTTCAAAATCAATTACACTATTATTAAATTTGGGAAGAAAAGTTATTGAGTATCCAAAAATGCCACAGAAACAGAGCAATAAAACATAAACTAGATATTAATGTAGTAAATATTCATTATAGGAGGGATAATAAAAATATCATATTTACTTAACAAAATAATAACCAAGTCCTAGTCAAAAAGAAAAGAAAGGAAAATGACCATAGTAGATAGAGCTGTGTTATAGGTATTTACTGCAATGAATGCAAAATAATTATCTACCTTATATCAAGCAATAACACTGAGGGAAGAACTTTCTTAAACTCTGGAAAGACTAGAGAAACTGGCAAGTCCTTCTGTATAAATAAAGACTAATTGAAGCGGAATGCAGCACTATTGTTAAGTCAGTGTCAGAATTTAATTGACATCATTTTTTTCTAAGTAGAAAATAATTACGTCTTAGCAAGTGATAAAAGTTTATAGACTCAGTGTAAAACAATATGAGTTTTAATAATACTGATTATCATAGTTGAAAAAAGACAGCTGAGTTTCTTTATAATCTTTGTCTTTTTCCTGTCATATTGTGCTGGCTGGGATCTCCAACAAATACTAGAAGAAAGGAAGATAGTTGTCCTTCAGTAATTTCAAAGGTGAAGCTTTCAACATTTTGCTTTAAACATAAGGTTTAACAAAAATTGTTGTAACTATATTGTGGGTTAAGAAACTTTCTTAATTTGCTTAGAGTTTTAATCATAAATAGATGTTTTGTCAAACAATTTTTCTGCATTTATGGAGATAATCATGTATTTCCCTTTTATCTGTTGATGTGATAAATTGCATGCATTAATTTTTCTAATGTTAAATGAGTCTTGAATTCTTAGATTAAACCCAATGACCAAAATGCATTATTATCTGTCTTTTATATTGCTCAATTCAATTTAATATTTTGTTTAGTGATTTTACATCTATGTTTATAAGTGACCTATTTTTCCTTTCTTGATTAATCCTTTTCAATTCTTAGTATCAAGATTAAATTAGTCTTATAAAGTGAGTTTGGGAGCATGTTTTCTTTTTCAAATGCCTCTTGAATCATTTGCTGAGGGCTGGGAGTACCTTTCCTTGAATGCTTTGTGAAAATTGCCAGTGAAGCCATCTGGTCCTCGAGTTCTCAATGTGGGAAAATTTTTGACAACTAATACAATTTCTTTAATGTTTATAGTTCTATAAGGTTTTCTGTTTCCCCTTGAGTTGGAATGGTGAGTATAACCTATTATAGAACACAATCTATTATATTTTTATTGTACCTCATATTTTAATAGAATCTGGGTTATTTCATCTATATTTTCAAATTTATTTCTATAAAACTGCCTATAAATCAATATTTTTATCTTAAATGCCTGTAGCTTCTACACTTTTACATTCTTAATATAGTTTGTGTCATTTCTTTTGTCTGTGCTTCACTCTCTTCCATAGTTTGTCAGCTTTATTAGTCTTTCAAAGAGGAGTTTGTCTTTTTAAATTCTCTTGTTATACTGTATTAACTCTCTATATGTTAATTGTATTCATTAATTTCTATCCTTATACTTATGTTTATATATTTTTTATTTATTTTTGGTTCTTGGAGCTTATTTCACTGTTTTGTTTTCCTAATTCTACTTTGAATGATTAGCTTACTGAGTTTTAATAGTTTTCCTACTTTTCAAATATCAGCATTATTATATGGTAAGGCTATATATTTACCTCTTGTTTTTTTTTTCTGTTGTTTTATTTTTGCTTTGTTTTGTTTTGTTAATCCTCGCCATAGGATATTTCTCCATTGATTTTTTAGTGGAAGGGAAGGGGAAAGACAGAGAGAAACATCAATGTGAGAGAGACACATCAATTGGTTGTCTCCTGCAAGAGCCCTGACCAGGGCTGGGAATCAATCCTGCAGCCGAGGTACATGCCCTTGACTGGAATCAAACCAGGGACCCTTCAGTCCTCTGGCCAACGCTCTATCCATTGAGCCAAAGCAGCTAGGACTACTTACCTCTTGTTTTGTTAAATTTTTTTGTTTCTTCACCTCTTTCATTTCTGATTTTGTTTATTTGGGTCCTCTCTCTTTGCTTCTTGGTGAGCCTGGCTAAAGGTTCATCAATCTTGTTTATCCTTTCAAAGAACCAGCTCTTGGTTTTGTTGATCTTTTGTATTCTTTTTTTTTGATCTCTATGTCATTTATTTCCACTCTGATCTTTATTATCTCCTTCCTTCTGCTTATGCTGGGCTTTTCTTGTTGCTCTCATTCTAACACTTTGAGTTGTAGGGTTAGATAATTTATTACAATTTTTTCTTGTTTTTTGAGGTAGGCCTATAGAGCTATGAACTTTCCTCTCAAGACTGCTTTGCTGTGTCCCATAGACTTTGGGTTGTTGTGTTTTCATGGTCATTTGTTGCCATGATGCTTTTTATTTCTTCTTTGATCTCTTTGGTAACCCAATCATTGTTTAATAGCATGCTATTTAGCCTCCAGGTGTTTGATTTTTTTTTATTGTTTTTATTGTAATTGATTTCTAATTTTATGCCATTGTGATCTGAGAAGATGCTTGGTATGATTTCTATCTTCTTGAATTTGAAGAGACTTTGCCTGTGTCCCAATATGTGGTCTGTCTTTGAAAATGACCCATGTGGGCTTGAGAAGAATGTATATTCTGTGGCTTTGGGTGAAATGTTCTGAAGATGTCAATTAATTCCATCTGATCTAGTGAGTCATTTAGGATTGATGTTTCTTTGCTGATTTTTTGTTTAGAGGATTTAACCAGTGGTGTTAGTGGGGTATTAACTATGACAGTATTGCTGTCAATCTCTCCCTTGATATCCTCCAGAAGTTTTTTTTATGTATTTGGGTGCTCCTGTATTGGGTGCATATATGTTTACCAGAGTTACATCTTCTTTTTGAATTGCTCCCTTTAATATTATGAAGTGGCCTTCCTTATCTCTTGTTATGGCCTTCACTTTGAGGTCTAATTTGTCTGATATAAGTATTGCTACCCTAGCTTTTTTTTCATTTTCATTCAGCTGAAAAACCCTTTTCCATCCCTTCACCATCAGTCTGTGTGAGTCCTTTGTTCTGAGGTGGGTCTCCTGTAGACAGCAGATATATGGGTCATGTTTTCATATCTACTCAGCTACCTTATGTCTTTTGATTGGGGCATTTAATCCACTTATGTTTAAAGTTATTATTGATAGGTACTTGTTTGTTGCCATTTTTATTCTTTATGTCTGTGTTCCTTCTTCCCTTCCTATTTCTTCTTTTTACAGCAGACCCTTTAGCATTTCTTGTATTGCTGCCTTAGTGGTAATAAACTCCCTTAGTCCTTTTTTTTCTGTGAATCCCCTGATTTCAACTTTGATAGATATCCTTGCTGGGTACAGTATTCTTGGATTCAGACCCTTTCTTTGCATGACTTTGTATATTTCATTCCAGTCCCTTCTGGCCTGATGTGTTTCTGTTGAGAAATCAGGCGATAGTCTGATAGGAGTTCCCTTGTAGGTAACTTTCTTTCTCTCTCTGGCAGCCTTTAAGATTCTTACTTTGTCATTGGTGTTTGCCAATCCTATATAATAAAGAGGTAATATGCAAATTAACCCTCACACCCTCACAAGATGGTTGCCTACAACCAGGCTGATGGGGGGTTACTGAGGGACGACCAAACGACTGAACAGCAGGCTGTGTGGGGTGACCAGGCTGGCAGGGGGATTAGTGAGGGATAACCAAACGACTGACAGCATGCTGTGTGTGGTGACCAGGCCAGTGGGGGGCCTTGAGGAGGAACCAGGCCGGTGGCGGGGGGGGGGGGCAGTGGGGACAACCAGGCTGGCAGGGGGGGACAGTTAGGGGTGACCAGGCCAGTGGGGGGTCCAGTTGGGGGCAACCAGGCTGGCAGGGAGGGCAGTTGGGGATGATTAGGCTGGTCAGGGGGTGCAGTGATGGGTGACTAGGCTGGCACGGGGGGCAGTTGGGGGCGACCAGGACAGAAGGGGGCAGTAAGGGGTGACCAGGCTGGCAGGGAGGGGGCAGTTGGGGGCAACCTGGCTGGCAGGGGGTCAGTAGGGGTGATCAGGCCCGCACACAGAGGCAGTGAGGGGCAATCAGGCTGGTGGAGGGGGGCAGTTAGGAGCAACCAGTCAGGTAGGCAGGTGAGCAATTAGGAACCAGCGGTCCAGGATTCTGAGAGGGATGTCCAAATTGGAGAAGGTTCAGGCTGGGCTGAGGGAACCCAGGTCTCTAGTTTAATTATAATGTGTCTTGGTGTCGGTCTTTTTGGGTTCATCTTGTTTGGGACTCAGCTTCTTGGACTTGTGTGAGTTTTTCTTCTTCCCAATATCAGGGAAGTTTTCTGTCATTATTTCTTCAAACAGGTTTTCTATTCCTTGCTCAGTTCCCTCTCCTTCTGGGACCCATATTATGTGGATGTTGTTTTGTTTCATGTTGTCCCAAAGTTTCTTTAGGCTCTCCTCCTGTTTTTTAAGGTTTTTTTTTTTCCAGTTGCTACTCTGGTTGGGTATTTTTTCCTATCTTGTCTTCTAGTTCACTGATGTGGTCCTCCGCTTCTTTTAGTCTACTGTTGTTGCTTTCTATTTTGTTCTTTATTGCAGAAATGTCATTTTTCATTTCTTCTTGGTTCTTCTTCATTTCCTCTTTGTGGGAACCCCTTTCATGTCCCGCGTGGTTCAGGGTTCAGGTTCAGGGTTTGGGTTCTGGAGGAGGCCGCACACAAATGAAAGAGACTAGAAAAGTATTAATTTGGCAATATTGAGGGCCAGGCGGGAGCCCAACTCTAGTGGGAGGACTACTCCCTGCTCCGGCCTTGCTACCCCTTTTATTAAGGTTTGGGATCTACCCATAGAGGCAGGCAATTCCAGTAATAGCCAATCAGCAAGGATTTACATAAGACTGACAGGTGGAAATTGCTTCAGCTACCAATGTCTCAATCAGAGGACAATGGGTGGCTTCCGACACCTCTTGGTTCTTACACATACAATAGGTCCTCGGGTTATGTCAGAGATCCATTCCTACGGCATGACGTAACGCGATTTTTGCCATAAGTCGAACCCACCTACATAAGCACCTATGTCACTCACATGGAGCACATACACAGCAGTACATAATGAAGTGAAACAGTAAAAAAAAATTAAAAGAAAGATAACAATTCCTGACTTTTACTTGTGGTAAATAAATAATAAAAAACATAAAGCACATATGCATATATGTCGAAATGACAGAACTTTTTTATATATATAAATAAAGGGGAAATGGTGATGTAATCATGAAACTACATACATCGAGTCTGATGTAACCTGAGGACTGCCTCTTTTGTTGAATTTGTCTTCCAACCTTTTCAGCATCCTTATGACCATTGTTAATTCTTTCTTTGACATATTGCTTGCCTCCATTTCATTTACTTCCTTTTCTGGTGATTCCACCTTTTCTTTCGTATGGGGGCTGTTTCTTTGTCTCTCCATGTTCGCTCCTCTCAGGGTGTCTGGTTATGTAGCTCTGTCTCTCCTGCATTGACTTAAAGGCACAAAATACAATACAACAAGACACAATGCACAGGGCACCAAACACAAATGTATTCACAATACCAATAACCCCAAACAAAAGTGACCACCAGAGAAAAGAGAATTAGGAGATAGAAAAGAATGTAAAAATGATATTGATAAAGGGAAAAAATGTAAGAGAGAAAAGAAAGAGAATAAAAAAGAAGGGGGAAAATATATGTATATGGATAGAAAACTCCAAAAAACCAACAACTAATCCAAAAAATGCAAACAATAAATGCCCAAACAACAAATACCCAGCTTAATCCGAGGAAGCAGAGTAGCTGTGTTTAATTTGCCAATTCTGGGTGGATATTATTCAATTCAGCTGTTCCTTCTATCTGCTCTGTGAGAAGAATCAGGTCCTGTCTGCGTATTCAGCCACCATTTTGTCTCCTCCTGGACAAACTTTTCAGGCGTCCGCAGCTGGGGATGCTGAAGTCTGAGTGTTCGTGGGTTCACAGCTGAGGCAGCTGGTCCCTGGGCGTTGTAGTTGTAGGGTCCCGGGAGGTATCCGAGGTCTCCCCAGTTGAAGGTAAGGCTGGGCTTCTGATCACAGCTGCTCTCCCCTTCAAGATGGTGAGGTTTCCGTGGCAGAGCCAGCCACTCTGGGAGAGATTTCAGCAGTAGTAGAGGCTGCCTAGCCAGGGGAGCCTGGTCCGCCAGTTCCCAACAGTCCTGTGGAATATAACTGTCCCTCATTCACAAATACAGACACTCCCTGCACGTCCACGCACTCTCCTTTCACTCTCTCACTCACACACTATCTTGCAGCCTGTTGTCCCGTCAGCCACCATCTTCTTCCTCTCAGATTTTATTCTTATAAAATAGATATTAGGATAGCATTTATGCTTGGCCTCAACTTTGGTTAAATATTGAATTTAATACCCTGCTGAAATGTACATTTAATGTACCTCCAGAATAAACCTAGAGAAACCCCTATCTGTGTGCATCCAGAGATGTGCTCAAAATTTTTCATAGCAGCACTATTCATAAATTTTAAAAGCTGGGAATACAAATGTCTATCAATATTACATTGAATAAATAAATCATGGTATGTTTATACAATCAAATACTGCTTAGAAGCAAAAAATAAATAAACTAGAGATAGGGATGAATCTTATAAACCTAATTTTAATGAAGAATCAAGTCATTGAAGAATGCATGTGGTATAATTCCATCCATGTAAACTCAAAACCAGACAAAATTAAACATATGTTGTCTGAAGATACATATGCAGATATTAAATCTATTTCTAAAACAGCAAAAAAATATTTATTAATACACAATTTGGATTTCTGCTTACCTCTGGGAAGGAGACAGTGGAATTAAATAGTTGAGGAGTGCTTAGAAAGCTGTAAGTTAGTGCTAATGTCCAAGTTCTTGAGTTAGGTGATGAATTTATAATTTCATTATATTATTATGAAATGGAATAGAAATAGCAGTCTATGGTAGACCAATTATAATAGTGTGCCATGAACCAAGAATTATAACTAATACAATTCTGTGCACCTGGGACCCATAGAAAAAGCAAGCAAAACCAAGAAATGATTATTGCAGAAATTCATAGTCATGCATCCTTATCATGGCCACCACTGCTGGGTGAGGGCAGGGACTATGCTTAGGAGCCTCTTATGGTACCTGCCACATTCTAGTTCCCATCTAGATGGTGGTCATACAATGGTTCACTTTGTTATTGTTTAGTAAAGTGCATTTATATATTTTCTGTATATATAAAGTAGTCCATAATTTTTAAAAGACATACACAGAGACACACAGATACATACATATTACATATGCACTTGTGTGTAAAAAACACATCGGGGAAGTTTGGTGGGAGTGGACAGTGGTGGTAGTCACTGGGGATGGGGAATCAGGAGTCAGTAAACCTGTTTCTAACAAGCCAGTGGTTTTGTCAGTTCTGCTTACACTCCCTATGTAATTGATGGTCATGAAAGGAAAACTGTACACTTACTGCCAAGGCTTAGAACAGCTCCATTGGACTCACATCACCTGTATAACCATTTTTATTACACAGGATAATTTATAGTACATGTACTTACAGTGATTTTCCTCTGCGAAACCAAAGCAGCAAAATTTCCACAGGCATCAGTTAGCATCGCCTTATATATCCGCTGCCAGTTTCACTCCATTATTTACTATTTGTATCCCTCTTGACTGGTTCTGTTTCCACTGTACTTTATTAAAATGTATTCATCATTTATTAAACACAGTTTTGGAAAAGGAAATAAATCATCCACAAGTGCACCAGACTGAGATAACTATATTAAGTTCTGCACATTTTATTTCCACTCATATATTTTTAACCAGATATAATCCTTATGTAAATAGTATTTTAATTCCACTTTTTTCTCTTCACATCATAGTGTAAACATTTTTCCTTGTTATTCATGGCCTTCATAATTATAATTTTAGTGGCTGAATAATAGTCCATAGACGTAATGGTTCATAATTTACTAAACAATTTCATAACTGTTTTATACATATAATTGTCTTTCGGAGACATTTTGTAGCTGTTATTATGAAGCTGCTGCAATGAACATTTTCTTGCATGTAGATGTTCTGCTTCTGTGGAATTATTTCCTTACGACACATTCCCCGAGGTGAGATTTGGGGGTTAAGGGCTATGACTGTCTCTATAGTTCTTCCTTCGTGTTGCCATATTGCTTTCAAAAGGATCATAATAGTTTACAATTACTGTACAAAAGTGCCCATTGGAATGTAAGCAACTGGCATTCGTGGGATTAATCATTTCTGCTATCCTGAATTCTTTCACTTAAGATAGAAATTTTCAATGCTTTGCTTTGCTTTTCTCCATTTTCAAGAAATTAAAACTCTCCTGAATCTGGCTTGTCCAAAGTTCTTCACCAACCGGAGTGATGGCCACAGCAATTTGCATTGGGCAAAACCCAAACCTGCAGGCTCCCCATCTCCACCACATGCTGTTTCTCCTGTGGCAGAAGCTCATCCCGCAGTAACCGGGCATTTGTTACAAGGAGTCCATGTTGCACGGGATTCCTGCCTTGCCCAAGTATATGTCAATAGGTCCTTGAAGGTACATTTTTAAGATATTTATTCCCAAGTGAACATTCCCTATTGGATAAATGCTTGTTTTCCTGTTTAGATCTTGGAAATTCACCTTCTCTCTGCAACCTCAGCACGTCCTATTTCTAGTTTATTCTTTTTTTTTTTTTTAAATATATTTTATTGATTTTTTACAGAGAGGAAGGAAGAGGGATAGAGAGTTAAAAACATCGATGAAAGAGAAACATCGATCAGCTGCCTCTTGCACACCCCCTACTGGGGATGTGCCCGCAGCCAAGTCACGTGCCCTTGACCGGAATCGAACCCGGGACCCTTCAGTCCACAGGCTGACGCTCTATCCACTGAGCCAAACAGGTTTTGGCTCTAGTTTATTCTTAAAAAAAACAACACAAAAAAACTTTAAAAGCATTTCTTTTCAAAAGCGTTCTTTACTTCTACCAGTATTTCAACATGGGCCAGGCTGTTTGAATTTAACATCTTGTCAGGGTCACTTTCTGCCATCCCCATTTAGACGCACAAGAACTGGAGAGGCCAGAACCAAGATGCATCGGGTAAGCCCAGGCCGCAGCTTCTTGGTTCTGGTGGGAACTCCACCCACCAGCATTCTGGTGACATCAACTATTCCTGGGCCCACCCAAAACTCTCCATCAGGGAGTCCACATACCTGCTGGGGGGAGCTTAGAGAGTCACCAAAATTGACACCGGAAATTTGGTACCAATTTTACCCTTTTTTAAATAATTAACTCCTAAATGGGAATTCTCTCCTATTTTCTTTTTTTATTTCATTCTTTCAACATCTTTTTGTATTTTACCCCCTTTCCAACGTATACAATGGAACTCTGCAACTTGCCCAGAGCCCCTGGGGAAACAAACCCCCAATAAATTAATTTCAGTCATAAAAACACATACTTGAAATGGAAAGTCATTTGTTCTACAACCAGAGACATACACCAACAAATAATGCTGATCAAAGTATTTAAATTAATACTTCATTGTATACAATGTTAAAATCCTGAAAAGGTAACTTTCATTTTATTTTATTACTAGAGGCCCAGCACGCGATCGCCTCCCGCAGCAGGAGGAGGCACCCCACGGGGGGCTGGGACCTGCGCCTGTCTCCTGCAGTACCATCAGCCTCGGGAGTCAGGCTGGTTGGCACCGCGGAGGGGCGGGGCCCACGCCTGACTCGCAGCGTCCCCTGACCCCCCTGCCTCTGTCCACTCTGGGGCCGCCTGAGCCACTGCGCCAGCTCAGGCAGGCCCTCCCTGCCTCTGTCTCCATCTCCGGGCCTAATTTGCATATTACCTCTTTATAATAGAGATTTTATTTATTGATTTTTAAAAATCTTTATTGTTGGAGTATTACATATATCTCCTTTTCCCCCTGTTGACCTCTTCTAGCCTGCCCCTGCTCGCCCTCCTCCCCCCAGGCCTTCACCATCCTACTGACTGTGTCATGGGTTATGCATATATATGCATACAAGTTCTTTGGTTGATCTTTTCCCACCCACCTTTCCCTCTGAGATTCAACAGTCTGTTCCATTATTTATTGATTTGAAGAGAGGAAGAGAGAAAGAAGGGGAGAGAGAGAGAGAGAGAGAGAGAGAGAAACACACACACACACACACACACACACACACATTGCTTTGTTGTTCTACTTATTTATGCATTCATTAGTTGATTCTTACATGTGCCCTGCCCAGGAATCGAACCCACAACCTTGGCATATCGGGATGATGCTCTAGTCCAGTGGTCGGCAAACTCATTAGTCAACAGAGCCAAATATCAACAGTACAACAATTGAAATTTCTTTTGAAAGCCAAAATTTTTAAACTTAAACTTCTTCTAATGCCACTTCTTCAAAATAGACTCGCCCAGGCCGTGGTATTTTGTGGAAGAGCCACACTCAAGGGGCCAAAGAGCGCAGTTTAACGACCACGGCTCTAGTCTAACCAACTGAGCTACTCAGCCAGGGCAAGAAAGTAATGGTAACTTTCTTCTCATCTTCCATGTATCTATCAAACATTTGTCAGAATATGCTGCAGTAGAACGGATTGAAACTTGCAATTTAGAAACCATGTCCTTACAAAAAGTATCCACCCCAGATAACATCCTACCTTTCCTCTTTTTTTCTGATGAATGTTTTGGAAGGGAATTGCCATTTCTATGCTGTAAAACAGCAGACATACCAGGTTAAAAACACACAAGCAAAGGCAAAACTGTTTCAACTGCTTTTAGGCAACAGCAGGAGCCTCCCATGGGCAGACCTCAATTTCAATGACATTGCATAATTTGAGAACAATTCACCATGTAAAAATGGGCATTGCAATGTTCCCTTTAACACATTATCACCTCTGATATCATTCTTCTGTGCCTTTTTAAACTCAAATTAATTTTCATTCATAATTTATCAGTAAGTGTATGTCAATCCCATATTGGAACTTGGGTTTCTACCTGAAACATTTTTCTTTTAGACCTAGCTGCAAAGTTGATATATCTAATTTCAGAGCAGTTGTATACTGAACTGTAAAAACCTATATGTTACAGCAGATAAATCTCTGAGCTTTAATTTTTCATGAAGATAATAAAACTTTCAGACTGTGTTTCTATGTATAGCAGAAATTACTGTCAACATTGTAATATCGGCCTGGTTCACAGAACACAAAGTAACCTACAGAAGTGGCAAGAATATAGTCAAGTTTGTGATAAGTTTGCAAGATGATAGATGGTTACTGGAGTTAGTGGGGTGATCACATTATAAGGTATATAAATGTAGAATCACTATATTATACACCTGAAATTAATATCCTATATAATAAAGAGGTAATGTGCAAATTGACCCTCATGCCCTCGCACAAGATGGCCGCTCCCATGTGGTCAAAGACAGCCACACAAGATGGCCAGCAAAGGAGGGCAGTTGGGGGCAACCAGACTTGCAGGGAAGGGAGGGCAGTTGGCAGGGACCAGGCCTGCAGGGGAGGGCAGGTAGGGGCAACCAGGCTGGCAGGGGAGGGAGGGCAGTTACGGGTGACCAGGCTTGCAGGGGAGGGCAGTTGTGGAGGACCAGGCCTGCAGGGGAGGGCAGGTAGGGGCAACCAGGCTGGCAAGGGAGGGAGGGCAGTTGTGGGGACCAGGCTTGCAGGGGAGGGCAGTTGTGGAGGACCAGGCCAGCAGGGGAGGGCAGTTGTGGAGGATCAGGCCAGCAGGGGAGGGCAGTTAGGGGCAACCAGGCTGGCAGGGGAAGGCAGTTGGGAGGGACTGGGCCAGCAGGGGAGGGCAGTTGGGGGCAATTGGACTGGCAGGGAAGCAGTTAGGCGTCAATCAGGCTGGCAGGAGAGTGGTTAGGGGGTAATCAGGCTGGCAGGCAGGTGAGCAGTTGGGAGCCAGCGGTCCTGGATTGTGAGAGGGATGTCTGACTGATAGTCATCCAGACATCCCCTGAGGGGTCCCAATTGGAGAGGGTGCAGACTGAGCTGAGGGACACTCCCCCCTCCCCCATGCACGAATATCATGCACCGGGCCTCTAGTAACTAATATAATATGGTATACCAACTACACTTAAATTGTTTTTTAAAAGTAAGCAAGAGTCATTGGAAGACTGGATGAAGAAGTTTAAAGAAATAACAAGGATACCAATAGGAATACTGGGGATAAAGGTAGGCCAGGGGTATCAGAGTAAGCCTATGTGTAATTAGATCTGTGGGGGACACCCATTTTCACATTTTTAAAACAAGTAATGTTAGGTTTTTGAAATATCTTTCTGTCCCCCCTCCCCCTCCCCCATGAAAGCAATTGAGTTTTGGTTTATGGAACACACATACTTTCTAATTCCAAGCCCTGGAACCCCAGAAAACTGTAAATGTTTCTAAAGAGAAAAAGTAAAAATAAAAACAATTACCAACAAATTGGTATTAAAATCTCACATGAAACACTAGATTTTGGAAAACAGCAGAGCAATGTCTTTAAGCTATGTCTATTTTGAACATAGATTTGTTTGCCAGGCCAGCAAATGTAGGAATATAGTTCTAGACACACAAGGGTCAGAAGGCATACCACCCAAGATTCCCTTCTGCCAGAATATACTTCTACAAAATAAAAATAAACCCAAGCAGAAAGGAAGCATGGGATGTAAGAAAAAAATAAGCGAAGGACCAAAAGTGACTAAAATGACCCAAGGACTAGTGAGACAAAGAGCTGTTCACTTCTATGCTAATTAAGGTGTTGTGAATGCTTCAGTTCTGGCCATGATGGAGTATGAGGGACTGGATTAACAACCCTACTTTAAACAACTGGAAAATCAGACAAAAGAGATGTAACATTGGTTTTTAGTCATTGGACAACAGAAACATAGGATAATGTTGCCTGAACGTAAAAAACAAAACAAAACAAACAAAAAAAGGGAGCCCTAGCCGGTTTGGCTCAGTGGAGATAGAGTGTCAGCCTGCAGACTGAAGAGTCATGGGTTCCATTCTGGTCAAGGGCACATGCCTGGGTTGCGGGCTTGATCCCTCGTAGGGGGTGTGCAGGAGGAAGCCAACCAATGATTCTCTCTCATCATTGATTTTTCAATCTGTCTCTCCCTCTCTCTTCCTCTCTGAAATGAATAAAGATATATTAAAAAAAGAGGGGGGGGGGGAATTTGAGTCTATCCCTCCATGAAAGCATTGAAAAAATGGCAAAAACTGCCCTGACCGGTGTGGCCCAGTGGTGAGAGCATCGGCCTGTACACTGTGGGGACATATGAGTTTCAGGCAGACTAGTGTGAACTTCTCAGTTTCAGAGCCTTGTATTATTCAGGTTTGCACTTTAAATTTACATACCCTAAAAAAAGTGTAGACTTGGCATCCAGAGCTTCAGATGCAACAGGTCTTAGACATGTTATTTAAAAATGGCCACAAACCACAAACTGGAGATAATTCTTCCTACTTTTCAAGTGCTTTAGAGAACCATTTAGCCCAGTGGCATGGCTCAGTGGTTGAGCATCGACCTATGAGTCAGGAGGTCACTGTTCCATTCCTGACCAGAGCATATGCCCGGGTTTCCGGCTCAATCCCAGTAGGGGGCATGCAGGAGGCAGCCTATTAATGATTCTCCTCCTTGATGTTTCTATCTCTCTCTCCCTCTCCCTTTCTCTCTGAAATCAATAAATTGATCACACACACATAATTTAAACTGTATATAAAACATGTGGAACAGAGTATATTTTTAACAAAGTATAGGGTTATTTGTCCTCTGAGATTGGGAAAGCAGTATTGTCATCCTTATAATCAAACATGGAAGGACATAAAGGTTTTGCCTGTGGGCACAGAGCAGACACAGCAACCCTAGCACTCAAGCCCGGATCTTCTGACCCTGAGTCTGTCAGACTTCTGTGTGAGTCTATGCTAGGCAACACAGCAATGTGGCTAACAGCACAGATTTTAGAGTTAGGTTGCCTAGGTTCAATTTCAAGTCAGCACCTATGTAACATGGAGAAGTTATTTAATCATTTGGTGCATCAGCTTACTCATCTGTAAAATGGAGAAACTAAGACTGCTTACCTCATAGGGTAGTGGAGACAATTCATGCATTGAGGTGCTTGGCACATAGTAAGTGCTCAATAAGTGCTGGTTATTATTACACTGCTTTGTCCAATTAACCTGAATAGGTCATTTTTGTGGGGTGTTTTATAACCAACCTACTTCTCAGCAACTATGGAGCAGGCTGAAAATCATTTCAATAAAAGCAGATTATGTTAAGAAACAATAAAAAAGAACCAAACACCATAAGCTAAATCTCCCCTAGCTCTGTGACTCCCTGGGCACAGGGTGCATGAATTCAGTTCCAAATGCCAATCAAACTGTCCTTGCTCTTAGCCTGGTGTTGAGGCCAAGGTGTTTTATCTTGATTCCACTGTGGACAATTCTGAAACTGGCTGAGTCAGCAAAAGCTTTTCACTCCCCCTGACAATCCAGTGTTTAAATGTAATTAAAAGTAGCACCATCAGGAATAGGATTGAGATTTTTAACAACTCTGTTCTCTGGCAAGACATCTCAGCATAGTTCTTGGTGCTAATGTAGCTCTTGGTGTCTAATTACCCTGTCACCCAAAGGAGCTATTAGTCTCCTCCTTTAACGGATAAATGTGAAGCACAGAAGTATCCCTCAAGATGAAGGATTAAACCAAAGAAACCTGAAACAATTCAAAAGAACATATTCACCCCTATGTTCATTGCAGCATTATTTGCAATAGCCACGATTTGGAAACAGCCCAAGTGCCCATCAGCAGATGAGTGGATAAAAAAGCTGTTGTACATTTATACAATGGAATACTACTTGGCTATAAAAAAGAAGGAAATTTTACCTTTTGTGATGGCATGGTTGGACCTGGAGAGCATCATGCTTAGGTGAAATAAGCCAGTCAGAGAAAGGTAAGTACCATATGATTTCACTCAGATGTGGAATCTAATGAGCAAAATAACCAACCAAACAGACTGACAGTTGTTGGAGGGAGGTTGAGGAATTGGGTGAAAAAGTGAAGGGATTAAGCAAAAAAACAAACTCATAGACACAGACAACACTATGGTGATTACCAGAGGTAACGGGGTTGGGGGAGGTAGAAGAGGATAAAAGGGGGATAAATAGTGATGAAAGGAGACTTAACTTGGGGTGGTAAAAATACAATACAATATATAGATGATGTATTACAGAATTGTACACCTGAAACTTATATAATCTTTTTACCAATGTCACCCCAATAAATTAAAAAAAAAGTTTTTTTAAGAGAGAGAAAAAAGAGATGAAGGATTGAAAATATTTTGCGATGTCATTACTTACATACTACATGGCTCATAACCAAGATGACAGATCCAAATGGTGACTCAATGAGCTGACAGCTTGAAATCTCAAAGCTTCATTCACCAAAGAATGGCAGCAGGGTTTGGTGGAGAGGAGGAAGGGTGACAACCGAGAGAAAGGTAGTGAAGGGTTTTTGTCTACACATATGTAGATGTGGCCTCGTAGAAACAGGCTTCAGAGAAGGAGTGCTAGACTGGTTGCATAGCCTGATCAATACAAAGCAAGGACCCTAGCTGGTCTGGCTCAGTGGATAGAGCGTCGGCCTGTGAACTGAAGGGTCCTGGGTTTGATTACAATCAAGGGCATGTACCTCGGTTGCAGGCTCAAACCCCATCCCTGGTGGGGGTGCAGGGGCATATTCCGGAGGTAACCAATTGATGTGTCTCCCTCACGTCATTGTTTCTCTCTCTCTGTCTCTCCCCCTCCCTTCCACTCTGTAAATTTCAATGGAAAAATATCCTCAGGTAAGGATTAACAAAACAACAAAAAATAATACACAAACACACACACACACACACACATACACACACACACACACACACACACACACACACACCAATGAGGCAAAGAAAATGACTGTTAGGTGGTGAGGCACTTTTCACAATCATTATAACCTGTCTTCACTAGGGCCCTCTAAAATAGGTAATCTCACCATCATTTTGCAAATGACAAAGCCAAGGTCCCAAGAGAGGTTACATACACTGAAAAAGTCACAGAGCATATGTCAGATGCAGGATTCAAGTCATTGTCTCTCTGGCCCCAAAGTGCCTACTCTTCCTTATATTAAGCAGTTCTTCTGTGAATGTAGAACGTTCCCAATTACTGCCCAGATATTTCAGGCAAAACAAAAGTTGCCCACATTGCCCACCTAGAAGACATTTGTCTGAGTGAAGCAGCAGTCACTTGGATTCTAAATTAATCTCTCTCTCTCTCTCTTTCCCTTTCATCCACTGTGGAGAGAGATCCAACACATATGAGAATAGATAGATAAAAGCAGTGATTAGAAGAAAGGGTGTGAATACAAACTATGAGAAAGCATGAAAGTGAGGTTCTCTACTTATAATTGGCTTTAATTTGGAGTTAAGTACATGAAAAGAGATGCTACACCCAGCCCTTTATGTATGATGATCAGGAAAGTGATTTTAAGATGAAAATTCATTAGTCTACATATCTGCTCCTCCCTGAAACTCTGAGCACTTATTCTCATATTTTAATAAGATTTTACTACAGTTCAGACAATAGAGCTCTTATAGCTGTGAATAACCCACTGGATTCCATGCCTCTTTGTAAATTCCCAACAATTAACTAATTTGCCTAATGACACAATGCTGGAGGAGGTAGATGATTTTTGTCACAGGTGCCAATGAGTGGAAATTTTTAATTGCATTGCCAATCACAACTACTTGAGACTCATTTTTTTTTATTTCTCCACTTGTCACTTTCCTTTTTCTATCTTTCTTGTCTTCTGCTCACATGTCATCTCCCCCTCTCTTTCTTCCAATATCAACCCTGCAAGTGGCCCTCAAAGATAGAGTTTCCTCATTCCTGATTAAAATATCCAAAGATTCACATGTATTTTCTTTTTCCCAAGAGCCTACTACTAGATTCTGACCACACATTAGTTACCTTTGGAATAAGTTAATACCCCTAGATGATGTGAATCAACTTTTCTAGAGTAATGGCTTGAACTGCCTGGTCTAAGCCATTGTCATCTTTCTCTGGGACCACTTCAATGGTCCCTTTAGTGGCATCCCTAGTTACACTCTGCCCCCTGCAATCTATTCTCACACAGCAGCTAGAGGGTTTGTTGCCGTTGTTCTTATTGTAGTTTTTTAATACAAATCCATGTGCTGATTTTTGAAGAGTCCTTTAGAGGACTCTTTAAAGTTCTCCAATGGTTTTGACCACACATTAAAAAAAAAAGAAAGAAAACCTACATAGGAAAAAGCTGGTCCCTGCCTCCCTCTCTATCTTCTCTCAGCTCATCTTCCCCTCCACCATCTATTCCAGCTACAATGGCCTGCTCTTTGCTCCTGTACACGGCCAAGCCCTTGCACTGGCTGATGTCTCTATGTTCTTCTCGGAATCTTCCCATGGCCATTCCTTTTGACATTCACTGTTTCATGTTGTTTTCTGAAGGAGGCCCCTCTGCCCATTCAAACAAAAGCATCCCTCAACTTCCATCTCTGACATCAGCCAGTTATGCTTTTATGATATTTTGTTTATTTCTATATTTTCTGTTCTCTTTACATATCCACTATAAGTCCTCCATGAAATCTAGAATTTTCTTGTGTTGTTCACAAATCTCCATGCATGCCTGACACATAACAGGTGATTTTACATATATACATATATATATACACATATATAAAACAAATGAATACATATTTACAGTGTATTTTAATAGAAAATTGCCTAAAAATAGTATGTCTGCATTTTTATAAGTGTGAGAATGTGTGTATGTGCCTCTGTGTGTGTGTGTACAGAGTAAATATTAAAGTAGCAAAAAATAATAACTGGTTATCTCTAGGTTATTATAAACAGTTTATCTTTTTTTGTGTGTGTAGTGTCTATAATTTCTAAATGTTCTTCAGTTATTATGGATTTGCATTATGTTACCAGGCAAGATCTTACTCCTCAATATTTTTATTGAGTCTGCCCAGCAGTGTAAAGCGAGAGCCAGCCCACCCTCCTTCCCCATTTTCAGTTCATGATACCTGGAATGTCGACCATTAAATTGCTCCCCTCTACCTGTAGTTTGTGTGAGAGCGTAGGTGACACAGTAACACACCATGATAGCCATTGAGTCAAACAGAAATCTAGCTAACCATGAAATTCCTAACCCAAGAAACATCCAGTGGCACCTCATACACAAACGGGAACAAGGTGCATGCAAATCACACAGAACTGCAGCCCCCAGCAGAAAGCCTGAGAGTGCGGGCACTCCATAAACCCCTACTGCATACAGTGAATTTTACAAAGTTTATTGTTCTAAGTAAAATAAGAGGCAGACCACACAGCTGGATGCTTCCATCTCAAAACAGCTCTGGGGTTCTTGCTCTTGGCAAAATGACCTCATCAACCTGCAAACTTTGTGGCTTGAAGGGGATGGAAATATGCAGGAAAGTGAAGGTAGCCATGGCCTTGGTATCTTTTTGCTGTCACTTCCAAGATAGTTATTCCTCACTTCACAATGAAGGACTGGAAAAATGGCTCATCTGGAAAAAGGAATTGGATGCCTTTGATCTTTGCCACCCTTCAACAGTTCTTTAGGGGCACACGGCATTCAGCGGCAATCATTGTCATTTTCCCTGTCTCAGCAATAACAGCCAAATCAGCTTCGGTTAGGTGGTTATGCAAAATCAATTGTTCAATAGCATAATTATCAGCTATTCTGAAGAGATTGAATTTATCGATGAGAGTCAGCAAGCCCCATGTATATGATATATCAGGGATAAGGCTTGAATTACTAACTGTTCAGTGAACACACTGGGCCTCTGCAATTTTCATTGTGACAAATTGTTGACCCAAGATAGATTTTCTGACCGGTCCACCATCATATTGTTCGGCTAGGGCAATTCCGTTGCAGGCGATAGTGGCTGTTACTGACACTTGCGCGGGGAAAATAAAGCTAAACATGACAAGGCTAAGGCATAGCATGTTTTCAGATCAATAATCAGTACTTGTGCAAGTGAGGCTGGAATGTATAGAAGGAGCGCCTGATTTGTTTTTATTAAGGTGAAGTGGGTTTTATTGCAGCTGTTATGATCAATTGGAGGCGAAAGGGAGAGAGAAATCTACACAGAGAAGAGGAAGGTCTCCTCTCAAGGGCAGCTAGAAATCTGTCATGTAACCTAATCGTGCCAGACACACTGTGATCCGGGTCGTTCTTTAACCCAAAGGGTTTCCATCTGGACAGGAGCAGAGGAAACAGTGCGTGATTCTGTGAGCCTCACAGTAGCTGAAAGTTCCCTGTAATTTCTCCTCCCCACAGTCTTACTTAAAAGTGTCGTGTGTGATAACAAAAGGAACAATCTTACGGCTGAGGTTGGAATCCTACTCACATGTTTTCTACTCAAGTTCAGTATAATTATGCACAGCTCTGCCTGTGGGGAAAAGGAAGTGGATCTGTAAACAAATGATCCAGATTCATGACGTGAAGTTGAAAAGCAGATGGGAAATGTATGATTATTTGCACAAACATGTCAATGAGGTATCTGACTATGGGACTCAAATTCTCTCTCCTTCAACATTTATGCCCCCTCAGCTTTCAGTTGTTTGCAGAGGGATTAAGTGGTCGTGTCCGCAGCAGCTTCGGGAGGTAAAGCCTCATTAAGTCCATTGTTGGTTACTCGAAGTTTTCTGAGTTTGATAGCACTTCGTTTTTGACATTCTCTTTCCATCAGGAATGCCTTGCTTTCTGGAACTGCTAAGTCCCTGTTTATCTGCCTGCCCTACACTGAGAATGTGTCTGGCAGTGTATCCATTTGCCACTGTCCTGCGTCACCTGTGGGCCCCTCTCCTTCCATCTGCCTCCAGGTGCCTCTCTGTAGGCTCGTCAATCAGAACTTCTTTTCCACTACCCTGTCCTCCCACTGACCTTTGTCCTTGATCTCACCCCATATTCACTCTCCGGTCCTTCAGTCATTCTAAGTGACTTCAACACCCCCAGGGGGACCAACCACTATTCCCATCATCCTCCACTTCAACACCTCATTCCCACCCATGGTCTTAACTTCAGCATCACTTTCACCAATAACAAGCACAACCTCTCAATTCATCCCAGGGTCTAAATATTCCTTGTACTCTTCTAGCTCTCTTATTCTGATCCTCCCAATCCAACTCTCCTTTGCCCTGACAGGAAGGGTGGATGTGCTGATCCCCCACCATTTCAATGTCCTCATGTTTTCTGAATCTATATCTCCAATCCTGACCCTGCCATGAGCTACAAAAATACATTTATGACTACCTATGGCACATTTCTATTTTGGATATCTAAAAAGGTACCACAAACTTAATGTCTTAAACTGAGATCTTGATTTTTATCCCCCAAACTTGTTATTTCCCCAGTGTTCCCCATTTCAATAAATGTCACCACCATCCAGGAAGTTATTCAAACCAAAACCCCCAAATTGCCATTGTTTTTAGACACATTTTTTTTCCAGATTCTCTCTCTCTCTCTCTTCTTCTTTCTTCTTCTTCTTTTTTAGAGAGTAGGAAAGAAGGGAAGAGGGAGAGACACAGAGAGAGAAAAATCAATGTGAGAGAGATACATCAATTGGTTGCCTCCTGCAAGCACCCTGACTAGAGCTGGGGATCAAGCCTGCAACTGAGGTACGTGCCCTTGACTGGAATCTAATCTGGGACCCTTCAGTCTGAGTGCCAACACTCTATTCACTGAGTCAAACTGGCTAGGCTAGGACCTTAAATTACCATTTTTAATTTTTCTTTTTTTAATATATCCTTCATTTAATCCTTCAGCAAGTACTATAGGTTCAACCATCAACATATCTATTCTCACCATTTCCAACTTCTAAAGTTAGCTCTAGTTTAAACTAATACATCATCTCCTATTTTTTTTCCTGTTTCCTTTTTGTCTCCTAAATTGCATGCTCCACACTGCAGCCAGAATGATCTCAATGCTTTCATTAAATCACATCACTCACCACTGTCTTTCCATTGTAAAGGCATTGTGGAAGGCTTAATTTCTTGCTGATCTCATCTCTTCCTCCTTCTCTCTCACTTAATATATTCTAGGCACACAGGCTACCTTTCTGCTCCTTGACCACATCATTTTCTATCATAACTCAAGGTCTTTGCACAGGTTCTCCCTTCTGCCTGGACTCCTCTTACGCCCACATAGTAGTATGACTGTCTTCCTGTCATCACTGAGACTTTAGACCAAATAACATAAATGGAGAGAAATGTTTCCTAACACTATAAAGTAGCCTCTATTCCCCTAGGCACTCCCTTTGCCAATTCCCAATTTAGTGTGTCTGTAATACTTTGTGATATAAAAGTGTGTTACTAGTCCTGGCCAGTGTAGCTCAGTTGGTTGGGCATTGTCCCCTGCACTGAAAGGTTGCCAGTTAGATTCCTGGTCAGGGCACATGCCTAGGATGCAGGTTTGGTCCCCAGTGGGGAGTGTGCAGGAGGCAGCAGATCAATGTTTGTTTCTCACATCTCGAATCGATGTTTCTCTCTCCCCTCCCATCCTCTCTCTCTCTCTAAAAAAAAAGGAAAAAAATCTTTAAAAACAATAAAGTGTGTTGTTACAATAAATCTGTCTCACCATCCCCACCTGCCAAAATAATTAAAAGCTCCATAAGGTCAGGAAGTTGGGACACAGTATAGTTCTTCCTATATCTCTTGGACACAAAACAGCACTGAATGTAAAGCAATTCTCAGTATTTATTGAAGATGAAATCAATAAAATTACATTGAGAAAGGGCCTACAATTTAATTTTATGCTGATAAAGATGGAAGTGATGTGCTTCCAGACAAGGAAATGTATAAACATGATTTCAAAGAGGATGTTTGGCTATGTTGTAGCACAAAGCTCTCAAGCACATTAGAAGCACCCATTTTCATACAAACTTTGTGATCATCTAAATGCTTATGCTGATACTTCAATTTTATAACTATAAATGTTTAGAATTTTTTTTATTTCTGTGTTAGGGCAAGACAGCTGACACACCACAGGGTAAGCATAGTGATGTTTATACTTGTTTTAAAAGAGCCCATAGTTCACACATTTTATTAATTATTGCAAACTGGAATGGTTTTATTGGGTATGATCTTTGGGTTATATACCAATGTGACAAGGTTTATTTTATGTAATAGACACTGGGAATGTTAAAACAACATTTCAAGGATGTGCATTCCACAAAGTTGGTCAAGGATAACACATAAATATTGGTTAGCAGCAACCAGTTTTAATCTCTGTCATTTTTTTAACGCATGTCTATAAAGACATAAGAAAATAACTGATGAATTGTTGGAAATCATTAGCTAACAATTGATAGAGCTTGACTAGAGCTGTGCAGACTGCAATTGTACATCTCTCTAATCATTACTTGAATTTACTCTGGACCATGTGTGTTTAGGTAGTACTAGGTCATGCTTCATTTTGTTTGGAACCTGAAGAAAATGAAAAAAGATTGGGCAGAAGGCAGTTGCCATTTATAGTCAGAAAGATTAGCTCTTGTTAAAAATTAGATCCAATAAAAAATAGGATCAAGCTCCCATTGCAGCGTTCTCCTCTTCCTTCTGTGATTCCCTAACTCTTAATACTGTTCACTACCAACGTCACCCAGGCTGAAAGCTTGGAGTCATCAGAACTTAATTCTCTCTCTTCCTCGGATTGCCTCTTAAGCTCAGATTTCTTCCACTTCATTGGTTCCTACTTGTGCTTTTTTCTAGCATTGCAGAAACTATCTAATTAAATTACCTCCCAGCTTGCTGTACCCAATTCTATCTATTCCCAGCACTGAAGACTGAAGAGTGGGGAGGGGGGTGTTGCAGAGAGACAGGACTAAATCCCTACAGAGGTGCGCACGAGCTGCCCAAAGCCCCCACAGCCTCATTAAAACTGTAAGCTAAGAGGACCCAGTGAAAAAGGCCCTTGCCTGTGCCCTGGGAAATTCATCATTGGATGATCATACCATTCATGTCCAGTAATTCCCATTGAAGAAAAATTTTATGACATGGCATCCCCACTCATGGGGATTAGGTACCACTCCCCTGTGCTCCCTTAGCATCTAGGCACAGATTTATAAGGACCTGACCGCCACATTTATGGAGCTTATGTAATTAAAGCTTTGTTTGAACCATTTGAACCTCCAACCCAGATACTATCTGTCATCATTTTATCCCTGGTACATATTACAATGTCTAGCATATCATAGGAGCATAGACAAGCCCTTGCCATGTTAGAAGCATGCAATAACTCCTCGTTAACAAATTAATTAATGCATAATTGATTAATAAACCAGGTTGTTCAGGGGGCTTGAAGAGATGGCATTAGGGGCTTAATAACCTATTTTGGGGGGTACACAGATGAGGCATCAAGACTTCCCAACAGAACTCAAGCAGCTGATGATCTCAGTGCCTATTGTGGAAGAAAAACATTAGTTGTTAAATGCTTCATTTTTATACAATAAGAAACATATGCTAAGTCAACATAGAAGCAAGGTCTTAATTCTCTGCATTCGTTCTATGCTCCTTCAGAGTCTTGTGGATGGTACTTTATGCCTGGACTCTGATTCAAGCCAAGCGGCCTTGAAAATTCAAGGTTCCTTAATGAGGCAGCAGAACGTTCCCATGAGCAAGGTTTTGTTATCATCCAGATTTTACAGACAAAGAAACTGAGGTTTGGGAAAATTGAATAACTTGCCAAAGTCACAAAGCTAGTTAAGTGCAGAGCAGGAATTCTAAACCAGTTCTGTTTAACCCCTCAGCCTTGTCTTAAGCACCATGATATTCTACTTCTGCACCAAAGGTGAAGGTAAATATAGAAAAGAGCAGTACTTTTAGGTAGTTCCAGCATCATTAGTCAGATGAGGGTTAACTCCCATGTTAACTAGAGGACAACAGAAGGATCCCTACAATGGGTTGGTCAATAGTGAATCATATACATGTCACTTATGTTTGCCTTGAACATGTATCTTTGTGTTGCAGGAAGAAAATTCAGCAAGACATGCTACCTGCTCTGGAGAGTGCCTTAATGTGAAAGAGAGATAAAGATAAGTTTAGAATTCTCAGGAAATACTTGGAACAAACATTTGGTCCAGTCTGGAGTCTAGAAAGACTTTCTGGAGAAGCCAGTGCTGGAAGTGAAAAATCAGAAGAAAAGTAAAAAAGGTTTTCCAGGCTAAAGGAACAGGATGTACAAAAACTCAGAAGCTTGAAGTCATACAGTGGGTACAAAAATCTGAAAATACTTGGGTAATGCTCAATGCAAAATATGGAAATAAGGTAGTAAGAGTAAGATTGGAGTCACTCAAGGAATCAGGCAGACACAGAGAGCAAGCAGGAGGGAAGTTTATTAGAGGGAAGGGGGAATGGAGCCAACCAAGGAAGGTTAGGACTCAGCCTCCACTATTCTTGGAGTTGAATTTTATGTGCCAAAACCGCAAGGAGCAGAGGCTGGGGGATGTAAGTGTTCTAGTCTGAATTGATGGAGTTCGTTGTCCATTGAGGCTGTGGGCTGTAAGTGGCTGTTGTTATCCTTGGCCTGCTGTCTCTCCCTCAGTGCCGCTGCCTCCTGTTGTGCTGAATAGGGTGACCGCAGGCTGTTCCACGAAATGAGGCTAGGGGCCACTTTCTCATTTGGGACTTTTTAGTCCACCTGAGCCAAATGTCCTCTGCTGGCCTGTCAGTAAGCAGATGAATAAGGTGACTAAATGCCCAGATTTTCCTGGGATGCTAAAGTTTTATACCTGGATTTATCTCTAAGTTAAGTGTGAATATCCCTCAAAAGTATCCTGGTTTGGATGATAATTTATATGGACACCCTGCAGATGAGGCTACAGAGTGAAATAGAGGCCAAATCAAAAGAATCATTTATTTCACACTGAGAAGTTTCCAGACTTATCACAAATATAAAGAGATGATTTTAGGTAATTCACAAACTTTAAAAAATTTTAATAGCTGTCTATGTAATAAATATCCAAACCTGTAAAAAAATTTTATAACAGTTTACTTGAGCCCAGACTGACAATTGCCAGGAAGCAAGACTTCAAATGCTCCTGAGAATGACAGTTTTGCCATTTCTTTTATGCCCTTGAAATTAAGGAGGAAACATAAAGATTACAGGAAGGTGAGAGATAGCAAGGCAGGGATTGGATTATGAGATAGTTAACAAGATTATGTGCTCATTAGGGTGTGGTAACCTAGTTGCAGAGAAACAATGGACAGGGCTTGCTTAAGGCAAAGATTAGCCTTTTACTAAAGTCATTATATGCCTGGGGCATGACTACCCATCATGACCTGCCCAGTTAGGAATTTATAATCATACTAGAGGCCAGATGCTCAAAATTCGTGCAAAAGCAGGCCTTCCTTTCCCCGGCACCGGCTTCCCTCTGGCACCCAGGCCCCGACTTCATCTGGAAGGTTGTCTGGAAAGACATCCGGTCTAATTAGCATATTATGCTTTTATTATTATAGATCATTCTGTGAGGTTACTTTCCATAGAACCTCTTTTCATTCACATAGTTATATACATATGTTAATGTATATTGGGGAAAAACATAGCTAGCACATCAAACTCATGATTTCATGGACATTATTGTATTGAATAGACTAAAATAGTCACTGCTCTGGTGACGCATCCTACTTGGACTCAATGTATTCAGACCCAGTATTCTGACAGGAATGTTTCAGACCTTGAACACCGAAAACTTCTTTGACAATTCTAAAAGGTTGGAAAGAACACATCATATGGACTCTCCTATATAGAACAGTATTGGTATCAATATACTCTTTTCAACAGTACACCGACTTCCAGTGGTGCAGGACTACCACAACAATATGAAAGGACTGTGGAGATGGCCGAAATCTAGAAAGCACTGCAGTAGGAGTCAAGGAACCGATGAAGGGCTCCAGGCCAGGGATTTCCATGGGAATATTTTTATTTTACTCTCCTGCTTAAAGCGTTGCACTTTGATCCCTGATTGGAGTTAAGGAAGCAATGCTAAATGGAGAAAATCCAGGAAGAAAAGAAATTATTCTCATAATTCAAATAAATGGTGAAGACTTAAAAATAAAAGGTGGTAGTGGGGTGGAGAGAAAGGCAATTTTTGAGATACTGTATGTTTAGGGGCTAAAAATCAATAAGACTTGAAGATTGAGCAGAAGTGGGAGAGGAAAAAGTCTAGTTTGACTCCTAGGTCTCTGACTAAGGCAACTGCATAGAAAGTGGTTCCACCGACCACAACCAGGACTATAAAAAACAGCAGATTAGAAGCAGAAGACAGTGAATTTACCAGTTCTTCAGCCACAGCATGACCACATGGGAGTGCGAGATAGATGAGATGTTCAGAAAAGAGCATCACATTTAGAATAAGAAGAACTTGGTTCAAATTTTAGTCTCGTTATTTACTTCTGGAAAATGTGCATAATGTATCAGTAGGTTGTTGTGAGAATTAAATGAGAGGCCATGTGTGAAAGCACTTCGTAAATTGCAAAGTTTCAGTTGTTATTTTGAAGTAAATAAGCCGAAGTGATAATGAATTCGAAGAGTCTAAAGATGATAAAGCTCAAAGGCACACTTAAGGAAGCCTACCACATGGTCTGTTCTTACTGTGCTGCACTCGAACCACCTCCCACAGATGAGAATCTATCTTATTTTTAAAAACCTGAGAAAGAATCCCGATCACTTGATGAAATCCTCACTATTTATCAATACTTAGCCTAATTTTATTGTGCTTCTACTCCTTTTGTTCTATACCCTTGGGTCCCTTATATTATTGAAAACCCTTCAGGAGGGCTTTCCATCTTGTCTTCAGTAGGCTAAATGATACCTTATCTATTAAGCTATCTGCAAAGCTATTGAATGTATATATTTCTCAGAGTAACCAGCTTAAAGAAATAACAATTCCCCACCCTCTTAAATCCTTTCTGGAAAAAAGCAGGTTATAAATAAGGAAGGCTTATTGTGTACTATTTTTTTTTTTTCAAGCCTAAACATCAAGATTTGTCCCTTGTAATTTATCTGAGATTAGATCAGTACAAGCCATCCTAACCTTAGTTTCTTAACCTAACAAAAGTGGGTGCAGTGATGCCTGCCCTCACTCTAGCACAGGTGGGGGTGAAGCTGTGGTGATTAGCAGAACTAGGCAAGAGGGACAATAGTGCTGAAAGCACTTCACAGTGTAAATACCTACACTACTGAAGAAATGCTTATGATGTGTTAGCTTATTTGACTCCTTGAGAGCCCCAGGAGGCACATTTGCACATGTAATGCCACCACATCAGAGATGGAAAAAAGCAGACATGAAATGGTCAATTCTCATGTTCAAGATCCTATAACCGCCCTAACCGGTTTGGCTCAGTGGATAGAGCGTCGGCCTGCGGACTGAAGGGTCCCAGGTTCGATTCCAGTCAAGGGCATGTACCTGGGTTGCGAGCACATCCCCAGTAGGGGGTGTGCAGGAAGCAGCTGATCGATGTCTCTCTCTCATCGATGTTTCTAACTCTCTATCCCTCTCTCTTCCTCTCTGTAAAAAAATCAATAAAATATATATATATTTTTTAAAAAGATCCTATAACCAATAGGCGAGGGTGCCAAATCCTGGATCTACTGACTCTTACTCATGCATTGACTCATTCAACATGTTCTTTTAAGCACTTGTGTATGCGATGTGTTAGATGCTTGGGGGAAAAAAACAATAAAGAAAAATATATACCTGCCCTCCCACTGTCTTCCCCACCAGAGCTACAGTCTAGTAGGAAAGAAAAATAAATAAGGCTCCACCAAAAAATTTGTCAGAAACTGGTTGTCTGCTTCATATATTAAAAGCTTGGAATAACCTCTCTGATGAATTATTTGGAATATCAAAAATTTTAATGAATTTACAAATAAATTGTATCTCACAGATGTTATAGCTTGAGGCAAACACAAGTTGTCTAACCAATATCCGTACTGATAAAATGCTCCCCATATTTCTTACCAATAGAACCCTGAATTTGTTTGAAAAAGCAAAAAAGATACTCAAATTTTCCCACTTCTTTTGATGCTAATGCTGGCTATTTGGTTCTGTTTGGACTGAAGATATGGAAGTAAAAATCTACTTAGCTAAGATTTTAGGAAAATGATTGTTTTCCTAATAAAAAGGGACAGATTCAACTGTCATATCTCTTTTGTCCTTTATTTACCTTCCCTTGCCCTTCCCCACCCCCTGTTTCTTCATGAAATTGGATGTGATCCTCAGATAAGAAAAAGCTGTTTTATGAGCATAAGGAAGACAGTTAAACAGTGGGATGTCATAGCAGAAAGATAGGTGAAGTCTGGGTCCTTGATGACATCATAGAGCCAAAATACAGCACAGGATTATCTACCTCCAAACTTCAGTATGTAAGGAAAACAAAGCCCTATTCTGTTAACCCCTTGATGTCAAATTTCTATTCTGTGCAGCCAAAAGCAATTACCAACATATATGCAGCCTTTGTTTTATTAGCAATGAGGGACACCAAAGAGAATTTTTTAACATGAAAGAACAAAATGTCACAGAGAACCCTAGACTTCGTTTTCTTTCTCTACTATCTTAGCTTGGAAGCAACAAATGAGAATATAATCTATGATAATATAGAGTGACATACGACCTATGACAGTAAGTGTTCTTAATTGAGTTCTTTAAATTTTCTATTGATCTGGATGCCAGGGCACAATTTTAGGAATAGTGTAGATATTTCTAGGGTGGTTGTGTGGTATCTGGTCAGAATTGTTCCCTGAGTGCCTTAACCCTATTTGTGTGATATCCTACTGCCATGACAGAGTTTGTATACTTCCATATAGGAGGTGTATGTGAGATATTAGAGACACAGATGCCTATATAGTCTGACAATGGGGAGGCAAAACACATTCTCTTCAAGACTAGTCTACTTACAGGGAGATCTAGATTCACACCATCTTTATACAAACACAAGCAAGCTTTAACATCTTGGTCCTACTGAGATCCAGTGCAAAAGATAATGGAGGATCCCTACAAATGAGGAGCTTAAGGCTTCAAGTTCTCACCACTTTTTCTGACAGTCACAGATACTCTGAGATCTAGATGGCTTCATCAATGGGCCCCAACTGGTATGAAGACAGCAGTGTGAGCTGGAAGAGTGTTCTGCTGCCTCGGGCTATCCTAGAGAGGTGGCCATAGCACTCTCCCCTGATAAAGTGAGCAGAGAGGAGCCTGACACCAGTTAGAAGTAGCAGGACATGCAGAGATTGGGCTTCTAGTTTCATCAGTGGTAACCAGGTATATACATTTTGTACTGATTATCCAAAGTGGCCAGACATTCAAAAGCTGGAGACATCAGATGAATCCCCTAGCCCAGTGGTCGGCAAACCGCGGCTTGCGTGCCACATGCAGCTCGTGAGCTGCGGTTTGCTGCTCTGTTGACTAATGAGTTTGCCGACCACTGTCCTATACTACCCTTTACCTCTTTGCACACAATATGCCACAATTGCCTAATCCTCACAGCTTCCAACTACAGGGTAACATTTAGTCTAGTCCAGTGGTGGGCAAACTCATTAGTCAACAAAGCGGCAATGTGGCTCGCGAGCCACAGTTTGCCGGCCTAGACTTTTAAAAGCCTATACCTAAAAGCCAATCATAAATTTCAAAAATTGCACTAGCCCCGAAGTTCAAACTAAAGTAACTAAAGTATTCAGTTCTTGTTGCAATAGCTGGTTTTGTACCCCAGCTATTGCACCATTTTTTTTTATTTATTTTTTTTTTTTTTTACTCTCCCAGGGGTCAGTATAATGAGAAAATAAAGGAGGAGGGGCGGGGGAGGGGAAAGAAAGGAATATCTATGCCTTCTTACCAAGACAGCTCTTAATAAAAATTGAATAAACCTTTTGCAACTTTCCAATGAAATAAGGAGTCGTTACTTTAAAATCAGAGACAAAGTCTTTTCATTTTTTCAACAAATATTTATTAAATGTTGATTTTATTGGTCTGGTGCTTTTAATTATATTAATTGATTATATAATTCATTGTGCACATAAAGGTTTTGTATCATGCAGGTCCATGTGGCAGGTCTTGACCCTAGCCTGAACTTCCTGGCCAGCCAGCACGCTTCCTGGCCATGTTTCTCCTCCTATGCCTTTTCTTCTACACCCCTGCTACCAAACATCTTTCAAATGCAGATGGCATACTAACTAATTTTACTATTAGCTTAAGCAAAGCAAATAAGACATAAATCCTCTGCTGAAGAAGTCATACAGTGCATCCTAAAGCCCAGTTTTATATGCAATTTTTAAAGGATCTACTGTTTGGTGTGACTCATGACACTGTTCTCCTTTTATTAACTCAGAATTAATTATGTGGTCTCTTCTTTTCACCACCTGAGACTCTGGAATTGAATCCAGCATTTTACGAGGCCCTGGTCCTCTTTGCTGTGGTTGACACCCATCACTAGTATAGTGAAACTTACAGAAAGTCACCTCAGATCATCACTACCCCTACCCCCAATCCCACCAGAAGCTGGCTTAATGTTTATAAAGGACCCAGGAGGGCTAAATAGAGTTTCTGAGTTACAGTCAACTTTGGGTCATTGACCATGTATCAGTACAAAATTTTATGAAAACATTAAGTAAAAAGATGGTAGAGCAGTTCTGAAAATAACATTATAAGGGCTCAAATTAATCTCTTGAAGTAGAACATTTCACAACCCAAAGCTCTTGCCAGGAAATTCTTTTAGTCCATTGAAGCTTTGCTGCCTCTCCAAGTCTCTCCATGTCATTGAGATGTACCTGTTCAATAACTGAAGTCAATTTTCCTAGGCAGTTGTTTTCACAAATGTTCTCTTTTTATGTTTTTTCTTTTCCTTCCTTCCTTCCTTCCTTCCTTCCTTCCTTCCTTCCTTCCTTCCTTCCTCCCTTTCTTCCTTCCTTTTTCTTGATGTTCTTCTAATCTCCAATTTTTTCCAGTCTCTTGGTTTTCTTTGTCCCAAATGACATTTGCTAGGATTTTCAATTTAAGTCCAGAGGTAAATTTGATTTTCTGGTTGCTAATGGAAAGCACACAAGGCTACCAGAGAGTCTTTCTAACATGTTAGTCTGATCATATAAATCTGCTACACAAAATTCTTCACTAAGAATAAAATCAAACTTCCTCATCAAGGCCTTCATTTATTTATCCAATCAAACAAATGTGGTTTCACTGAGAGGTCTGTGTGTCAGGTATGGCTCTAGCACACAGAGATTTAATATTAAACAGGGAGCATATACCCTCATGGAAGTTACATTCTAGTGTGAAAGAGTGAGACAATAAAACAGAAGAGAGTACTATCACTTCTGATATCAATCATGAAGAAAATAAGGAAGTATAAGGGGAAAGAGTGACTGGGGAAGGGACTCTTTAGTTAAGATGCTTAAGGAAGGCCTCTCTTAGAAGGTGACATTTTACCTGATGACCCAATTAATAAACACTTAAGATCAAACTATTAGTTAAAAAATGAATGTTAACATTTTTTATTGGCTTTAAGAAATTTTGGGGCAATCAATTCACTTTACGTTACTGATACTCATCTACTTCTGCACTAATTGCAAGGGGCCTGCTGCGAAAGGGGAAATATTGTGTGTAGAGGGAAGAGGGGTGGGAAACACATTTTTTGAGTACACTCTATCTGAGTCATTGTGCTTGATGCACATTTCCCAATCCTCAAAAAACCCCATGAGACACATATTATTATCCTTATTTTACAATGAAACTGAAGTAAAGAAAAAGTCCTCTATGTATTTCTAAAAGGCTTTGTATATTCATCATATCATAAACAGGGTATTAAATGTTAATGTTGTAGAGGATTATGTTGGCCAAAAAACTCCCCCAAACCTTTTTAAAAAACTTATAGGAGAATCACACTGATAAAGTGTTGGTTGGCAAGACAAGAGAAAAATCAAGACAGTCAAATCTCTCCAGTGAGATCTAAGAAAAATAAAGTGTTAGTTACCTGTGAAATCCAGTTATATGAAATTTAATTTATTCCTTTATATATGTATTTTACTTTGTAAGAATTATTTTGAATAACAGCCTATTTTTATCTCTTTCTACACTGCTCCCTTGTGGACTAACTTTTTGTATTTGTGTGTTCTCTAAATTAATAGAATCTCATGTTGAAGCAGAGTCAACTCTCTTCCCGGTAGTTCTACTGCTACTCAAAATATGGCCCGTATTGGGATTGAAACCCCTAACTATTGTGAGACCTTGGGCAATGGGGCTCTTCTCAGGTAGATAATGAGAACATCTAATATCTAAGTCCTCTTTCAAGACTAAAATGTTTAAAATGCTATAATTCCAATTTTGGCTCTTTTTGAATTTCAGTGATTATAGTTTTAAAGACCTAAGGAATGGCCTTGTCTTTGCAGTTTCAAATGAAGTAAATAAAAAGAAAATTAAATAGTAAATAACATTTATTGAAGTCTTATTAAGAACCATGTTATAAGTCTTACATAAAAATTAAATAATCCTTTACAACAACACTAAATAAGTATTATAATGATTTTACAGATGCAGTCAATCTATGGTTATTTTGATAGTCCAAAACCATGAGATAAAAGATCAGGAATTTGATCTCCAATGGACTGATATCAGAAGCTATAGCTTAAATTATTACACTGTAATATACTCTTAATACCTGTACTGAAGACCCTAGCTAGATAAAGGTAAACTCATGCTTAACAATTGGTTATGGGAGAGAGGGGAACTAGAATAGTTTGGGGTTCCCCCCCATCTTTTTTACCATGAGCATGTGCAATTCATTTAATTCCATTTTTAAATCATCACAATAATTTATTTCTTTTTTTTCATATCAGACAGCAAGAGCCGGAGTGGAATTGCTAAATCAGTGGGAGCATCCACAGTTCATGGCAGAGTTTTGTGAATTTATGTCACATAGGCAATAGCAGTGTTGAGCACCAGGTGGAGGTGGTAGGAGTATGAATAATGTGTGATTTTTGTATTACATGGTACATTAGTTGTACTTTTGGAAAATAAAGATATATATATATATATATATATATATGCATTATTTGACACTTAAAATATTTAATAAATCTACCTGTTACTTTTCTTGCTTTAAAGGATATGAATTTTTCCAGTTTTATTGAGAAATAATGGACATACATCAATGTATAAGTTTAAGGTATACAGCATGATGGTTTGACTTACATATATTGTGAAATGATTACAGTAGATTCAGCTAACATCCATCTTGTCATATAGATACAATTTAAAAAAAGAAAGAAAAAAAAAGAAAAAATATTCTCTTTGTGATGAGAACTCCTAGGATTTACTCTCTTAACAACTTTCTTATATATCATACAGCCACGTTAGCTATATCATGTTGTACATGAGCTTTTTAGGATAAATGTGAATGTGTGGCTTAAAAATTATTATACTCTGAGAATCTTTCGAAGAATCTCTCTCTACCAAAGGAAATCATATTATCTTTAGAGTATAGGGAAGTATCCTATAAATATCCTCACGCAGTCACAATCCATCACCAGAAGGCAGCCAATGACGAGGCAGAATAGGCCCTTGCCATCAGAGAGGGGCGGGACCTGAGCACTTGGTGCGGTGGGAATAGGACAGGCTCCGTGGGAGGGAACGCAGAGCGAAGCTGCAAGCGGAGCTGGTTGCATGGGTAAGGAAATGCCAGTGTTACATCCTCCAGGTTTGGAGGAGAGGGAGACTCAAGTGATTCCAGATTTTAAAGGGGGTTCTGAAAAAAATATAAGGAGGCTTCTGAGTACCTGCCTTTCTCAGACTTGGGGATCATGGAGTGCAGGCTGAACTCAGGGAAAACTTATTCTGGGAGACCATGGGCAGGTCACACTCAGCCTCCGACTTCAGTTTCCTGGTGGTTGGGAAGGGGGGGGCATGGAGGGGGCAGCTGGCAGGCTAGGTCTAGGGGACCCTACACGCGCATGATTAAATTTGTGCACTGGGCCTCTAGTCCTAATATATAAAAACCCAGGGTCCATAATGACGGAAGTCTCCACAGAGGGAAAGTCAGTCCTGTAGTCAGTGCTGGGTTGCCATGGCGACCCAGCAACTCAGCACTGACTTCTGAGGGGGCTGCGGATCAGGCTGGGAGAGAGGCCCGAAGATAGAGGCAGTGTCTGATCCGCAGCCTCTGTGGAAGCTGTTGATCAGCTGTTGCCTCTCTCTTTCTCTCTGGGCTTCGCTAGCAGCCACCTCTGTTTCTCTCCAGGCCTCCCCGGGGGCTGCTGATCAGCCCCACCTCTCTGATCAGGCCCAGAGATAGGCCCAGAGATGATGGCTGGCATAGAAATCGACCAGTCAGAACCAAATCTGGGTGAAGTGCGAGGAGCCAATGGCTGCCTAGGAGGTGGAGCTTTTGACACTGACTGGCATAGAAACCGATCAATCAGAACCAAATCTGGGTGAACTGCAAAGGCAGAACCTAAGGTGGGGGCTGAGGAGGGGTTTTAAGGGCAACAGCTGTTTGGTGTACACCTTACAAGAAAGTGGTTCAATTTTTTAATGATCAGTTTGGCAGTATAGTGCACATGGCTGGCTATCAGTCCAGATATAGGGATTATGTGTTTTTGTCTGCCAAGAGCATCTCCTCCTGCTTAAAAAGGCTCCCCCGCCCCCTGTTTAAGCAATCCTATCCTATATAATCTATCTATACTAATAAAAGGGTAATATGCTAATTAGACTGGGTTAACCGGCCATCTTCCAGACATCCAACTTCCTTCCAGACAAAGCCATGGTGATGGGGGCCGAGGCAGAGAGGGCAGTTGGGGGCGAGATCAGGCTGACAGGGGAGGGCAGTTGGGGGCGAGATCAGGCCTGCAGGGGAGGGCAGTTGGGGGTGGGATCAGGCCTGCAGGGGAGGGCAGTTGGGGGTGGGATCAGGCCTGCAGGGGAGGGCAGTTTGGGGTGAGATCAGGCCTGCAGGGGAAGACAGTTGGGGGCAAGATCAAGCTGGGAGGAGAGGGCAGTTGGAGGTGAGATCAGGCCAGCAGGTGAAAGCAGTTAGAGGCGATCAGGTAGACAGGCAGAGGCAGTTAGGGGTGATCAGGCAGGCAGGTAGAGGGGTTGGGGCAAACAGGCAGGCAGGCAAAGGCAGTTAGGGGCAATCAGGCAGACAGGCAGGTGAGCCATTAGGAGCCAGCGATCCCAGATTGCAAGAGGGATGTCCAACTGCCGGTTTAGGTCTGATCCCTGTGAAATTGGGCCTAAACCGGCAGTCGGACATCCCCCAAGGGGTCCCAGATTGGAGAGGGTGCAGGCTAGGCTGAGGGAGCCCCCCACCCCCCCGCCACCGTGCACGAATTTTGTGCACTGGGCCACTAGTATTATATAATGCTCTTTGGAGAAAAGAGGGGTAGGAATGGAATTTACATGCCTTTAAATGCAGAGTGTAGGAAATGGATTAAGACCACAGCTCACACTGCAAAACAAATACATGCTATTGTCCATAATTAACTTCATATATATGAGGTTAAAGGGAAAGGAGGTCAATTCATGTTCATGCTAAAATGAACTAGGTCTATGGTCAACTTCAGGTTTGATGAGCTCAACTTAGTAAAGGTTTGTGCATTGATCTCATGCCAAATGACAGTGAAATAGGACTGCAGGTACCATATTATATATACCAAATAGCATATTGGACATATACTATTGGACATTGAAAATATTAGGCTGGTAGTCACATGTATACTAGTATAAAAAAATGAATGCAACTTCACATAGAATTTTCTTTTGTACCCATAAAAGAGAAATAAAGATGATAACACAGAGCACACACTGCTGATTCTAGGGACTACTTTTTTTTCTTTAACAGGGAAAGGAGCTTCTGTGCACCCTGCTGAGAAGAGGAATTGTATTGGGTCCATGACAATAACTCACCAGAAGACCTAGTAGGCTTCGATATGCAGACTATTATTGTTCAGTGAATAGACTCTGATGGGAGATTCTTGGAGGAGGGATTACTGCCATCGCTCTAGCAGGTACTGATCAGTGAGTGCCCCAGGCTTATTAACAGGCAAAGCCTCATAGGAAGGGCATCACTGCCTCAGTCTTGACCACAAAGGATACCCTTTGACTGTTCTCCCCAGTGTTTTTCAGAGTTCCCCATTCCACTGTGAAGGGTGGGCTTCGTTTATATTGTTTTATTTCAGCTATGAAGGCCTGGTGTATTTACAGCTTGCTCAAGTCAATTTTATAAGTAGTCTTTACTATGTGCAAGGCATTTGGGATAGAGCATTAGCAGAAAGCTACAAAGATGAATAAGATGTAGTTTCTGCTCTCTAAAATCTGATTGGGGGAAAAAAAACAAAACATGTAACTGCAACACAAGGCAAAATGAAATTCATTCTAAAGGCATTCCAAGAGAGAAGCTGTAGGAGGACAGAGTGCTGGAAATCCTTAACATTTAGTGTATCACATAGATGTGGATGCATCAATCAGTTTCAAGCAACAGACAGCAGGCCTGGAGAATGTGAACAGAAAATGAATTTACTAAAAGGGTGTTGGGTAGCTCACAATATTTCTAGGAGGGCCAGGCATAGAGGCTTTGTGGACAAAAGTAGTGTGCAAGATCATATAGCACAGAGCTGGTCTGATGAAGACACCAGTGCCACAGAGCTGGACACAGATTCCATGACATGTACCCAGGGACAGTGAACATAGCATATGACCCAGAATCATATTCTGAAGTCTCTGAAAACTGACGTTGCTGCAGCGACTCTCAGTAGAGTGGAATGCACACAGTCCCTGCCTCTTCACGTCACCAGCACCCAGCTGCAAGCTTGGAGTAGCTGTCTCTCGTTGCAGGGTCTGAGTAACGTTCCTGCACCATAAATTCAAGTGCCTGGGAGAACAGTCGTGATGTTTTCAGTTTCTCCCGTAGGCTCCAGTTCTTTATTATATGAGAGGGTGAAGGGTGGTTCACAAACATAAGAAGGGTATTCAGATGCTGGGAGGCCAAAATTCATCACAACAGCCTACCTACATTGAGCAAGCTGTACTGGACACCTAGTTTAAGGAGAAGAGATCTGTAGTCAGCCCATTTTTGCTTGCACGTCCTCTTTCCTTTGTTCAGTGAGATGATGCTTTTATCATTGCTACCATCCTATATTCCCTTTCATCTTAGAGCATTTTGCAGTCTCCTGAATGAGATAGTCAGAGCTGGTACTTCTAGGATTTATTTAATTGTGGTTTTTTTATTTGTGCCCAGGATTATAAATAAGACTCTATTGAAGGGAAGATGTTTAATTAAAGGGAAAATAGTAATTCTTCTAAATTAGGTGGTGGTTTGGAAGAAAAATAGATGTTATTATAACATTTATTTTCAAAGAGACAGTTGGAGATAACTCAGAGAGGTGGATAGTTCATCTGACAAGGGAAAGAAATTTGGGATCTAAAAGTAGAGGTGACAAAATCAGCTATTTGTTTCCTGACAATGAGCAATATTCAATCCAAGATATATAAGGAAGCAGTAGGACTTCAGGCAATGGAAAAATACAATAAAGGGGAAAACCTCACTCAAGCATTTAACAGGATAATATGAAACCTCTCTTAGGTTTCCCTAAGGGGGTCTGATTCACTAATAGATACTCCCTTGATTTCCTCTGATCATTAACTGGAAGACTTTTGTAACTAAAAAAACTAAAATAATTACACAACACAAATGACTATATAGAAGATATAAGACATTCCCTCTGAATTTCAGACTCATATATACAAATTTCTATTCGAAGTCTACTTAGAATCCTCAATATATAGCACTCAACATCCCCATCTGAATTATATTATCTTCTCTCCGATCCGTGTTCCCTTTATATTTCCTAGCAACCACCACCTAACCTCCTACATATAATCCATTACAATATCCCTCAATTTTACATCATGAATATGTTTTTTAATCTGTCTCCTTCTCTCATTATCACAACCACTCTGTCTGAGTGCCAGTCTTCTCTCATGGGAATCACACCATGTGCTCAGACTTGCCTCCCTAGCTCTGACCTGTTGCCCTCAGAGCCTTCCTCCAAGCAGCATCAGAAGGGCCTTCTGAAACTCAAATATCCTCTTGGCTCCTTGTTGCACAGCTTTTTGCATTCTTAATATGATAGTGTTGGGCAAATCACTCAACCTCTCTAAGCTTCACTATCTTCATTTCAAAATGGAAAATAATGCTTTTTAAAATGGAAATTACTCTAAGAACTGAATGATAAAATGTGTTGAAAGTATCCAGCACAGTTGCCAGTGTAAAGTAAATCCTTCTGCGAAATTTTCCATAATCATTATCAACAATTTAAGTCTTTTTGATGTAGATTTTCCATCAGAGAAGAATTCTAATACAAAGCAGATACCTTTTGTAAAAATTAAGAAACAGAAAGGACACTGCATAAAAGATTATTTGCATGCTATATAGAGTACCATGTAACAAATGACATCCTTGGAACCTCCCAAGGGTAAAAGGAGTCATTAACTTCTCAGTGGGAACAGTGTGTCAATGCAAAAAAAAAAAAGTTAAAATCCACCCAGATGCATGAGGAGTGACAGCAGCAGCAGCTGCAGCACCATTAAATGTTTTACAGGTATTAATTCATTTATGTATTCATCAAACATTTATTAAGCACCTAACATGTGCTCTGTGCTTCTTGCTGGGAATACCAAGAACAGAATTCAAAGTGTGCTCCTAAAGGAGCTCACAGATTAGTGAGAAGTTTGTAAATTAATGTGTCCTATGTGATAATAGAAATGTGCACACCCTTGGAGACCTGTAAGACGCCCATTGAAAAGGGAAGGACTTGAAGGGAGTGACAAGAGTAGGAGGAAAAGAAGGGGGCAGGAAGGTCGTTTGAGACAGAGCAGCACCTGACAGACACACCTTTCAAGAGGTCCTGCTTGCTAAGTCAGCGATGAATCATTTAAGGTGGCTGTAGCAGTGCGTCTGGTTGTGACAGGCTTTGCCCTGGGACACCAACCTGGGGCAACATTAAGTAGAGTACTATTGCCTCTGGATCGCCTTATCATCTGAGGTGCCTCCTTGATTATTGGTCTCTCCAGATCCAAATTAATAACATTCAAAAGACCAATACTTTCAGCCCCTTCTTCACCAAAATGCACAAGATGGAGCTAAACCAGTGCTTCTTCTGGGCTACTCTGTCTATCCCCTTCCATTTGGCCAAATGCTCTAAAGATGCAGTGCCTCATGGCTTGTTAGAAGAATAGCAGAGGCCTGAAAGGAAGGAATGCAAGGCCATGTTTTTTGTTGTTGTTTTGCTTTGTTTTTTAATCTTTATTGTTGAAAGTATTACATAAGTTCTTCTTTTCCCCCCATTGACTTCTTTCAGCCTGCCTCCACCCCCTACCCCAAGCCCTTACCACCCCATTGTCTATGTTCATGGGTTATGCATATATGCATACAAGTTCATTGGTTGATCTCTTCCCACCTACCCTCCCCTGCCTTCCCTCTGAGGTTCGACAGTCTGTTCAATGCTTCTGGGTCTATTTTTGTTCATCAGATTATTTTGTTCATTAGATTCTACATATGAACAAGATCATGTGATACTTATCTTTCTCTGACTGGCTTATTTCACTTAACATAATGCTCTCCAAGTCCATCCGTGTTGTTACAAATGGTAAAGAGTCTTTCCTTTTTACTGCCATACAGTACTCAAGGTCACATTTTAATCACTGAGTTAGATCCTTATGCCAAACAAGGATTTTCCAGACTCTCAGTACCTCAGATGGAAGGCCACCAAGGACTCTCATTCATTCATGTCTAATTTATATTCTCTCTCTCTCTCTTTCTCCCTCTCCTGCCCTTTCTTTTTTATATCACCCCTCCATATCTTTATTCAGTACCCAAATTATTGTTCAAGAAAACTAAGCTCCTCCCCCAAAAAAACCCTTTTTCTGTGTTCCTGCCTCAGTTACTCATGGTTTTTTCTTTGGCCCAGTCACTGAGGTCCCCAGGAAAAAATAAAGGAGAAAATATGTATTCTCCCAAGGCCAAGTGTATCTCCTTAATGAGACCTGCAGGTCCCCTGACTTCCTTGTTAATATTAAAGTCATCCCATAGCTTAGGCAACTGGGTGGGTGGCAATATCACTACTTGAGACAGGAAATAAATAAATCTGAAGGGACCATAAGAAGCCCTCAATTTGACCATGTCAAGTTTGAGGGAATCTCTGAATGGAGGTGTACAGTGAACTGTTGGAAATATGCATCTGCTTTTCAGTAGAAAAGTCCTAGAGATAAAGACCTAGGAGACATCACCATGTAAAATAGTGCCAAAGTCAGCAAAATTGATGAGATTGCCTAAGAGCAAGATACAAGCAGGGAAGAAAAATAAAACATTGAAGTCCAAGATGGATGAAGAAGATTGAGTACAAGTGAAGGAATGCATGGTCAGGGAGACAATAAGACCAGAAAGTGTGATGCTACAGAAGCTAAGAGATGAGGAACATTCAAATTTGTTCATTCAACCCAACACAGATAGAATATCTAGTATGTTCCAGGCACTACTATGGATGCTGAAACTATAATTGCAAAAAGAAAAAGAAAGAAAGAAAGAAAGAAAGAAAGAAAGAAAGAAAGAAAGAAAGAAAGAAAGAAAGAAAGAAATAGTTCTTTTCCTCATGGAGTTATATTCTAGGGGAAGCATATAAATAACAGATAGACAGTGATATAAGCTATGAAAAAAATCTAAAGCAAGTAAGGGGATTGGAAGTTATGAGGGAAAGGGGTATTATTTAAGACTAGAGGCCCAGTGCACAAAATTTGTGCATGGGTAGGGTCCCTAGGCCTGGCCAGTGATCAAGGTAGATTTGTGGGGCGACTGGAGGGCTTGCATGCTGAAGGCAGTTCCTGCATTGAGTGTTTGCCCTCTGGTGGTCAGTGTGCATCATAGTGACTGGTTGTTCCATCGTTTGGTCGATTTGCATATTAGGCTTTTATTATATAAGATAACTATTTACAGAGAGGGCGTCTTTAAGAAATGACATTTACACAGAGATTCAAATGAAAAGAGAAAGCCATGCAAATACATGGAAGAATAATACATGTTCTAGAGGCAAAGGCACTGTCACATGCAAAGGCCATAAAACAGCACTGCTAGCTTGTTTGCAGAACAGTAGGCAGGCCAGTGTAGCTATGGTGTGGTGAGTAAGGGGATGCAATAGGAAATGAAGCAAGAGTGTTGGCCTTGGTCCAGACAATGCAGGGTCTTGCTGAGAGGTCAAGTGTGATGACTGACAAGATGCTATTGGATTCAACAATTAACAGACCATTGATGACCACCGGGAGAGCAATTCAGTCAAGTATTGTGGAAAGAAGCCAAACAGACTGCAAGAGTTGAAGAGTGGACTGCACAAGAGAAAGGAGAGACAGTGAGTATAAACTCTCATTCAAGTTGTGTGTAGAGCAGGGAAAGGAGAACGGGTCAGCATCTGACTGATGGCATTGCAGGTTGAGATAGCATTTGTTTTAAGATGGAGAAAACTTGACAAGGAGGAAGATGCAGCAGAGAAAAAGGAAGAATCATGGACAAAGGAAGGCCCCATAGATGAAAGAATGAGATTCGAGCACAAGGCAGTGACACTTTGCAGAGGAGGAGAAACCTCTGTTTGCCTACTGCTGTGCATATGCCACTTGATGGGGCAAGGTGAGCTCAGGAGTGTGTGCACTGGCCTCTGTTTCTCCTGGGAATGATGAGGTAAAGTCCTGTGCTGACAGTGAAAGGACTGGGCACAGCTGGGAGCCTGAGCCATGTAGGGAAAGAAGATACAGTGAGAAAGTTGCCTAGAATCAGGGAAGGGGCTGGAAGAGGGCCAACCCACACTGAAGGCATTGACAAAGGTGGGAAACCCATAGGTTTGAGAACCCCAGCATCCAATGAGAAACTTGGGGGGCTTTGGAAGGCAAGTCAGGCCAGAAAGGACCCCAGAGAGTAAATGGAAAGAGATGAGAGAGGAAAAGGAGCCATCTGGGAAGCTAATGCCCACACACTCGAGTGCCAACCCCTAGTTGTGAAGGAAGTGGTGGTGGACAAGAAAATCCACATTCTATAATCACTATGCATTTAATAGGCCGTATGCACAGCTAATTAAAGCTATGTCCTACCTGTTCATATCCAATGATTTCCTTTGTTTCTGAAGTTCTGGGAAAGCACATCTTTCAAGTATGGTTGACTGATAAATACTTAATATTGGAAGTATTTCCATGTCAGTTATCAGGATGTTACAGAATAGTGACTAAAAGTATCTTCTCTGTCATGAGACCTCCTGGATTTGACCCCACCTCTGATGCTTACCAGGTTGGTGACCTTGAGTAAGTTACTTAACTTTTCTATACCTTATTTTTCTCAACTGTAAAATGGAAATTATAATAATTCCTACCCTTGTGGGTGATTATGAATATTTATTACTAGGACAAAGTCTGGCAATATGAACACTGTATTTGTTTAATAATAAAATTCTATTATTAAATAAAATGATAATGCTAACCATTGAACATCAATTAGCCTAATCCTCATTTAAAAACTATAAAATATGTTTGTTGTTTCCATTTTACAAATTAGATAAACTCTGGAGGGTTACATGACTTTCGCAAGATCACACAGCAAGGAAAATAGTAAGTGGGAGTTGAACTCCTGTTTATCTGCTCCCAAGGCATGCACTCCTTTAACTAAATCATGTTGCACTGTGAAGGTTTACACTTGCAAAGGTTACATCTGTGTGCCAGTTTCCAAGTAGAGAAAGCCACTATGTACTTGATGCTGTTCCCTTTTGAGTGGCTTATAGGGTCTGTTTTCATAAGTATCTCGACTATAGAATCCAAATCATATCACACATACACCGACCCACCCTCCCCGCCCCCCACACACACACATACACAAACCCCCATGCTCAGCACTGAATCACAACCCAGATTTTGAGGTTAACTTTAAAATGTATTAGTTTTGGTTTGGTTGTTTTAAACCTTTAATGACATTTAATACATTAAGTTTCTGCCACCCTGAAGTATTTTTAAAATGTCAGTTGAAATGATTGATTTGTATTTACCTCTTATAAGGTTGCTCAAGCCCTAGCACAAAACGTCGATGACTGATTAAAGAAAAATGAACCATTTGCCCTATCTACCGTAGGAATTCCCTCCGTAAACAGCTCAGCTCATTTTCATTCAGGTCTCTTGCTGGCACAAGGCCTTTGGCAGCAGTCTCGGGCATCCCCAATGCCAGTCCGATTGTTCTGTGCCAATGTCACCACAGGTTGCAGTGACATGGGAAAAAATAGAATAAAAACATCCATGCCCACTCAATATGCTTCCTTTTTTGGAAAGGACTGTCTTGTTAGAGATGCAAGGCCATGCAACATCCAAGATCACATCACACACCCCAGATCCAGACTGTGGATCCAATTCCAGCCACACCACCTGCCAGAGGGGGACCCAGGCAATTTGTAAACCCGGTGCCTCAATTTCCCTTTTTGTAAAATGAAGCTGGTAAGTTTCAACTGTACAATTTTTGTGTGAGAATTCATTGAATTCATGCATTTAGAATATGCCTGGCACATAGCACTCAAAATACATAACCCACTAGTATCATCATGGCATTTTGTTCTTTCTCCCTTCTGGGTTTGGAAAATAGGCTTTGCTTATTTATATAAGTAGTATCACTAATACGTGGTTGTTATGGATTTATTTATTTATTTATTTTGGTATGTTTAGTTGTTTGTTGTTTTAATATTGTTACGTGGCCACATAAAAGGTCTAAAAGATGTCACTAGCACATGGTGGTTATTGATTCTTTTTCATTTTGTCATTTGTTTTAATATCCTTACTTGACAAAACAAAAAGTTTACAAACCCATGTCAGTCCTCAAATTAATTTTTTAAATGTTATGGTCCATGGATCCCCAAATTTGGGTATCACTCTCACCCGCAGGAATTTCCTCAATAAAACAGCTGCACCACTGGCTCATGTGCAGCCACGAATTGTAGGCCATTCCATTTTAATTCCAGCAAGTGGGATAAAGGAATACAATGAAGACAGCTAGTGTAGCTCCTGGGACACTTTTGCCAGCCCATCTAATTAGAGGCTGCAGAAGTTACTCAGGCAAGGCAGCAAGATTACCTTCGGCTGAAGTAGTGAAAGTAGTTTTATAATGCGAACATTTGAAAATATAAGAGGGGCAGTGTGTCCATTTGCTTTACAAAATATATCATGTAGTTGACCCAAGAGTTTTCTTTTGAATGTGAAATAACATCAGTGTAGTCAGAATTAACTGTACCCACAGATATAGAAAAATCTTAAATTGAGCCTTACATTTCTTAATATCTTAGACTTCTACAAATATGTTCTTAGACTGCAATATAGTAATTGCTATTCTGGGGGGCCTATTAAACAGCATTTCTCAAAGTAAGTTCTTCAAAACAGTATTAGACTGCACACTGTATAAGTTTCCTGGGGCTGTCAAAACAGTACCAAAAGCAGAGTGGTTGAAATAGCAGTTATCTATTTTCTCACAATTCCGGAAGCTGGAAGTCTGAGATCAAGGTGTATCGGGACCACACTTCTGGAGGCCCTAGGGAGAACTCAGTCCAGACCTCTCTCCCAACTTCTGGTAGTTCCTTGGCTTGTGGCAGCACAGCACCCATCTTCACATGGCATTCTCCCTGTGTGTGTGTGTCTGTCTCGGTGTCCAGATTTTCCCCTTTTGTAAGGATTCCAGTCATATTGGATTGGAGTCCCCCACCTCATCCAGTATGACCTCATCTTAAATTAATTGCACATGCAGTAGCCCTATTTCCAAGTATGGTAACATTCTGAGGTTAGTGGGGCTGAGTGTTACTAGGAACTGAATGTCTGTGTCCTCCCAAAATTCCGATGTTGAAACCTAATCTCCCATGTGATAGTATTTGGGAATGGAGCCTTTGGGAGTGATTATATCTTGATGGTGGAGCCCTTGTGAATGGGATTAATGCCCCACACAAGAGACTCCAGAGAGCTCCCCTGTCCCTTCCACCAGGTGAGGACACGGCACCAAGATGGCCATCGATGAGCTAGGAAGCAGGTCCTCACCAGACACCGAGTCTGCCAGCACCTTGATCTTGGATCCCAGGCTCCAGAACTGTGAGAACTGAATCTTGTTTAAGCCATCAGCCTATGGTGTGTGTTTTTTAATTACAGCAGTTTGAATTAAAATAGAGCTTGGATATATGAATTGAGGGGTGGGGGGGCACAATTTAATCCATAACAAATACTCTTCGGTAAAATGGTTCTAAGGCTAAAAAATATTGGGAAATTTTGCCAACTCCATCCACTACCTTCTTGAAAATATTGAGCCTCTATAATAAAGAAACTTTATACAATAAAAAAACTTTATAAGACTCAGTGTGTCTCAAATTGAGGCAACTGGGGAATCTATTTTCTTGAATGACATTCATTTACACTCACTATTATTCCATGAAATACTGCTCAGAAAACGCAGCCAGATTTCAAGCAGGACAGCAGCCTGAGGCTAACACCATGGTCATTGTCTGTAACAACTGTGAAAACAAATTCCAGCAAAGCCAAGCCAGTCCATAACCCTCTGGTCTCTCCTTGTCTCTTTGGGAGAAGAGGAGGAGTGTTACAAATCCTGGACATAGGGGCTCTTTGTGGCAATTATGACAGACTCAGAATCAAGTGGCCAAAAAGAGGAGGGGGAATCAGGGCGCTGACATTCTGCCAAAGCTCCTTAAACGAGGTCAGGCACTGAAGTGCGCAGGCTGTATGCCTGAGAAACGGCAGTGCAGGAGGAACCAGTGGGGAAACGACAGCGCGGTGGCTGCTGTTTTAGGGGTGAGAAGGAAAAAGAGTGAGGATGCGCACTGGCAGCTGGCTGCCTCGGGCAAGCGCTCTGCCAGGCTCAGCACCCCGGTGCTGAGGTTTGTTGCCCTGCTAATCCCACTCTGCATATCTCCCTGCTTGACAGGCACAAAAGAGAAGCTACTGTGCAGGGGCTGATGTGCTTTCCTTTTCCAGCAGATGCTGCTTTATGGGATGCCTGACTTTGCGATTAACTTTGGCTTATTTTTTGCCATGTCTTTCCCAAAGCTGCTTTAGTTCCTGGTGCAAGCTGAGCCCCTGTGAGTTTATTTTTTTTAAAATATATTTTATTGATTCTTTACAGAGAGGAAGGGAGAGGGATAGAGAGTTAGAAACATCGATGGGAGAGAAACATCCATCAGCTGCCTCCTGCACACCTCCCACTGGGGATGTGCCCGCAACAAGGCACGTGCCCTTGACCGGAATCGAACCTGGGACCCTTGAGTCCACAGGCCGATGCTCTATCCCAGGGGTCCTCAAACTACGGCCCGCGGGCCACATGCGGCCCGCCGAGGACATTTATCCGGCCCGCCGGGTGCCGCTGCCTGTCCTGCTTAGCAGCCGACTCGTCCCATGCCCGCAGTGCGCATAGGAATTTGTTCATAGTTGTTTTTTTTAAACTATAGTCCGGCCCTCCAACACTCTGAGGGACAGTGAACTGGCCCCCTGTTTAAAAAGTTTGAGGACCCCTGCTCTATCCACTGAGCCAAACCGGTCAGGGCCCCTGTGAGTTTATTAATCCAGCCCTGGTTCTGCTCACCACTGCTGGTTCACCACCAGGTCTGCAATTGGTATTTTGCTCACCTCCTTGGACCTGCCTAGAGCAATTGTGGGCCTAATTGTCTCCACCAGCTCTTTATCAGTTTAGCCCATAGACCATCTCAGATACTGCAGAGCCACAATCTTCATTCAGAGCTGAAAGGAAAATATGCTAAATATGACAACACCTGTGGAATCTTAGTAAGGCCTGCTATTGAAAGGGGAGAAGTGAACAATTGTAGTGCAGAGAGGACTAGGGCAGCCAACCAGGGGCATCTAATTAGAAAGCAAACTAGCCTCAGGTATGTGAAGATGTGGGAAGTGATGCCTGAATTTTGATGAGAAACAAATATTGAATAAAACGTTCAAAAACAGATGGGGGGAGAGCACAAGTCTGTTTTTTAAGAGAAACTCACTCAATTGAGTTCACAAAAAAAGCAATGTGAGCTAGTAATAAAAGGCATTTGGCATCCTCTGGTTAAAATCCAGGCTTCAAATGCCAGCTTCTGGGGTTTTCAATTATAGCTTCTAAATTCCAAACATAGGCCCTTATCCACATGGAACAACTGCTTAGCAGGTGAAATGATTCGCTGAACAGCAAGCTCGAGATGGGATGCTAATGCCACGTTAGTGTCATGAAACTCAAGCAATCGGTGTCTGTAAGATAAGCCCAAGCTCCCACTTGGCCATTATTTGAAGCTTTAGAAGATGATCCATTTTCCTCCGTTACCACACATCAAAGGACTCAGGCACACACAGACACACACACATTTACATGCACACACACACACACACACAACTAGAGTTTCTGCTTCTCCATTTAGACACAGGAGCTGAAAACTGTGTACTGGAGGCCTTCTTGCCAAAGGCATGCATGTTTTCCTGCCTCCCCTCTCCACTCCATTTGAGGGACATGGAACAAAACAAAGACGAGCATATTGAGGAAAACTCTGGGAAAATAGTACTTGGTTCTCCTGGTGAGAAATTGAAACCCAACAAGACTGTTGGATAAAATGCAATCGTTCTTCAATCAGCAGCATATCGTAAATCCTGCCCCGGAAACCAAAGTAAAGGACTGCAGAAAACAGAGGCTGGGAAAGAAAACGAAACACAGGAGGGTGTGAGTGATGCCCTACAAGTGGTCTGGGGTGTTCTTTAAAACCACACCATAATGTCACCTCCCTGCAGGGCTTTTTCTAAGCAATTCCTTCTGAGCCCTTAGAGTGAAAACTGGTAAGCTCAAGGAAAAATGAATTTCTGAAATGGAATACGCAATATCTTTGGCGTCTGTGAACCAGTGGGTGGTGCAGGAGGGCATTTTGATGCTAGAAATTGGAATTGCAGCAAGACAGAAAATGTCGAGAATCCAACCTTCTTTTGGCAAAGTTTGGAATATTTTGCAACATTTTCACAAGCAATAAAAAAGAAATCAAACAAAGCATTTTTTTCCTAGCAATATTTTTTCTCTTCTCCACCCCAATGCCATCCATGTTTTGTTGTTACTTCCATTAATAAGTCAGTGAAACAACAATGCAGAAGCCCTGAGGTAGTGAATTGCTATTCAAATGTACCTTATTTTGTCATTGAGACTAAAGGTAGGACAGGTGAGCCATGGCCCCTCGGACCCCTTTCAGGAGGCAGTATGTCCTCTGAACATTGAGTAACCCAATGTTCTCAATCTGGGCTGAACACTGGTATTACCTTGAGAAGTTTTTTAAAAAATACAGAATCCCCAGAGATTCTGATTTATAATTGGTCTGGGCTGCAGTATGGCACAGGGATTTTTTTAAGCTCCCAGGTAATTCTAACTTACAGCCATGGCTCAGAACCAATGTAAAACTAACCTATAGCATTTGGATTTATTGTTTCTGCAAATCTTTTTCTCTAATACCCTTTTCCTTCCCTGCCCTTCCAGGATTCCCCATGGGCCTCTCTCCTGAACCACCACAAACTGATATTGTAAGTCTGAGTTGTAGCACAGTGCATGGGCCTAATGCCCTTTTCTGCTGGAGTCTAATGCAAGATGAATTAAAACAGCCCCCCTTTTCACACTGTTAGACTTCTCAATACACACATATATATACAAATTCAGTCTTCCAAGATTTAGTACACCAGACTGTGCATTAGACAGACTGAAAACTTAGTGGAAAGGTTAGGGCAATTTCAGACAGGATTACGAGTCTAGAAAAAAACAGGGGTTTCTACTGAAGTGGGCTCTCCTGAGCCTCAATCGAAAGGGAAGTCTCATAGGTAATTCCCCCACTATTTACCAGGGCCCCTGCCATCACAGGTAGCAAGCTCCTCCACCAAAGGCCTATTTCTAAAATCTCTCAGTAGACTTCCTTCACTTAGCATCATACCCTCTAGGTCCATCCATGTTGTCATAAATGACAGTCTTATTTTTTTATTGCTGAGTGATACTCCATTGCGTGTATGCATCTTCTTTATCCATTCATCTATCGGTGAACACTTAGGTTGCTTCCATATCTTGGTATCCTATCTAATAAAAGAGTAATATGCAAATTTACCATACCTCCGCTATACCCACAAGCCATGCCCACCAGCCAATCATGAGCGAGTATGCAAATTAACCCAACCAAGATGGCTGCAGCCACGGAGTTAGCAGGAGGCTTGGGTTTCCCTGGCAATGGAGGAAGCCAAGCTTTCCACACACCCTGGCCTGCCTTGTTCTCCACTTAAGGCTACAAAGTTTCAATTATAGAAGATAAATAAATCCCAACAAAAATGGCAGCAGCCAAGGAGCTGGAGAGAGCAGGAGGCTTGAGTTGCCCCCGGTGATGGAGGAAGTTAAGCTTTCAGCAGCCCTGGCCGGCCCAGGACTCTGCTCAAGGATACAAAGCTTCAATTATAGAAGATAAATAAATCCCAACAAAAATGGCTGCAGCCACGGAGCAAACAGGAGGCTTGGCTCCGATCAAGGCTACAAAGTTTCAATTAGAGAAGATAAATAAATCCCAGATACCAGGGCCTCTGCTTGGGTCACTGGGGGGTGTGGCCAGCCTGCAAATCACCACTGGCCCCTGGTCCAGGCTGCCCCACGCCCCAAGGGAACCCCCACCCTGATCCGGGACACCCTTCAGGGCAAACCAACTGGCCCCAACCTGTGCACCAGGCCTCTATCCTATCAAATAAAAGACTAATATGCAAATTGACCATCACTCCAACACACAAGTTGGCTTCCCCCATGTGGTCAAAGATGGTTGCCCCCATGAGGACACAAGATGACCGCCACAAGATGGCCAGCAGGGGAGGGCAGTTGGGAAGGACCAGGCCTGCAAGGGAGGGCAGTTGTGGGTGATCAGGCCAGCAGGGGAGGGCAGTTGGGAGGGACCAGGCCTGCAAGGGAGGGTAGTTGGGGGTGATCAAGCTTGCAGGGGAGGGTAGTTAGGGGTGTCCAGGCCGGCAGAGGAGGGAAGTTGGGGGTGACCAGGCCTACAGGGAAGGGCAGTTGGGGTGGACCCAGGCCTGCAGGGGAGGGCAGTTGGGGGGGACCAGGCCTGCAGGGGAGGGCAGTTAGTGGTGACCAGGCCTGCAGGGGAGGGCAGTTAGGGGCAAACAGGCTGGCAGGGGAGCAGTTAGGCATCAATCAGGCTGGCAGGGGAGTGGTTAGGGGGCAATCAGGCTGGCAGGCAGAAGCGGTTAGGGGCAATCAGGAAGGCAGGCAGGCAAGCACTTGGGAGCCAGCAGACCTGGATTGTGAGAGGGATGTCCAACTGCCCATTTAGGCCGATCCTACCGGGATCAGACCTAAATGGGCAGTTGGACATCCCTCGAGGGGTCCCATATTGGAGAGGGTGCAGGTTGGGCTGAGAGACACACACACCCCTGTGCACGAATTTCATGCACTGGGCCTCTAGTTGTAAATAATGCTGCAATAAACATAAGGGTGCATATATATTTTCAAATTAGTGTTTTCCTTTCCTTTGGATAACAACCCAGAAGTGGAATTGCTGGGTCATATAATCCCTTCCTTCTCCAGGAAAATTCCACCTCTTCCCACTCCCAGGGCCTCTCCTATACACCATATTCCAAATTGGATTTCCCCTTGAACAGCAGCCATATGTGTAAGCCAGATGAACAGTGATTCTCTTAGCCTTCCAAGCTTCTCAACTTGCCAGGGGAGACATGGGGTCTAGTCCCAGGAGAAAGGGTTGTCCTGGATAGTCCAATTGAGTTTTGTTTCCTATAGCTCACCACTAGAGTTGTAGTCCTGCCAACAACTTCAGCTAGAGAGTCTAATAAGTTAATTAGGTAACTTATCTCAAGAGTGAGTTATTTGTCCTTTCCCATTTTCTACACACACCAGTATAGTCTTTGCTAAGAATCTCAAATTCAAGTAACTTCAAAGATCAGGGAGATACATGGGTATGAGACAGTAGAGATGGTTAGTGACAATTCATTTAATGCTATTCCACACTGTATTAATCAGTGTTCTCCAGAGAGATATAACCAATAAGATATCCATGTATGGAAATATAAATTGATTTATTATGAGGAATTGGCTCACATATTTATGGAGGCAGAGAAATTCCACGATCTGCCTTCTTCAACAAGCTCAAAACCCAAAAAAGTTGGTATAATTCAGTACAAGTCCAAAGGGTTGCCAATGGTTTAAATCCCAGTCCAAGGGCTAGAGAGGAAGAGATGAGGTGTCTCAACTCAAGCTAGAAGGCAGGAAGCACAAAAGGGTGAATTTCTCCTCCCTCCACTTTTTGTTCTATTCAGACCCTCAATTGGATGACACCCATTTACCTTGGGGAAGACCATTTACTTTACTGAGTCTACTGATTCAAATGCTAGTCTCATCCAGAAACACCCTCACAGACACACCCAGAAATTATGTTTAATCTGGACACCCATGGTTAATATTATATGTCAAGTTGACATATATTATTAACCATAATAAATATTAAAGGCATAAATATACAAATTATAAAAATTACTGTGACAACCAAACAAAATACATTTGAGAATCTAAGTTAGCCTTCCGGTTCCAGTTTTTGAACTCAGATCTAAATCTATATTGAGGAAAAAATATTTATTTATTCCATCTTCAAGGCATATGTCTCAGCTTAGGAATCATTACTGACCTAAAAAAGATGTCCCACCTAAATCACCATTGAAGAGTGATATTACCACTAGTGGATGCACTCTCTGCCCCCATAATCAACAGTACTGTATTAATTCTCACATTTATACTTCTTTTGTTAATCCTCACCAGAGGATATTTTTCCCATTGATTTTTAGAGAGACTGGAAGGGAGGGATAAGGGGAGAGTGAGAGAGAGAGAGAGAAAAAAAGAGACAGAGAGAAACATTGATGCAACAAAGACATCCATTGGTTGCCTACCCAACCAAGAACTGGTGTTGAACTTGCAAACAGGTACATGCCTTTGACTGGATATCAAAACTGAGACCCTTTGATACAGGGCCAATGCTTTAACCATTTAGCATACTGGCCAGGGTTCACATTTATACTTTTGATCAAATTTCTTTTTTTACCCCCACCACCCATCCCTCTGTTCCTACACCTGGCAGTTGCCTCAAATATCAACTGAGGTGGAACTTTCTCAAGGGAGCCTTCTCTACCAATTACCCAAGTTAGTCTGGACGCCCTTAGGCATTCCCATAGCACCCTGCATTTATTTGTTCATAGAACCCTTTATAATGTTAAATATCTTCTCTAGGCATACCGACCAGATTGGAAAAGATTTATAAGTCAGATGATATTGTGTATTAGTGAGGCTGTGCAGCAAAATAAACTTTTTAATACTGCTGGTGGGAGTGAAGATCTAAGATAATATGCAATAGAATAGAAATTGAACACCTAAGTATCAATCCCAGGGAAACTATTTCACACAGGTACAAGGAGATATTGCTAATAATGTACATAGACGTATTTTTGTAATGTATGTCATTAACAAAATAGATAATGAAATTGTATTCACTAAAGTATATTCATAAAACAGATTACCATGCAACAATAAAATGAAGATACTAAAGCTACATGTGTCAATGGATCAATCTCATAAACATAATTTTAAAAGAAAAATTCCAGTCATAGAAGACCACCTGCAGCATGATATAGTTTATATAAAGTTTTGAAATATTTAAACAAAATTATAACTTGCTTAGGGAACATATAGTGAGTTGTATTAGTTTATCCCAGGTGCTGTAACCTGGATCACAAGTTGGATGGCTCAAACCACAGAAATGTGCCTCACAATTATGGAGGCTATAAATCTAAGATCAAAGTGCCAGCAGGGTTGGCTCCTTCTGAGGGCTGTGAGAGAGAATCTGTTCCATGCCTCTCTCCTAGATCCTGGCCATTTGCACGCAATCTCTAGTGTTTCTTGACTTGCAGATGCATCATCCTGATCTCTGCCTCGATCCACACATGGCTTTCTCCCTGTGTGCATACCTGTCTCTGTGTCTAAATTTCCCCTTGTTATAAGGACACAGTTATATTGGATTAGGGCCCACCCTAATGATCTCTTCTTAACTTGATAATTTGCAAAGACTCTATTTCCAAATAATTCAGAGGTCTTGGGGGGTGGGGGGACACAATTCAACCCATAACATAAATATATAAAGAAATGCATGATAATGATAAATGCTAAATCAAGGAAAGTGGTTACTTCAGGGGAAAAGGAGGGACATGTGTTCAAGAAGGGGTTGACTTGGACTTCAACTGCTGTAACCGGAAAGGGGACCAGGCCCTGAGCAGGTCTGCCTAGGGCTGGCTGCTGGTGTGTGGGTTCTTGACCATACAGGAAAAATTTCATAACAGGAGTCCAGGTGACTATGAGGGAATGTTTATTAAGCCTGGGGATAGTGAAACAAAGAAGAGCTAAGTATAGAAGAAGCAACAGGAGAGCCTAGGCTGAGCTGCCTTAGCTCTCTGGGAAGTCAGAGAAAAGGGGGCCTTGGGGATTGGTCCAGGGGACTAGCCTGTGGTGAGTTGCCACGGCCCATTGCTCCCCAGGTTGCAAGTCTCATGGGGTCCCTTAGAGTTTAGAAGATGCATACCTGCAAGAAAAAAGGGGAGGAAGAAGAGGGGAAAGGGAATGGCAGGGCTTGGGTCCTTTGTCTTGAGGCTTTATCTCTTTCTCGAAGGTGGGAAATCTTAGGGAAGGTCTCAGGGGAGGGTCTCAGCAGAGTATTAATCAGTTTTCCAGGTGTGCTCCTCCAGGATCCTGGTCCTTGCTGATTGGTCAGTGTCAGGGCAGGGGCTTGTCAGTCATCGCAGCTGATCCTGGTATCATCCACCTGGTTTTGCTGTTTTTCTGGGCCTGGAGCTGAAATACAACTAAGGCCTAGATGTCATTTCTAGGGAGGTGACCTTCTGTATCTGCTGTAAATTGTTATCAATTTGTTCAGCCATCAGTCTCAGTTTCCCTATTCCACTTGCCCTGGCTGACTGGACTGTCTCACTTCTCTGGGGGTATTTTATTTCTTAAGTTGATCATTAATACACGGATATTCACACTATTATCATAGTTCCTTTCATGTCTAAAATATTTTATGATAATTATAAAATACATATTTAATGATAATTAAATATTTTTCCTAATGTTGCTCTTCAAATTAAACTATAAAATGTGTGAGGGCAGACTGTATCACAAGCCTAGCACAGACCTTGACATATAGTGGGCATCTAATAAGTTCCTGAATTAGTGAATGAGGTGGACATTATTATACTACTTAGAGATGAGGAAACAGAGAAGCAGATAAGGATACTGAGGTTATGATCACATTCTTGTATGGACAGTCAGCAGAGTCAGGGCTTGAACTCAAGTACTCTGACCTTCCAATATCACTATCCCCCTTTCTTTGAGTAGATGAGGAACTGAGACCCCAGAAATCCAGAGTTATTGCTCCTTTTCTGTTGTCATTGGATACTGAAAAAGTTAATTGGCCAGAGACACTCAGACATTAACAGGCCTCAGCACCTCTAATGACAAGCACATTTGTTGAGAATTTAGGAACCAACAATGTAAATATGTGGAGCTCCATACCCACTGGAATTACCTGGATGCAGGTGGGTAGTCTTGAAGAATTACAGTGATCACATATTCTTTGTGGCAACAATAAATAAATAATGAACTGGAAGGAGCTAGAGGGGGGAAAGCATACTATATAGCACATCTCTAGGGATAACAGTATCTAGTAAAGTTTGCCCATATTCCCAAATATCTCGCCTTATTTGGGAATTGTCTCTTGATCGACAGAAGTGGATCTTTCCATTAAGTTTATACATGTATCCCCACCCCTCTCACTGTGGTTGATTGGATCACAGATAATTATCAGACCAGAACTTACCAGTCACCTATGGATGAGGAAAAGAAACTGAGAAGTTTAGTCAGTATCTGCAGCTGAATGGAAGCATAACATCTGATTTGCATGCTATATTGGCCATATTCCACATGTTAAACAGGAAACCTAGCAAGAGGATGGAGAGAGAGAGAGACAGAGAGAACCATAGAGTGAATCATGAGAAGGAGAGATAGATTAGAGGTGAAAAACAAAGAGAGCCAAAGACTTCCCAGGTGCTCTTTCCAAATCCTTCCTGAGGGCCACCTATCCAGGGAAAGATCCCTGTAACTTTAAAATAAATGTTCACTTTACTTAAGTGAGGTCAAGTTAGTTCATATTACTTGTAACCAAAAGACCTGACTAATATAGCTTGGCAGATGGTGGGGACAAAGCACAAAAGAGAAAGAAATGAATTTCTCAGCCTAACAGGTGGCAGGAATAATGTACCCAGTCCCATTCTTCCAGCCTCGCCCACCTGCTACCTTTTCATCCCACACAGCAGACACATTTCCATATTTTCAATCCAGAATGGTAAACAAATGAGAGAAACAAAACCTTCTAAACTATTAGCAGAAGCCAAATGGAGCTGGACAGCCTCCAGCTACCCACTCAGCCACCCTCAAGCAGCTGTCTCCAAGAGCTAAATGGGGACAAATGAGCCAATAAGAATTCAGCTTTGGGAGCACACAGGAGCCTATCCCAGGGCCAAGGAAAGAGGTGAGATGCTGACATAGTCATGAGAGTGGGAAAGGGTTTTAAGACTGAGGAGTTTGGGTGACAAAGGTAAGAACTGATAAAAAAGAAATAGAGTAGAAGAACACCAAATACCTTCTTTAACTTAACTCTTATATATATATATATTGATTTTAGAGAGGAAGGGAGAGGGATAGAGAGATAGAAACATCAATGATGAGAGAGAATCATTGATTGGCTGCCTCCTGCATGCTCCCTACTGGGGATCGAGCCCGCAACCCAGACATGTGCCCTTGGCTGGAATCGAACCTGGTACCCTTCAGTCTGCAGGCCGACACTCTATCCACTGAGCCAAACTGGCTAGGGCTAACTTAATGTTTTAAAGACCACATTAGTCACTATTAAATGAGTCAGTAATAGTTTTAAGGCTAGAAAGGAAAAAAAATCAAACTCACTTATTGGAATGTGTTTATGTCTACCCATTGCCTTATACTGGTAACATGCATATATTAGATGAACATCATAACCTTTAAGTAGTTATGCAGAACTAAGCTGTATCCAGACCATGATCACGAGTAACCATGTTTTATTCAACCTGTGTCACCAGTAAGCAGCATGGTGCCTAACTTAAGATTTGCATTCAACACATGCTTGGTGAAATTGACTAAACTGAATTTAATGTGCTGTAAAGATGATCTGTATTGGGACTGAAAGGTGGGAATATCCTCCTGATTACTGAAACCAGAGGTGAAGGTCTAATATTAATACATGGAGCCATGTTTCTGCCAAAAAGGAGAAAATCATAAAGCTACTTTTCTACCAAAAAAGTTCAAAATGGTGTCTTCCACACTGTAGCATAACTGAGAAGGCAAAACATAGACAGAAAGCCTAAAGCATTCTGATTATAAAGAGACAGAGCTCAGCTGCAAGCAAAGTAAGGCTGTGAAGCATTCCCTACACAACTGGGGTGAGTTTTTCCACTATGCAATCCACCCATGTCCCTTCCACATTGCCAACATGCCTATCAGCATCAAACATTTCCATCCTGTGATGAAGGGGACTTGTAAGTATCCCAGAATCTTCATTAAAAAATGAAGGAATGTGCATTTGGGATGGTTCATATGGGCGCTGAAAAGCTTCATTTCTTCTGGTGTGAGAGTAAACAACCCACTAATGATAGGCTTGCTGGAAGCCGTTACTGAAAGAACCCCGCCAGCCATCGGGAGCATCACAGAGGGTTAAGAGGGATTCCTAGCTCAGATGATGGGCAGCACCTCCCAGAATGCTGACTGATGTTCTGCAGAGTTGGTCTGGCTTCCACCAGGACCCAATGCATTGGGGCTCAGTGACCTTCTGTTGCTGACTGCTTTCCCCCACCTGTGGTTCCCTTAGGTGTGACTTCTACCCCAGCTCCTCTTCTAAGCCTATGCCTCCTTCCACTTCTCAACTGTCTCAGTGATCCTCATTTCAAGCCCCTGAGAGAAAGATCATCTGGACCTTTTTTGCTTCCTTTTCCAGTATGAAGTGTTGGCATAACCTTTAGGCCAGGCATGCTTGAGGGCTGCCTTTGTGATTCTCAAATCCTCTCCTTTTTAAATGAATCTCTTCTAACTCAAAAGTTTTACCTCTCAAAACACATTTCTGTTGCAGACTTTAATCCTAATATATATAGCCCTGCGTCTGTCACATCCACAATGACTGGAGGCTCAACCAACCAGAAGTCAGCCCTGCAGTCAGTGCTGGGTTGCTGTGGCGACCCAGCACGGACTGCTACAGCTACAGGCATGGTGACCCAGCACTGACTGCTGAGGAGGCTGGGAATCAGGCCTAGAGAGAGGCCTGAAGAGAGAAGCAGGGTCTGATCCATAGCCTCTGTGGCAGCTGTTGATCAGCACTTGCCTCTCTTTTTCTCTCCGGGCCTGGCCAGCAGCCACACCTCCATTTCTCTCCAGGCCTCCACCGGGGCTACTGATCAGCCCTGCCTTTCTGATCAGGCCCCATTGATAGGCCCAGAGACTCTAACTGGCATAGAAACTGACCAATCAGAACCAAATCTGGGTGAAGTGTGAGGATCCAATGGCTGCCTAGGAGGCGGAGCTTTTGACGCTGACTGGCATAGAACTGACCAATCAGAACCAAATTGGCTGGCAGAGGAGGGCAGTTGGGGGCGAGATTAGACTGGCAGAGGAGGGCAGTTGGGGGCGACCAGGCCAGCAGGGGAGGGCAGTTAGGGGCGATTTGGCCGGCAGGGGAGCAGTCAGGTGTTAATCGGGCTGGCAGGGGAGCGGTTAGGGGGTGATCATGCTGGCAGGCAGAAGTGGTTAGGGGCAATCAGGCAGGCAGGCAGGTGAGCGGTTAGGAACCAGCAGTCCCAGATTGTGAGAGGGATGTCCGACTGCGGATATCTGACTGCCGGTTTAGGCCCGATCCCTGTGGAATCGGGCCTAAACGGGCAGTCGGACATCCCCCAAGGGATCCCAGATTGGAGAGGGTGAAGGCTGGACTGAGGGACAATTTCACCCTCCCCACCCCCCCCACCCCCGCCCCGCCATGCACGAATTTCATGCACTGGGCATCTAGTAGCTTATAATGGAAGTAAAAAGTACCAAAAAGTTCAACTTCACTTCTTTTCCTCTGAATTTCTGCTGCAACAATTCTCAATGTTTATTCTTTTCAAGGCAGCATGGATTCCTCCAACTATCTAAGGAGCATGCCATTCACCTTCAAGGAAATGGTGAGAACAAAACTGTACATTTCTTGGTATTATTTTTATGTACTATCTTAACAGGAATAAGGTGGCCGGAACTTTGCAAAGTCTTTTGGAAAAAGAAAACTTCGAAATTTTATTTCTAAATATTGTACCTAAAGGGAACTAAACACAGGGCCATAAGTAGGAAATTTTAAAAGCTGATAATCCTTTCTAATTTCATAGCCAAGATCTGAAGTCCCTGAATCCTGAATCCCCAACTAAACTTCAGATGGATAGAGACTCAAGAGAACACCCCCCCCCCCCCAAATTCAAACTCTTAGTCACTAGATAGGCTTTTGCTCCAAGTTTCTTCCAGGTCTTCTACCCTGGTGAACTAAGCTAGTGCGTGTGATACCTGCAAGTATACTTTTTAACCTTTCAGGCTAAGATAAAGGCTAGAGGCTTAGGTTCTACTCCCTCTCACCTTTACCTTGGGCTTATCTTTGTCTCTTCAAATGACGGTGAGGTTTATAACCCAGGGATTCACCTAGTGTCACACTATGTGAGATAGAAGGAAGAACAAAAGAGAGGCAAAGAGAAGAGAGAAGAGAGGGAGAAGATAACTGTTTAACCCTCTTCTTTCCTTCAATTTAGCTGTACTCCTATCAGAGAAATCCCACTGCATGTAACAAGAAGACTATGTTGTCCCGTATCCAATCAAAGTCCCTTTGTCTTGGACTTGCACTGTCCAATATGGTAGTCAAATGTGACTGTTTAAATTTTAATCTCAATTAATTAGCGACATTTCATGGTGTCAAGAGCCATCTGTGATTAAAGGCTGCTCTTCAAATAGTGTAGATACAGAACATTTCCAATACTAGAAAAAATTCTAAGGAACAGCACTGTAAATCTAGACAATGGAGAGAAGGGGATGGGACTGGAGTGTTCTAGGATTTAGTGAGTATGACAAATAAAGGTGAAATCATAAGGCATACTCAGATGGTGGTAATAGTAGGAGTGGTGCTCTTAGTAATAGCTTGGCATGTATTAAGCACCTACCCAGGTAGATATGGGATTTATTTCCATGTTATAGAAGGAAACAGAAAGGTTATGTAATATGTTCAAGATTATACATCTCTGAGTGGTGGAGCCAAGTCTCAATTCAGGAGGTTGGGTTTTAAGAGTTCATTCTCTCAACCACTATGTGGGATACAGAAAAAGATCCACAAAACCCGAAAGAAGAGTTACCCATACCAGACACATGGAGCCTAATGCAGTGATGTTTGAATAAGGCTGTGTTTTTGCAGACACTGGCTGTCGCTTTCCATCAGCTACTCAGAGAGAAGAACTGAGACATCAGTTCCAGATTCAACAGTGTGGCCTTTGTCATATTTGCAGATGTTGATATATTATAAAATGCATGTTCATTATTATTCCATAATCTCTAATACTTCTTTAGCTGTCATTCTAGCTTATAAATTCCATGGAGGTGGGGATCATGTCTGTCTTCCTCATGACTGTAATAACAGTATTTAATACCAGTACTTAATATAGTATAAAGTTTGTAGTAGGCTCTCAATATGTCTCCTTGTATGCATAATGAAGAAATAAATAAAAATAACCTCCCCAAGTTTGTTATACAGTGTTATGTGGACTGGTGGGATTGACCTGATTGTTAGAGTCAGGACTTCGGTGTGCACAAGTAGTCAAATACTTTGGTGCCACAGACTCAGCACTCTCTCAGAATGTCTCACACAATGGAAAGTTCTTAATTTTGCAACTCAGCTTGCATTCTCCTTTCCTATGGCACAGCACCTTAATCTAACTGCAGAGTGACTTTTTCCCCATTGTGTACAACATTGGAGTCCTGTCATTTAAAGAGACTGACCTCCTCTAGCCACATGGGAAGTCCAGGTGAACCAACTCCAGACTGAGACAGGCAGGTGGACAGATTCACTCCAGCTGTGACACCCTGCTCTTTGAAATTTCTCTGACTTCTGCCTTTCCTGAATCTTGTTTTCTCAGATGTTCCTTCAGTTGTCTGAGTACCCTGCATCCTTCCCAAACAAAATAAAACAAAACAAAAATGTTTTTTTTAAGTTAGCCAAGTTAGTTTCTATTTTGTTAAACAACAAACAAACAAAAAATTCAACTAGTGCATCTAAGGAGGCTTTTCCCTGCCTGCATGTGCTCAGCATCTCACCACCATCATCTCACCCAGGGCTGGCTACATCATCTGTAGGCTCCTTTTACAAAACAGGGAGGAAGTGCTATTAAAATACTACAAATAAAACTTTTTCTTTCTTCTGTGGTCTGTCTCTCAACTCATCATGGAGTTTCTTTTTTAGCATCATTCTAAGTTTCAAAAATTACAATTTCAGCCCTAGCCAGTTTTGCTCATTGGATAGAGTGTTGACCTGTGGACTGAAGGGTCCCATGTTCAATTCCGATCAAAGGCACATGCCTGGGTTGTAGGCTCAATCCCTAGTAGGGGGCGTCAGGAGGCAACCGATCAATGATTCTCTCTCATCATTAATGTTTCTATCTTTTTCTCCCTCTTTCTTCCTCTCTGAAATCAATAAAGATATATTTTAAGAAAAAAATTACAATTTGAAATTATTATGATGAACTTTACTGTTTATATTGTGCAATGTCTGTTTTAAATTAAAATATCAGAGCATTTAATTGATATGCAGAATGATCAAAATTACATATATTGTATTTCATAGATCATATAACACATGTATTTCGTTCTTACTAGAATGGTGGGAACACTGCAAAAACTAACTCAACTGCTTTTACTTCACTTCTTGGTAAATGTACATTCCAACTTTGACTCACTCATAAGTAATTAAGGACCCAAAGGAATAGGAACTATAGGAACCTTTCCCTTTTCTCATCATGTTCAGCATAAGTGTCAGGATGGCAGCACAAGTGAGAAAGGATATGATAAAGTTCCTTAGTCATTCATGTTTCTTAGAAATCATTGCCTTTCTGCATTAAGAGCAGGCTCTAATTCGAATGGAAAGCATGGCCTCGTGGGGCTGTCAGCACCCCTACTTACCCAGTTGTAGATGTACCACAGTTACCTTGTTGTGGCTTTGAGTCTCACTGAGCTCCCACACTTTGGGTATCCACTCGAATTCTGTGCTTATGGGGTATTGCAAAGACTATATGCAAATGAGATGGCAATAAACAGCAGTGAACATGTATATTGCCCATACCCCTTCTGCTCACACACCCACTCCACTATCTCATTAGACTTTATTTACAAAATATAAGTTAAAAGGTAAAAGTTAACAATTTCGGGACTGTGGCAGCAGCAAATTGCTCTTGGGTATGGACCTCTGTGTGACTGCACAGGTTGGATACGCTGAAGCCAGCCCTGACCTCATTAAAACCTGGATTTGGAATAGTAGCAAACAGCCTACCCTCCATCAGCATCAGCCCTAAAGTCCGCTGGCCTGCCAACTCCTCGTTACAAGGAGGTGTCCCTGAACGGTAGCATACTTCCGTATCCTTTCTGGAGGATTCAGAGAAAATAAGAAGAGATCAAATTTCAAATAAGGGTTTTATGCTTTTCCTACTTAGGTGCATTTCAGAGAAGCCTCTATAACCCCACTTAATGAAAGGGCAGGGAGAGAAATCCCTGAATATTATTCTACTGCTTCTTATAATATAAAAGAAGGGAGATTTTTACATGGCAGGAGAGCATCTAATAATGACCCTTTACTAGATAAGATTAGAACATTGCTGGAAACATTCTCAGACAGAAGCTTTGAGAGGGACCCTCCACATTTCCATAGTCTCTGCTCTGCCCCCTTATTGTCTCAGTTTAGCTGTGGTAGCATTTGAGTATAGAATCATAACAATGTTGAATTGGAGAGAAACTTTGAGATCATCAGATCTAACTAATTTTACAAATGGGATTAGATGACTTGCCTGAGGTCACAGCACTAGTCAGTAGCGACACCCAACAAACACCTTCATATTTTACTTTTATGCCCATCATTAGCCACAGCACTCTTTTTCCTAACTATGAAAGTAAAAAATACACTGCACATTTCTAGTTATACAATGTTTTTGAAATACCAAAATTTTAAAAATGGAGAACAGAATTGTGATTGCCAGGGGTTTGAGATAAAGGGCAGTGAAAGCAGTGGGTGTGGGTGTGGCTGTGACAGGAAGTGAGAGGTCCTTGTGGTGGGTCTCTGTCTTGACTGCATCAATATCAGTACCGTGATTATAATATTGTGCTATAGTTTTAAGAGATGCTTATTGGGGAAACTGAGTAAAGGATACACAAAGTCTCTCTGTATTATCTATATATATAAAAGCCAAGTGACCAGAACGACTGGAATGACAGGTTGCTATGATGTGCACTGTGGCCAGCCAACTGGCCAGCCAGCCCCGCCCCCTATATCCCCCCCACCCTGATCAGGAGCGGGGCCAGTGGGCCAAACCTCCTGCGCCCCCTCCTCTCAGAAGGCCTGGACCCCACCCATGCATGAATTCACGCACCGGGCCTCTAGTTTCTTATAACTGCGTAGGAATCTACAATTATCTATATACATAAAGAGCCAGGGTCCATAACATCCACAATGACCAAAGGCTCCACCTAATGCCCAGGCTGTGCGCACAACAGGCTCTGGTGAGCGGGGACTTGTGGCAGCAGGGACGGGGCCAGGGGAGGCGGGGCCAGCACTCACACTTACAACTGCAAACATGCACAGACACACACAGTGCCCACCAGCTCACAGCAGTTTCTCCGTTTCTTTCCCTCCCGCCCAGCTCGCTCTTATAGCCTCTCTCAGAATGAGGACCCAGGGTGAGCAGAGGGTGGAGCTGCTCCCACTGGCCCTGCCCCCCCCCCCCCAGCTGGGAAAGAGGAAGAGGGAGAGAGGGAGGCAGGGAGGCCTGGAGGACTACTGAGAAAAACAACGACAGACAGAGACTGGGAGAGACTGGGATGGAGAGATGGAAACAAAATAGCAATATTAAAATATTTCCTCTAATTAATTCCCTTTTAATGTGCATGAATTTCATGCACCGGGCCACTAGTTTCAATATAAAAAGTTCAATATAAAATTTTAGTCAAGGGTAGACTTAAAGTTTGACTTCAATCATTTGTGATAAATAATAAAAGAAAACCAAACATTAAATTAATAATCATTTAGTCCAATTTTCTTACATGAGCAACTTGAGGTTGTACCTGGGCCCTCATATTTCACACTATTCTTGATTTATTATTATTATTAGTAGTAGTAGTAGTAGTAGTAGTAGTAGCTCTGCACATGAATCCATGTGCCAGTAGCTCTCTGCCGCTCTCCTGTAGCTCCCCCCTGCCCCCTCCCCCCTCCCCCCTGCTCTCTTCCCCTCCCCCCTCCCCCCCTCCCTCCCCCTCATAGCTTGCTGCCTGCCCCCTCCTGTAGCTTTTCACTGCCCGCTTGTAGTTCGCTGCCCCACCCTCCTGCAGATCCATGATCCGGTTGTTACGAGGTTGGTCATTACACCTCAAGGTGTAACGAATAATTAGCATATTCCTCTCTTATTATATAGGATTATTATTATTATTATTTCATTATTAGTAGGCCTTACTCTTCAAAGTGTTTTCCTGACATGGGCTATTTGACAACACCCTTCCAAAAAAGTAAGAAATCACAGTCCCAAAATATACACAATGAGGAGGCATTGGTGTCACAACCAAGAATGCTTACTTCATTTAGAATCCAGAGAAATTCTGAACATCAAACCGCACCTCTGGACAACATGGTTTCATCTCTTCAGGATGACAATACAGGAGAAGAGACATTTTTTAAATACGTTTTTATTGACTTTAAAGAGAGAATAAGGGAGAGGGAGAGAAAGAAACACTGAGTGAGAGAAACATCGATTGGCTGCCTCCTGCACACCCCACACCAGGACCGAGTCAGCAACCCGGTCATGTGCCCTGACAGGGAATCAAGCTGGTGATATTTTGGTGGATGAAACGACGCTCAACCAACTGAGCCACATCAGCAAGGGAAAGAAGATACATTTTTAGAAGAATGTCCATTGGATACAACAACACCCCATAAAGATTATTAAGGCCATTTGGGGCTACTAGAGCCCATCCTGTAAGAACAGGGAAATAGAATTTCTTTTTCTTTTTCTGTGTATCTCTCTCTCTCTCTCTCTCTCTCTCTCTCTCTCTCTCTCTCTCTCTCTCTCTTAATAGAATGATTTAAGTTGCTCAGCCTCATCTCAAATTATACGAGTGGGTTAAATGAGGTGCCACTTCCTGGAGTAAACACTGATCTCAATTCAGCATCTGTAGTAACTACCATCAGAGAGGAATTCTTTGTTCCTTGGTCAGATGAGTCCTCCATACATTAAAGTAATGTAACTTTAAGGAAAGAGGAAAAGAGAAAAGGGATAAAGACATTGAAATTCAGAATAAAGATAATGAATTGACTTTAAAGGAAGTTTAAACGAAGAAATTCTTTGTTCTACAGAATTCCCAGCGGGTCAACATTGATTCCATTTGGAGTTAAAGCTAAAGCATGTTTGGCAAGAACCAGACTATTTTCAAGTGTGGATATGAATTGCCTTTTCACAGGTATAATTGCCTTGTAAACAACCATGAAACAGAAGTTATGTATATTATTAGAATTATTAGGAGTGTGGATACATGAACGAAAATATCAGTGTACCACTACTTGGGCATGTATCTTAGTCTTGACTTTATTCTAGCATTTGAAACAAAATAAAGGCAATCGGGCAAATTTGGCCATTTAATCACTTAAGCAAAACATCATTACTTTCCAAGAGGAAAAAGAAATGACATTTTTGTTTCACTTATTTATCTATTCATCCTTGAAAAAGATAAAACCATTGCCTGGTCAGTGTGGCTCAGTGTTTGAGTGTCGACCTATGAACTAGGAGGTCATGGTTCAATTCCCAGTCACAGCACATGCCCAGGTTTTGGGCTTGATCCCCAGTAGGGGCTATGCAGGAGGCAGATGATCAATAATTCTCTCTCATCATTGATGTTTCTATCTCTACCTCTTTCTTCCTCTCTGAAATCAATAAAAATATATTTTTTAAAAACTATTCTATATAAGCCCAATAGTAGCTATACAGTATATCTTGGGGATACAGCTGTGATGAAAAATTATGCAGCAAAAGTTTATCTAGTTTACATAGGTACCAGGCACTATTACAGCAAAGATTAAATCATGTAGTTTTTTTAATAGCCCTGTGAGTTAGATATCACTATCTCCCTTGCTGTCTTCAGCATGATGCATCCAGAAACTTGTAAATTCTTCATAAGGAAAATCATCTCCAGTCTGTGGTAAAGAGCAAAGCTGTAAAACCTGCCTGGCAAATCAGGTGTCAATTTCCCAGCTACTCTTGTGGGCATTTTAAGAAATTTTTGCTATTAGCATTTTATATTTCTTCCTGATATTTCCACTGAAAGCAATTTTATTAATGTAAGGATTCAAAAGGACAGCGTGAAAGGAAAAGTAAATGATTTTTTTTTTACATTACAAAAAAACCTTCATGAGAGAACTGACGATTGGAGCTCAATCTTCTTTGCTCATTTCGGTTCCACAAGCCTAATTAACACTGGCTTGCAATCAAGGCTATTATTCTAGTGGCTCCTTCCTCCGAGGACCTGCCACCACAGCACTTCTGACCAACTTCTTGTTGTCAAGTTCACACAACAGATCTTTTCTAAAATGTCTCTTTTTTCTTTATGAGCATGAAATGAGTGGATGTTAGCCATCTCCCCCACAGCTTTTCTTTCAGATGCCTTTTTATTTATTATTTCTATTCCTAGGGCTCTCTCTGGAATGAAATCACTTTTTCTATTTTGCAAAGGCTTCCTTTCTCACTGAAAAAAAAATTGGAGTTTGCTACTCAGTAAAGTGGAGGCCCTCTGACTGTAAAATTGTTAGAAAGCACTTTGCTGGAAATTCTAATCCCCCACCCCACTGTGAGCATGGGATTACTCCCCAGGACACAGTAGAGGGTCCTGCAGGAAACTGGAAGGACACAGGCCTCAGAGGTAGGCAGATTTCATTGAAAATTCCAACTCCATCACTTTCTAGCTCTGTGACCTTGGGCAAGTTAGCGGAGCCTCGGTTTCCTCGTCTATAAAATAGAGATAAAAATGTGTACTTTTGCAAAACTGTTTTAAAGATTTGGTGAGTACAGAACAGTGCATACAGCAAAATGTGTCTTTTTCTTTCTTTCCTGGGGGAGTGTGGGGGGATCAATGTCAAGGTGTTGGGCATCCAGTGGAGAGCTAAAGGAAGACAGAAGAGTACACTATAAAGTCAGCGTGCAAGGAAAGCATACCCTTAGCGGGAGCATTCAAGCACTCAATGAGAGCTAGTGTGAGGGCCTGTACTGAAAACCACGTGTGGGGTCTAAAGTCAGACAGACCGGAGTTAAGTCCAATCTTCACCAGTTACTAGTTGTGATCTTTCCTTCTTCTGTAATTTGGGGGAATTAATACCTGTTTCAAAATGTCATTATGAAGATTAAATTGCATAATATTGGCAAAGTGCTTAACCTAATGCCTGGCACATAGTAAGCTCTCAATAATTGATAAGAATTTTCATTAATATTGGTAGCAATTCGATGTCAGTTTTTGCTTTAAGGGCCTTTCTAAATCTTTCCAGGCCTTCATTTTCTCACTTGGAAAATGGGTACAGTTGGAAGGTACTTCATATGGCAAGTGTTAGAATAGAAACAAACCATTAAAAACAGTTAGCAACACACTTAGCACCTAATGGACAATGAGTACTTGTTTTCTCTCTTGCCTGCTATGATCATCAAATAGTAGTTGAAGACTATATTCCGGACTTTCTGAAAATAAATATTACTGGTATCTACTTCTCATAGCCTCTCTCTTGGGATTTCTCTCTACTTCTTTGATTGGTTTTTCTCTGTCCTTCTCGGACCTGACCTTTGATGTGCGATCATTCTTGATTACCCAAGAGATGTGTCTGACATTTTCCCAGAAGACCCTCCTTCCAAAAACTGTCTCTGCTATGGTTCCCACATTTCTATTATCAGCAATTTATTTCCCCATGTTCTCTGTAAGACAGAAATTCATTTTAACACTTCAATTGGAGCAAGTTAAAACTTTCCTTCTTGACAGGAAAACTAAATATCCTAGAAGGGACTGGGTGACAGAGTCAATGAAGAATGTGAACATGAAAGAAAAAGCTTTCAGAATAAGGCAGGGGGAGGGTTCTCAAAGAACACAATACCGTATTTTCACAGCGTTTTAAGACATGGACCAAGGTCTTCTAGAATTAGCTTCTCGAGTTTCTCCCTTTCTTCCCCTCCCTCCCCTTCCCCTCTTTGCCTCCTTTTCCCATGCCCCTCTCTTTCTGCTCCCTCCCTTTCTTCCTTTTCTGATTCACATTTATTTTTGTCCACTTAAATAAATATACCTGCTTTCTCTTTTTCTACTCTGAGTGTTTTATACTGTTTCCCATTTCCCTTTCTTAGTTTCAGGGACCATTTTTATTGCATTTGCAACCCATATGCTGACACAGCACCATCCCCCTCCTTCCCTTTTCCCATTTATATCAAATACTGTGCAGAAAATTCATCCTGCTCAGTGTCAAACGCCAGATCCACTTTGGACATGCATTATTTTTATTCGAGGTGGGTTTTATTCCCACTGTCTTTCTCATAACCTTCACAACACACACACACACACACACACACACACACACACACACACACACATTCCCCATCATTACCTGACCAGTACATCAAAAAAACTGTCTATTCTTTGTACCCTTTAGAGATGTGTGGAAATATTAGATGGTGAAAGCTGGATCAGTTTAGAGTGAATTAGTGCCCAAAATCTAGGAAGCATGGAAGCTTATCTGATCAGATTTCTTCTTCTTTTTCCTGAAACTTATCCCAGCTTTTGAATTTGTAAAAGTAAATGAATAATTTGGTGAGAAACAGATTTCTCAGAAGATTTGCATTGTGTCCAGCTTCTTTTTAGGACTGAATTTTTTATTAAGAACACTCTTTCCTTCTGGCAATTGGAAAAATTCATGTCCAGGAAAATACAATGGACTCACAACTAAAGGACACACAACTAAAGAAACACATGTGCTCTTAGAAATATTGAGTCTGTAGTCACTACCTTTGGAGTTGCATTTAAGCCTAATACAGAGACCAGCATCTACTCTGGTGTTCACTATCATTGGGCTTAAAGATCTAACATGCAGTCTATAACTTAAACTGTTGAATGAGCCTTTATTGCAGAAATACTCCCACACTCTGATCTCAAACAAGTAATTCTTTGGGGACACTACTACTAAAATTATTTGGGATATAATAATTGTGTTCCTATAATAACCCACTAGATTATTATAGTCTCTCTGAAGGAAGGCTCCTGGTTCCAGGCCCCACAGCACAGTGCATATGGCATGCCCTCAATAAAAGTGTTTTGAGGTGAGTCAAACAATGGATATTAGTTAAGCCATGCTTAATGAATGAAGCACAGATGAATAGATCAAAGGTTCGAACTACCTCAACCTGTCATCACATTCCATTAGTCCCAGACAGATTCAACACAGATATAGAGTTCAGTTTAGAGGCTGAGACAATGGCCAAAGAAAACTGCCTTTCTCCCAAGCTCTTGTCTTTTTCCCCCTTTGTAATGTGCTATACATGTTCCATTTATTTGGTTTGTTGCTTCACTGAATTGTTCATGCAATGCAGTATCATCAGACTGTGAGCTGAGATGGTCAATTTATGTGCAACCAGAGAGATCCTAGAAAGCAGTCATGTTGCACTGAGACCGTTTTGTCCTGACAGGAGGCCATTAGCATTGAGCTCCCTCACTCTCAGGAAGACTTGCCTTACTAAGACCAGCACAGTTATTCAGTGGAGCATCATTTCTCATAGAACGCTGGAGTGTGAGTCAGGAATTCTGGTTTGCATTTCTGCCTCTTCCCACACTTGGCGTTGGGACCTTGGGCAGGTCACTAAACCTCTTTGGACCCATCCAACAGCACCTTAAATTCGTATTTTTACATGTGTTATCGTATTATTTCTTAACAGCGCTCTTTAGGCTAGATGTTGCTATCCTTGTTCTACAGATTCTTACAACAGCCAGCATTGGTTGAGCACCAACCATGTGCCTTGCACTGTTCTAGATTCTGGGGATAATCAAACTTATGGCTCAGAGAAGTTTTGTAGTGAGGCCACTACCTAGAAATGTTTTCTAATGATGACAATCTGGGTAATTTTAATCAACACTCAGATTAAAGACAACAAAGAGGAGGGAAGAAATATAAAAAACATCTTCTTTAAAGCACCTAAGAACTATGAAGACCCTGAGAATGACTCAGCCACAGTCTAGGAGGAGCTGAGGATCCAGAGAATTAGATCCAGCTCTCAAAGCTGCTTTTGCCTGAGTATACTTGCCTATTTGGAAGAAACAGCTGCAAAACAAAGTTGTGATTTTGGTGACTTTGAAAGAAGGGAGTTGGGAGCAGAATAAAACTCTAGGACCTGCCAAACCTAGGGAGTATGACAATTTCCCTACATTAAGGTGGAACCCCATGGGGCATATAGTCTCAAGAGTGAACCAGAAATAAACCAACTCTTGCTATTTCTCAGCCTATATTCATGGCAATTATGGGTCCAGAGAATCTTAATGCTTAATCTTCTATTAATGTTTTACGAGATGAGTATTGACTCAAGTCCCTGGAAGAGGCCAACAAAAATCCTCTTTGATAAAACTATAATTATCCTAGGCCTCCAATTTTAAAAAATATAATGTCAAGTATAGCTGTAGAACCAAACACAAAGGAGACATGAGTCAAGAGGAGTACCACAAAGAATTAGTAATATGGTTGAGTTATCAAACATAAACAACAAAATGACATATTTTGCTTACTATGTTTAAGGAAATAAAAAGCATCCTATAAAATATATACAAGTAATAAGAAACTATAAAGTTACATAGCAGATTTGAATAAGAACAAATAGAGCCCTCGCCAGCTTTGCTTGGTGGTTAGAGCATCAACCTACAGACTGAAGGGTCTTGGGTTCGATTCTAGTCAAGGGCACGTACCTCAGTTGCAGGTTTTATCCTCAGCCCTGGTGGAGGCACATGCGGAAGGCAACCAATCCATGTGTGTCTCTCTCTGTCTCTCTCTCCCTTCCACTCTCTCAGAAAACCAATGGAGAAAGACAACATATCTTCAGGTGAAGATTAATAAAAACAAACAAACAAACAAAAGAACCAAATAGAAGTTCTAAACCATAAGTTAAAATAACAAATTAAAAACTGAATTGTATTTAACCCATGGTAAATGCAACTGAAGATAGAATTGGTGAACTGAAAGACAGGTCATAAGATATTGTGCAGAACAGAGCACAAAAAAGCAAAATACAGAGTATAGAAAAGGTAAAATACATAGAAGGCACTGTGAGACTAACACACATTTAAAGCAGGATGGGAGAGAGGGAATGTGATGAGAGAAACACTTGAAAAAACAACTGCAGATAATTTTTCAGAATGCAAAATTAAACTCAAGGCTTATAACTCCAAATTGTATGTTCTTTGTGGTTGGCACGGTCTTAAATCTCTTTATCTCAGCCTTTTTTTACTGTTTAACATTTACTTTTCTTTTCCTTCAGTTGATCTTATTATAGGTGTTTATCCTGAAAAAAAAAAAATCATAGTATCAGTTGTCTTTGAAGAATGATGATGATTCTGCTCACCATGTCTTTTTTTTTTAATTTAATAAATCCTTATTGTTCAGATTGTTACAATTGTTCCTCTTTTTTCCCCCATTGCTCCTCTCCACCCAGTTCCCACCCCACCCTCTGCCCTTACCCGCCCCCTCACTGTACTCATCCATAGGTGTATGATTTTTGTCCGGTCTCTTCCCGCACCCCCCACATCCCTTTCCCCCCGAGAATTGTCAGTCCACTCCCTTTCTATGCCCCTGATTCTATTATATTCACCAGTTTATTCTGTTCATCAGATTTTTTTATTCACTTGATTTTTAGATTCACTTGTTGATAGATATGTATTTGTTGTTCATAATTTTTATCTTTACCTTTTTTCTTCTTCTTACTCTTCTTAAAGAATACCTTTCAGCATTTCATATAGTACTGGTTTGGTGGTGATGAACTCCTTTAGCTTTTTCTTATCTGTGAAGCTCTTTATCTGCTCTTCAATTCTGAATGATAGCTTTGCTGGGTAGAGTAATCTTAGTTGTAGGTTCTTGCTATTCATCACTTTGAATATTTCTTGCCACTCCCTTCTGGCCTGCATAGTTTCTGTTGAGAAATCCGTTGACAGTTGTATGGGTGCTCCCTTGTAGGTAACTAACTGTTTTTCTCTTGCTGCTTTTAATATTCTCTCTTTGTCTTTTGCTCTTGGCATTTTAATTATGATGTGTCTTGGTGTGGTCCTCTTTGGATTCCATTTTTTGGGGTTCTGTGCGCTTCCTGGACTTGTAAGTCTATTTCTTTCACCAGGTGGGGGAAGTTTTCGGTCATTATTTCTTCAAATAGGTTTTCAGTATCTTGCTCTCTCTCTTCTTCTGGCACCCCCATAATTCGAATGTTGGTACGCTTGAAGTTGTCCCAGAGGCTCCTTACACTATCTTCATATTTTTGGATTCTTTTGCTTTTCTGGTTGAGTGTTTTTTGCTTCTTTGTATTTCAAATCTTTGACTTGATTCTTGTGGTCCTCTAGTCTGCTGTTAGATCTCTGTATAACATTTTTTATTTTAGTCAATGTATGCTTAATTTCTAGTTGGTCCTTTTTCATATCCTTGAGGGTCTTGCTAAATTTATTGGCCTTTTCTAGAAAATTCTTGAAAAACCTTATAACCATGGTTTTGAACTCTATATCCAGTCATTTGCTTTCCTCCATTTCTTTCATTTGTGACCTCTTTCTTTGTCTCTGCATTTTGGCTGCTTCCCTGAGTTGATAGAGTGGCTTTGTGTGCTAGGTGTCCTATAAGTCTCAGTGGCTCAGCCTCCCCAGTTATCTGAGGTGGACACTCTTGGTTCACCCCTTTGTGGGCTGTGTGCACAGTCTTGTTGTAGTTAAGCCTTGATTGTTGTTGGTATCACTGGGAGGAATTGACCTCCAGGCCAATTGGCTGTGAGGATCAGCTGTGTCTACGCTGGGACAACTTCTGTGCTGGAGACACCCTTATGAGACAAGACTTACAAAAGCCTCTGTGCTCATCTTGGATGGGGTGGAGTCTCAGGGCGGAGCAGACAGCATTGGTTTCCCATCAGCCCTGCCCTAATAGGCCCCTGTGTCTCAGTGTCCCATGGTAATTGCTGCAAGCACCTCTGAGAGAAAGCCGCCCTCAAGTTCCACCCGCTGCCAGGTAGTCCAGTTTCTCCCCGAATGAGTCTGGGTTCCCAGAGTCTCGCCCGGAACTGGAGTTCAGCTCATTTGGGAGCTTTTGTCTCCCTCCCGCTTGAGAAAGCCAACCGCCTACTCAGTTGCCCGCCCTCTCCGCGCGCGTGCCTCAGTACCTCTGCCTTCTGCAGTTCCTCCGAGTCTCAGTGTGCTTTTCTCTTTCCTTCTAGTTGTAGAATTTCCACTCAGCCAGCCTTCCTATAGTTCTGGATGATGTCCATTTTGTCTTTTAGTTTTAGTTTTGAAATTGTTGTGTGAGGCAGCAGTTTAGGTGTTTACCTATGCCGCCATCTTGGTTTCTGTTCACCATGTCCTATAGGAAGAAATAAAGGACTTACTGAGTGTCTCAAAAAAGATCTCATTACAATGCCAAGGGATCAGTGCTACAATGAAGTGGGTTTTTTAAATAGTGTTATGAGGATCATAGAGAAGGAAACAAGTAACTCAGTCATGGGGAGCTTGAAAAGCCTTCACCAAGGAGATGACATTTCAACTGAGTCACAAAGAGTCTTGAGGGAAGACTGGGAGTTTGTCAGATTCATAAGGTGGAGTGGGCATTCTAGGCAAAAGGAAGTAAATGTGTACAACCATCCAGACATTAAAGTTCATGAGATGCATAAGGAAGCAATTCATGTTGCTTGGAGACAGAGTACATGTTAGGACAGGAGGGAAGTTCTGCTGAACAATATAGATGGCACTAAAATGAAATTATCACCCCTTTAAGGAATTTGGTTTTATCCTATAGGCCAATATTCCTCAAACTAGAGTCTATGGATCCTTGGAGTACAGTGAGAGCACACTCTTGGAATGCAAAAGTTCTCTCAGAAAAGTTTTTTCCCCTCCTTTCTGATGAGAACCTAAATAAAACAAAATAAAGAAGCAAACAAACAAAAACCCTACAATGAATACAGTTATATTCTAGATCATTTGGATTATTACCATATTTGTTGCCTCTGGTTACATTGTCACATTAGATATAATGTGGGAGCCAGATATGCAGTAGAATCCATTTTGCAAATACACAATCACTCTGACTATAAAACAATCAAGAGTGTCAGGTCTATGTTTATTAGAGACTAGCAGCCCTGCGCACAAATCTGTATGCCAGCAGCTCGCTAGTAGCTCGCTGCCCTGTCCTCCTGTAGCTCCTCCCACTCACCCCCAACCCCCTGCATAGCTTGCTGCCCTGCCCCCTCCTGTAGCTCTTCGCCCCACCCTCCTGCTGATCCATGATCTGGTCTTTACGCCATCAGTCGTTATGCTTCACAGTGTAATGACCATTTACATATTTCATCTTTATTATATAGGATTTATTATATAGGATTACATGCTTCGTTTTACAAAGTATCCAAGTCTGATTTTAAAAGAAAAAACTTTATGCAGTTCAAATAAAACAGAGTACCATCAGTTTTTGACCTTGACATAAAGTGACAGTTTTCAAGTTTTAATTTGTTAATAAGTGCATTTGATTATATGGGCTTACATAGACACATCCTAGTGGCAAAATGACAATTGTCCTACACTTAATTATATTCATGTTGAATTATTTTACCACTTATTATGAAAAATGTTTTATGTCTTATAGATAATTGAAATAAAACACATTTTCCTAGAATACAACTTTTGTTCCTTAAGTTAAGCAATAAATTGAGACTCTGATGTGAGATCATGAAAACAACATTGTACAGGAGAGTGACAGCCCCTTTAAGGATCTCTGGTTTATAACAAATGGTCAGAGACAGATTTGTTAAGTAAATTCTTTGTTTAGAACAAATAAAGTCCATGTAGCATCATGAGGCATTGGACAAAAGATCTTTGGTTGAGTTTGAATAGGTTTTCTTCCAAATTTCAGACAAAATGGAAACAATGATAGAAAACTTGATTTATAGTCAAGTCATTTCAAAATGGTCTGACTTAGCCATTTCCAGAATTTACTGACATCTTTCCACTGGTTCTGTGCTATAGCCATGAATATTTTCCAACAACTATGAGAAATAAAAAATAACCTCAAATATTATTTTCCCATACACAGCTCCAGTAATAATTGGATTAGGTAATTATATAATGCAGATTGAAATATGCCATAATGATGAACCTATCATCAAGTCACCAAGATAGCTCCATAGGAATCAAGGGACAGCCTCACTACAATTGGCATTTGATGATTATTCCATAGACAAAATTACTATAAGTAGGTGGTCTGAATATCCTAAAATAGTAAACAAAACTGTGATGCTACTTAATACTCTTATGGACAACATCCTTAAGTTAACAACATTGCCTCTGTAGTATTTTTAAATTTAAGACACAGAAACTGAGTAAAGATAACACATACAAATATAGAAAAATTTAGCTTTATCACTGTACTTTAATCTTTCACATTAAATTAATGTGGTTAATTAGAATCTTATTGATTCTATAGTTTTGTTTGTATTCAGTTGTGTATTTATTTTTGGATTTAGATTTGTATATTATTTATGAGGAAAATAAGTTGTTATACCTCATCATATGTCTATAGATTTTGTTCATATTATAATAAATAATTTAAGTCAGTACTATGAGTCTGAAGGAATTTTTTGCCTTTGAAAGAAAAACACCAGTATAGGCCCTATGTTGCCACTGAAATATTTAAAAAGGGGAGTAGGTGACCAAGTTTTCATTTTAAATTTACCCTCAGGCAGTATGTGAAGGTTAGCATGAAAGGCGGCAAGACCTGAGACAGGAGCTCAGTTAGGAAACAGTAATTTAGTTGAGAGATAATGAGGATTTTAACAAAAGATACTGCTTCAGGATGGAGAGGAACTGGGACATGCCAGGTGGGTCCCTTGTGATTTATTTCCTGTTGTTTACAATGGTTTGGGATCTATTATACAAGGGCATATGGCTAGGTTTATGGAATAGACTTTGGGGGAAGAGGATAACTTACAAGCTGGATCAAGAAGTTTAATAAAAGGTGACGGTCTCTGGACTATAACATTATTCCACAGAGGGGCATGCTGGGGCTAAAGCTCTGATGGACATGAATTGGGGGTCTATGTTTAAGTGGAAAGATGCCCCCCATTCAGCCATGGATCACTCTCTTTATGGGACAAGCCTGAAGAACCAAGCCTTGCCCCTGGGGAAATACACAGTCTGCCTAGAATAAGACTGTCTAAATTTGAGGTGCTAGCAATTAGGGAATTGCTAGGAATGCTAGTTCTTCTGAACCTAGAAAGCTTGAGCTCATGAGATGAAGCAGTTGACCTCACTGGAGGGAGGAAACCTCTTGATACATTGGAAGTAAAGCTTCGGTGCTGCTCCTCCCTCTGAGAGAAAAAAAATTCCTAGTTCCAGCTAGCTCTTTGTTCAAACAATGAGGGTGAGCTTCCAGTGTCATTTCAGACAATTCTGCTTATTACACTACCATCTAAAAGTTATTGTATAGATACAATTAATCAGAGTTAGTGAATAATTGAATTTGGGGGTGTGAGAGAGAGGGAAAAAGGAGTCAAGAATCACTCTGAGGTTTGTATCTTGTCTAGTTGAGCTTATGATGATTTCTTTAACTGACATAAAGGATATGGGAGAAGAAAAGGGCTTTATGGTAAAGAGGTAGATGATACATTCACGTTTGAGTATGTTGAGTTTGAGGTGTCTCTGATACATTCATTTGAAAGAAATGGAAGCTAGGCAATATTGATTTGAAAGTCAGATGCACTGGTTATACTTGAAGCTTGGGAGGTGAATGACAATGATATTTTTCTATGTAGTCTGGGAAGAGAAGGGAATTTTAACAGTTAACAGCAGCTCAGAATAGTAGATCAATTGTTAAGTGAGATGAGGCTGGGGGCAGAAAGAGAAAAAAAAACATATATAAGAAGCCCAAGAGCTATCATTATAGAACTATTCAGACAATGTGAGAACTTTTAGGAAAGTAGTGAAAGCATATTGTTTGAGAAATGGCTGAGCTTAGAAAGCAGATGACTTTTTTTCTTAGAAGTTTGCTGATGAGGTGGGGAGAACAAGGAGAGATAAAGTGGGAATCAATGGAGAACCAAATGAGAGAGTATTATTTATTATACTTTAAAATCATATTGCAAACCTTATGAGTTGAGTTGACATTATATTAGGTGTATGGGATAAAGTTGGGTCATATTTGCCCACCTCAAGGTTTTTAATTATTATAATTTTTTAGGTGTTTACCAGAAGAGATTTTGCTTTAAGTGTAAACCAGATCTGCAAAAATTGCTTCTCTACTCCAATACCCTTCTAGCACTTGCCCTGACTTCATTTTTAGCCCCTCCAATTCAGACCTCTCCCCAGTTCCCAAGACCACTGTAACCTATCAAAAATAAAATCCCAGTCACATCATTCACTTGCTCCTGCATTCCACTATCTGGCCCTTACCCAAATTTAAATGTCCGTTAAGCACATATTCACTGAATACCTCTATGTGCAGTCTAGTATGGGAGACCAAGAAGTACATGAGCAATCATGAAACAGCTCGATACAAACTATAATAGGGAGAAGACTGGAAAACTAGATCTAGAGATCCTCAGAATGTTGATGGCTGAGACGCATCCATAGGGAATGTCAGGAGTTGATTGCATCTCATAAATGCTCCACTTTGCACTGGTAATTTTTTTGTCTTCATATATGCTGTTCCTTTCATCTAAAATGTTCACCTCCATGCCCATCAGCCTGTGATACTTCTATTTATCTTCAAGACTTTACACACATGCATCTTTCCCTTGAAGCTGTCTACAACATTCCTTGGCTGGGCCAGGTGCCCTGACTTTGTAGTCCCAGAGGAAGTTACACTTACTTGTGCAAAAACATTTGTCTCCACATCTATCAATGTATGTACTTTTCGAGGGTAAAATATGTCTTTTATCTTTAATACCTCCCCGCTAGCATAGTGCCTGGCACATAGTAAATTACTGAATGAATAAAGTTGCTTGACAAATGAGTTATCGAATTCTAAAACTTTTTAGAATTCTGGGCAAAGAGGTGCTATGACCCTTGAAAATTTCATTTAATTTTTCAGATATTTTCCAGCTTTGTGTTTGGCTATTGATAACTAAGGTCCTTTAATACAATAAAATTCCTAACTCTAGTATTTGACTCTCTGTGCCTATGAGCACAGATAAGATTTGATTGCTCAAACATGTTCACTATTGGCAAAGTCTGAAAAATTCATGCATTTAAACTTCAACCAGAATTTATTAAACATTTACTGTGTTCAAGCACTTGGGCTCAGTATATCAACCATGTAAATAAAGGCACTGTCTTTATGGAGTTTATAATCTAATGAGAGAAACATAGTAAAGAAATAGGCTTGCATGTAAATACAATTTGGGATAAGAAGTATGTGGGCAAAAATAACGTGCAGTAAGAGAGTTTAACAGGGGAGGCTTATTTTAAATTATGGGGCCTGTTATCAGGAAGAAATATTTGAAGCTAAGACCTAATGGGTGCATAGGAATTGAGGACAGAGGGAGACCATTTCTGCCAAGGGGAAGCATTTAAGAATATCTGTCCACAGGAAATCTGGTGTGTCCAGAGCCTGGTGAAGGAGGGGGTAAGTCTCTTGAGGTGGGGTTGGAGAGGTTGGCAGATGCCAGACGATGCTGAGACTTATGGGTGGGTCAAGTTAAAAATTGTAGAATTATTTCTACAATTAATGGAAAATTCTTGAAGGTTTTTTAATAAGAAAATTATATAATCATTTTCATTTTTAAAGATCACTTGACTATGTTGTAGAAAATGTATTTGGCCCTACCTGTGTGGCTCAGTGGTTGAGCATCAACCTATAAACCACGAGGTCACAGTTCAATTCCCAGTCAAGGCAAATGCCTGGGTTGTGGGCTCAGTCCCCAGGAGGGGTCGTGAAGGAAGTAGCCCATCAATGATTCTTTCTCTTCCTTGATGTTTGTATCTCTCCCTTCCTCTCTAAAATCAATAAAAATATTTATTAAGAAAGAAAATGGATTTGAAAGGGCAGGAGGAAATATGAGAGTCCAATTAGAAGACCTTTTGGTTAGAAATTTGGGTTTGGTTGCCTATAATGGAAAACCCGGAGAACAATGGCTTACAAAAAGCTCGGAGCCGACTCTCCTCTTATGTGTGAGGAAGCTCAGAAGAGCAACCCAGGGCTGGGGCAAAGGCTTCTGTGATTATCTGAGCCTTTCCCTCATGGGGCGGTCACAAGGCATCTGACAGTACTGTCACATCTCAGGCAGGAAGAAAAAGGAAGCTCTATGGCAAAAATGGAACATGTCAGCAACTGTCCCCACCCCTTAAAAGACTTTCTCAGAATTCCACCCAACAACTTTTACTCACATATCACTACTCAGAACTGTGTCACGCAGCCAACCCTATCTGCAAGGGAGTTTCAAAAAATTTTTTTTAAATCTAAGTTTGTTGCCATTCCAGACAAAATCAGGCTTAGAAGGGGAGAAGAGAAAAATGAATATTTGATAGCAAAAGCTGCCTCTACCCTTGTCCACCCCTTTTCATCTCTTGAAGGGAGGGTGGGCATGGTTTGCTTCTAATTGGGATGGCTGTGCTATGTGAGGCAGAAGATGCTGTTGTTTGTAAGTTTAAAGACAGGAAGAGAAATGTGCTTGAATGTAAAAGGGCTGAGAGGGAGGCTGAAAGATGCAGTAAGTTGGTTCTCTCAAAAGCCATCCAGCCCTCTTCTAACTTGACGTCTGAAACAACATTCCTAGATCCCTTTGCAGCTGGGACACTGGCATATTATTTCTAGTTCACACCCATTACACAAAGTCCCCCAAATTCTGGATGCAGACGTGGGCAGTGAGTGGTGGCATATCAATACTCTATAGATATCAGCTTTTCTGGCAGGAAGTTGACAAAGATGTCTGTTCTGCTGGTATGGCCAGAATTCTAGGGTCCTGTCATTAAGCTTAATATCTGCCAAAGAATCCGGGGATGTGGTTGGATATTTGTGTGGAATGCATTGCCCCTAGCTGTGTTGTTTGTGGCCATATAGTATCCAAAACTCATCAGCTGTTGGGTTTTTTTTTTTTAGATTTTTTTTTTAGTTAATGAGTTTTCTTTAATAGATACTGTCCTGCTACAAATAGCTACAGTGGATTCAGTTGTCTACATCTAAGGACCTTGTTGGTATAGGAAGTAGAGTCCTATGGAACAGTGTATAGGTGATTTATTGTACGGTTGTGAATATAAAATGTTTGCATAATATAATGAATAGCACATGCCATTTTATTAAAAGCCGACTACCTACTTAACTCTCATTTTGGATATATTTCTTTTTTAATATATGTTTATTGATTTCAGAAAGGAAGGGAGAGGGAGAGAGAGAGAGAAAGAAACATTAATTATGAGAGAGAATTATTGATTGGCTGCCTCCTGCATGCCTCTTACAGGGGATCAAGCCAGACCTGGAATTGCACTGTGACCTCCTGGTTCATAGGTCAACCCTCAACCACCAAACCACACCAGCCAGGCTCCTTTAGAATATCTTAAAGATGTCCCAGACTCAATGTGTCCAGATAATGAACCTTTGACAATGAACTCCTGATAATGAACTCCAAGGTTTGCCACTCAGCCTTGTTTTTATGGCTTTGGGTTATGGCTTTGAGTAGGTTTTATAGATAATTCATCAATGCACACATTCATTCATAACCAAGTTCGATTCTGCTACCTAAATGTCTGGATCGCATCTACTTTTCTATATTTCCACCATCACAATCAAAGCTACCTTGCTCTCTCTCCCGAATTACTAAATTAGTCTCTTAACTAACTGCAAATTATCCGCCTAATCTACTGTGTTTCCCCGAAAATAAAACATCCTCTGAAAATAAGACCTACTTACAGGTTTCCTTCTGAGTGAAATATAAGGCATCCCCCGAAAATAAGGCCCCCAGGCTCTGTCTCAGAATGAAAATGAATTTACCGTAAACTGGTCACTAAGGCCTCCCCGACTGGCGTCTAGCAACCAGTGACGTTACGCAGAGTCCTGACGTCACTGCTGTGTGGAGGCGGAGCGGAGGTCGGAGTGAGCGGTGAGCGCGGGGCGGGAGAGAGGAGGAGACTTTCGCAGATGTGTGTAGAATAACAGGAGGATTAGAGTAGACGGGACCCGGCGAAGGTGGTGAGTGCTGGTCTGTCTCTGGTGACACTACCTGATGCTCGCGGCCGCTTTCATGATGACTGAAGGTTCTCAGTCAGTGGCAGACCCTGCTCCAGCCCAGATCCAGGCCCCAGCAAGCCCAGTGACAGTCCCCAGGCAGGCCCCAGGGGGTAAATGTCTGATAAAGGGGTAGGGGGGATGTCTGGTGAAGGTGTTCAGTGGCACAGGGGTGGGGAGAGGAAGATCACTTAAAATGACACAGAAGGATCAGAGGGGGCAATCAAAATGACACAGGAGGATCAGAGGGGACAATCAAAATGACACAGGAGGATCAAAAGGGGTTACTAAAATGGTAATCCCCCCTCTGATCCCCCCTGTGTCATTTTGAGTGATCCCCCTCCCCCCACCTTGATACCCCAATTCCTTTTTTTTTACCCCTAGAAATGAGCGCAAAAAGAAAAAGCTACCCCGTGGAGTACAAGAAAGGAATCATGGAAGACTCTTGGGGCCAAAATCTTACTGCTTTCTGCAAAGAGAAGATGTTGAGTATCCGATTGGTCCGAAAATGGCGAGCAGAGTATGGTAACCTCATTGAACAAGTGGACAAGGGAAATGCTAAAAAGCGCAAGTGTGGATCAGGTCGGCAACCATTATTTTCTGAGCTGGAAGACCTGATCTGTGAATGGGTTGTTGACAGGAGAGCAAAGGCTTTGGTTGTGAATAGGGCTCAGATTCAAGAATTTGCTCTTGCAATGGCACCACAGTTTGACATAGCCCCTGAAGACTTCAAAGCATCACAACACTGGCTGGATAATTTCCTTCAGCGAAGTGAACTGTCTTTAAGAAGATCTACAACATTGTTTAGGTTGGAAGATACTCAAGTTATTAAGCGAGCACTTGCATTCAAGTCCTTTATTGATGATGCTGACTTCTCTAAATACAATCTTTCCAACATGATTGCTATGGATGAAACTGCAGTGTTTATGGGCCAATCATCTAAAACAACAATTGAACAGCAGGGTGCCTCCTTGGCGTACATTCCCTCCACTGCTTACAAAAGTGCACGTGTTTCCTATATTTTAGCAATTCGTCTGGATGGCACTAAAATCCCACCTTTAATCATTTCTAAGGGCAAGAAGGAAAAGATTGAACGTGTTTTGGGCATTTTTATTCTTGAAACTGAAAAAGCCTGGGCCACACAAGCAGTTATAAGGAAGTGGGTCGATTTAATGCTGCCGCTTGTTATGCGAGGGAGCCAAAGAGGTCTGCTAGTCTGGGATGCAGCCAGCACTCACCACGCTAAAGACATGAAGACATTTCTTCAAGAAAGAAAAATAGATCAAATAATGATTCCCGCAGGAATGACGGCCTATCTCCAGACTCTTGATATTGCAATAAACAAACCATTCAAAGACAATTTGCGCATGGAAATTAATGACTACATTGAAAATAGAATGGAGAGAAATCAGCATGGAAACTTTGTGAAACCTAAACTGCAAGAAGTTGTGACTTGGGTGAAGAATTCATGGGAGAAAATCACTGACAGTTGCATTGCAAATGCACTGCGAGCAGGCTACCTTGACAAGAAGTACTCATTTAAAGACAGTAGCTATTGCTAAACATGAGAGATTTGGTCCACTGATTCTGAAAGAAATGGAGTCACAAGAAATTCACCAGGAAATTCAGGAATTGGATTGTTATGATGATGTTCCAGAAGATGATGACATGATTGTCATTGAATAAATGAGTAAATTCTTGATACTGTAGGATTCACAGTTTGTCTAGTTGTGTTAACAACTACCGTACTACCGTACCGTATACAGGTAATAAACTTCCTTTATTTTCATTTAACAATAAATGTGTACCGTATTCTTCTTCATGGAAAAATAAGACATCCCCTGAAAATAAGACCTAGCGTGTCTTTGGGGACAAAAATTAATATAAGACACTGTCTTATTTTCGGGGAAACACGGTAGGTTTTACAGTTTTGCCTGATGTTTCAATGCAAAATATTGTGGATTAAGACAAACCAGTCTCTGCAGTCTGGCCCTTGCCCACCTTTCTAGGCACGCCGGTCACCATCCTTTGTTCTTTGTCCCGATCACTTGCCACACTCCCAGGCATTGCCCATGCCAATTCCTCTTCAAAAACGTTTTCTTCCTCCCTCTTTCCCTGGGGAACTCCTACACATCCTTCAGATCTCAGCTTAAGCACAAATTTCTACTTCACTACCATTTATAGCTTTCATCATAATGGCAACTATTAATGTATTTGTTATTATTTGATTAATGCTTATCTGAATCCTCTAGACCACAAGTTCTATGTAAAGAGGAACAATGTCTGATTTGGTTCTCTAGTATTGTTTTAATTTAAATTTATTTGTTTACTGAGATTGAAGAAGGACGTGCCTTTTGAACAGTGAATAAAAAGAATTAACAAACCAGGTAGTTGCATATGTAATTGCTCATTTTCATATCAAAACTGCAAAGTCGGCAGTATTTCTAAATTTGCAGACAGGTTCCATGAGCAGTAAGTGGCAGAGGCAGGACTCAAGTCCAGGACTATCTGACTCCAAAGCCTGAATTCTTTCTATTTCACCATGCAGACTTCCCCTCTTAAATGAGACAGTGTATGTGAGAGCAGTTTGTAAGAAATATCACCGGGTGTTGGGTATTTTTATCATTATCATCTAGGCTGGGAGAATGAACAAAGGGCAGTAATGCTGCCCGCCATCAATATCAAATAGCAAATGATGACGGAAATATCTCTGTTTGCACAACACCACACTATCAGCGTCCTTGCATTTTGGTTTGGTTGGCAGCCTCAATAATTTAATGTTTTGTTAGGTGTCTTGTGATAACCAAACACAATTCATCTTGATTATTAATGTCTCTTGAAAATTTTTATAATAAATATAGTATTCTGATCTGAACCAGATAAAACTAGGATTTTATTCAGCTCTCCTCATCTTAGAAACCCATAAGTCATCAAGGATGTAATGCTAGAGACAAAGAACAGAGGAGGAGGAAGATGAGTGCAGTCAGAGCTAACTCATCATTTTCTTATCTCTGAGGAATGTGTCCTCCCTGTACTTCTGACCCACTTCAGCCAATTACTTTGATTTGTAGCTGGGACTTGGTAGCTTCTAGGTAAACACATGGTCTGCTCCTTCTAACTTAGTAGAGTCAAAGGAGGGAAAGTGCATAGACCTTATGGTCTCAAGAGGACCCCAATCCTAAGGCAATAACCAAAGCAGACTGGGATTTGGGGAACATTTTAAGAGCAGGAGGAGCAGGAACTCTGAGGACTGATGACCAGTTAATTCAGTCCCTCATCTCAAATGAGGACAGGAAGGAAACAAAACCAGGAACAGTTTTTCCAACACACTCAACGTTACCAAAATAACTTATAGGCAGTGATAAATACTACAAATAATGCAATGGTATATTGCTTTTTTACAAATAACATTTATTATTTTGCCATTGAGAATTTGAAAGGAAGGCTAATTGTAAGAGGTAGAATGATATTAAAAATCAGCCAATGGTGCCACCCAGAAATAATGTCTATTAAATTTTGATTAGATATATTTACTTTCAGTATTTTATATTAATACTAGAGGCCCGGTGCACGAAATTTGTGCACAGGGGGTGTGTGTCCCTCAGCCCAGCCTGCACCCTCTCCAATATGGGACCCTCAAGAGAAGTCCGGTAGGGTTGGGCCTAAACGGGCAGTCGGACATCCCTCTCACAATCCAGGACTGCTGGCTCCCAACTGCTCACCTGCCTGCCTTCTGGATTGCCCCTAACCACTTCTGCCTGCCAGCCTGATCACCCCCTAACCACTCCCCTGCCAGCCTGATTGATGCCTAACTGCTCCCCTGCCAGCCTGATTGCCCCTAACTGCCCTCCCCTGCAGGCCTGGTCACCCCCCACACACACACCAACTGCTCTCCCCTGCAGGTCTGGGTCCCCCCCCAACTACCCTTCCCTGCAGGCCTGGTCCCTCCCAGCTGCCCTCCCCTGCTGGCCAGATCGCCCACAACTGCCCTCCCTTGCAGGCCTGTTCCCTCCTAACTGCCCTCCCCTGCTGGTCATCTTGTGGTGGCCATCTTGTGTCCACATGGGGGCAGGATCTTTGACCACATGGGGCAGTCATCTTGTGTGTTGGAGTGATGGTCAATTTGCATATTACTCTTTTATTAGTTAAGATAGTGGCCTGGTGCATGGGTGGGGGCCAGCTGGTTTGCCCTGAAGGGTGTCCTAGATCAGGGTGGGGGTTCCCTTGGGGCATGGGGCAGCTTGGGTGAGGGGCCCGTTGTGGTTTGCAGGCCAGCCACGCCCCCCAGCGACCCAAGCAGAGGCCCTGGGATCTGGGATTTATTTATCTTTTATAATTGTAACTTTGTAACCTTGAGCGGAGCCAAGCCTCCTGCTTGTTCTGTGGCTGCAACCATTTTTGTTGGGATTTATTTATCTTCTATAATTGAAACTTTGTAGCCTTAAGCAGAGGCCATGGCTGCAGAAAGCTTGGCTTCATCCATCGCTGGGGGCATCTCAAGGCTCCTGCTCTCTCCAGCTCCATGGCTGCCGCCATTTTTGTTGGGATTTATTTATCTCCTATAATTGAAACTTTGTAGCCTTAAGTGGAGAACAAGGCAGGCCAGGGTGTGCAGAAAGCTTGGCTTCCTCCATTGCCGGGGGCAACTCAAGCCTCCTGCTCTCTCCAGCTCTGTGGCTGCTGCCATTTTTGTTGGGATTTATTTATCTTCTATAATTGAAACTTTGTAGCTTTGAGTGGAGGCCTGGGCCCTCCAAGGTGTGCGGAAAGCTGGGCTTCCTCCATTGCCAGGGAAACCCAAGCCTCCTGCTCGCTCTGTGGCTGCAGTCATCTTGGTTGGGTTAATTTGCATACTCTCTCTTGATTGGCTGGTGGGCATGGCTTGTGGGTGTAACAGAGTGATGGTTAATTTGCATATTACTCTTTTATTAGATAGGATTTTCACACAGCTGTTAACAATTGAAATATACAATTTTGCATTCTTTTTATATTATCATCATTAAAAGTTCTTCATAAACATAATAGTCAACATAGAATTTTATTAGAAAGTTATGCATATTTTACTTAGCCCTATTTCTAATTGAAGATATTTTCTTTTTTTCCTTTTACTGCATAACACCATAACAAACATTTTTATTACTAATTTTTTGTTTTTATATTTTATTATTTCCTTAGAACAGATTCTGGAGAGGAGAGATTTGCATCAAAGGATATGAAGAGCAAGGTTTTCAATACATATTTTGAAATTGCTTCCCAATGCCAGCATGAGTTCATTTCACCAATGCTCATCAATTTTAAATATTAGTCATTTAAAAAATCTTTAATATTCAAATAAATAATAAGTCTTATTTTAATTTATATTTATTTGATTACTAATGAGAGTCAGTTGGAGTTTTTATACATTGTTTATATTTCTTCTTATATAAAATATATTTACATATTCATTTTTCTATTGAGCAGTGCTAATTTTATTAAAGATTTATGTGAGTTTCTTATATGTTAACAGTGTATATAGTTTCATGGGACTAAGGTCTATGAGTTGCTGTTATTTCTGAAATCTATAGAATTTGGCAATTCAACTGACTCCAATTCATATAAGTTACTACTAATATTTTGAAAGATGGGCAAAGAGATCATGATGATTGAGAAGACTAACAAGCAAGCTTTAAGTGTCTATAACCAGTGATCTTTATATAAGGAGAGCTCCAATAAGGCAGACATTTTTAGGATGAGAGGAGAGTTCTAAAGGTTCTAACGATTTCAAGGGAATTAGAGAGTTTGCCTTCAAGGTAAGAATTTTATTTGACTTTCTATCTCTGTAGTGATGGATTATGAGTGTTAAAATGCAAACTGATAAGCAGGTAATCAAATTAAGATGAAAAGACAGAACGCTTTTGAAGTTGCTTTACTTTGCTGAGATGAGGGACTCATAGACAAGATCAAATAAATTATCCAGGAGTTTTGCAATTTAAAAATATTCCAAAGTGGAGAAAGAAATAAAAATCAAACATTAATAATGACCTGGAAGGTGGGAATTGCATATTCTTTCTTTCCAACCCTATGACTTTTTTCAGTAAATATGTACTACTTTATATAACAAAAAATATAATAAAAAAGCTATTAAAAAATGGCCTGTACTATTTGCAAGTTTAACAACTTTAACAAAATTAAAATAAGAGGAAATGAATCCCACTAAAACTGTAGTAAGTATATGAGACTACTTATAGAGTGAAAATTTGGAAGCAGCACCCCTACTAACACCAAAAAAGAAAGTAATGTATTAAGTAATGAGATAAGCACAGTGGCCAAAGGACCACCTAAAGAATTCAAGATTTGCAGTAGCACAGACACAGACATAGACCTAGACCTCCACTTCTTTATTAAATGATCTTAGAAAAACCTCTTAGTCTCTTAGCCTCCGCCTCCTCATCTGTAAAACAGGAGTTATTAATACTCACTTGCAGGATAACTGAAAATTAGTGACAAGCTATGTAACGAGCATAGGTTGGCACAAATACGTACTCAGTAAATGGATAAATATTATTTTTATTATTATCATTGTAACATAAAAATGGCATTTTATTCCCATTTTCCAGATAAAGACAGAATGTTTAGACAACTTGCTCAAGAGTTGGTAAGTAGTGGAATGAGATTGAATCAACCTATTTTTTACTTCATAACTGCTCAGAACCACTAAAAGTGTCCAATACATTATATTTGAATAGCTGAATGAATAATAAAGGTAAAGAGAAGATGCTAAACACTAATGCTTTAATCAAAATAAACGTATTTTATATCTCTAGAGAGTGTAAAGTTCTAGCTCGGAAATAGGAAGAAGTGGGGGTCTACACAGCATTTTAATTCCTTCTCCCAATAAAAATTTCTCTCAGTGTAAGAGAAATGAGTACATTGAGTCAAACAGCAGGATGGCAGTTACAGGAACAGAACTTAGCTGTTGGACACAAATTCTAGCAAGAAATAAAATACATATCACAAAATCTGGAAAAAGATGTTTGCAAAAAGACTCAGTAACCTAACCAACAGTGTTTTAAACTGAGATATGAACAAGAGAAAAGAAAATAAATAAAACCACCATGCCACATTCTGTGGAGGACAGCAAGTGTAACAAAGAAAGGTGCCATCATGAGAGTACAGCTGGCAATCTCCAAGAAAAGACTGTGAGGAGTGAGTTGGTCACAATCCTCACAGCATCAGGCCTGCCAATATGCTACAGGGGAGGTGGTCATGATCATACATGGAACAGAAAGAGGTGAGGTGTGGTATGGTAAAGGAAATGCAAGCAACTCAATATGGCTAGAAGGCAGGATGTATCCAGGGAATTATGGGAAAGAATCAAGAAAGACTGGCAAGATCCAAGGTAGGAATGTCTGGTATTCCATCCCAGAAAACCTGAGTTTTATATTGAAGGAGGAGAGAAGCCACTGTCAAATTTTAAGGAAGGTAATAACAGGATCAAATTTGTGTCTTTTTATGGAGACTGGGTGGAGAGAGACCATGGCAGTTGGCCATGGCAATGGCTGGGATGCATACAAAGTAATTAGGGCAAAAATTATGATGTCCTAAATGTAAGAACTTGCAGGGGAACTGGAAGGAAGGAGGCTGTTTTATGAGCTATTTAGGAAATAAAGGCAATAGACCTGGGTTGTGTGGGAAGCAGGAGAGCTTAGCATTGCAAATGACTCATCGAACTTGAAACATCTGCACTTGCTTTTTTTTTCTCAGTCTCAGTTAAAATGTCATTTCTTCAGAGAAATAGTCCCTGATTACCCTATTAAACACACACACACACCCTTCCAAAGAAAATATGAAATATTGCCATTTGTGGCAACATGGATGAACCTTGAGGAAAGTATGCAAAGCAAAATAAGTCATCATAAAAGGCTAAGAACCATATGATTTCATTCATAGGGGGGACATAAAACTGAAACTCATAGACACAGACAACAGTATGGTGGTTACCAAGGGCAGGGGATGAGGGGTAGTAAAGGGCAAATGGGACCAAATATATGGTGACAGAATATTATTTGATTTGGGGGTACTGGGCACACAACGCAATGTACAGATCATGTATCATACAAATGTACACTTGAAACCTATGTAATCTTATTAATCAATGTCACCCCAATACATTTAATTAAAAAATTAAATTAAAAAGAAAACACCATTCCCAGCATCTATCATATCACTGTGCTAATGTTTTTCATAATAGCAATCTCAATCAGGGATTATTTTATCTGTTTGTTTACTAGCCTTTGTCTGCCTTCTCACTAAGTTATAAACTCAATGAAGAGTAACTCAATGTTTGTCTTGTTCATCAATACAGGGCCAGACACATTCTAGGTTCAAAATAAGTGTTAGTTGAGTTCATGTTTCTAACCTGAGCAACTGAGAGGTGGTGGTGCCAATGACAGAGTTTGAAAATACAGGAGAAATAAGAAATTTTTGTGGGGATGGAGGAGTAAGATGAGGAATTCTGTTTTGAAAGTTTTTAAGTTTTAACTGTCAACTTTAAGGTTTTGGAGAAATTACAATTGGGGATATTTAGTGTCCCACTGATGAAAGGTAATGAAATTTGGGGCACAGATGTGGGCTGGAAATGGGGTTAAGAGCCAAATGTATTTGATAGCAGCACTTGAAACCATTTGTATGACAAGGTGCCGTGCACATTGGTATTGATTCTAAGGCACAAGTGGGAGCTGAAATTGTGCCTGGGTCTGGCTTGCCAAGCTTTGTGCCCTAGAGAAAATCTGAAATCCCTGGGGAAAGGAAGTTTGCTTCTTCACCAAAAGGTGGTATTTTCTGGCAAGAAACTGTGATACCCAGAAAAGCAAGGAAGAGCACCTTTTTCTAATGTGCACAAAAGCATAGTGTAGGCAAGCAGCATGCCTGGCTCTGAATGAAGAACACCCAGAAAGAGGGCAGAATAGCAGCAAAGGACCTGCCACAGTCTCATTCAGATGGGCTACACTTTGATGTCTGGTTGTGTAGTGCTCAGAATATGAGAAAAGCGGGATGTGGGTTCCTGGATGTGAGTCCAAATTCCAGTTCCTTTGATTAGTAACTGTCACCCCAAAAAAGTCACTTTACCTCTACACTTGTTTTTTGTTCTTTTTTAAATGGGGGAAACAATGGTGCTTAGCCCATAAGACACGTGAAAATATTTGATGACATAATATTAGTTATGCATAATAGTCCAGTTTTAACACAGATCACATCCAAGAAAATGCTGATCATCATTATGATGGCTGTAGTGGACACTGATGCACCATCACCCAGATTCTTCTTTGGGAAGAAAGGAACTTCTCACCCAGTGGAGAGTGTTGCTGACAGAGTTCTTAGCTGTCAGCGTCTACAGAGATATTCTTAGCTGCAGAAACCCACCTTCCACAAGGTCACAGACCCTTCCTGGAGTGGCAGGTATCTAATGATTCATCCACATGGGATATAAAGGCCAAGTCCCTTCACCCTAAGATAAGACAACTCTGAAGGCTTATTCCAGATTTGGAACTGCCCTGAAGGTCAGGTCAGCCTCCATTGAGGCTAGGGAGGGAATAAATAAGTAAGAGAATAACGCACTCAGAGAAGGGAACCATAATTAAGTAGCTATGCTATGCAAGGCTGCAAAGCTCATTAGAGGTCTTTGTTCCATGGGAGAGCCTGAATGATCCACCAATCACCAAAGTAATAAGGAACACACCAGTGACATGGGTGCCAGTAACTCTAAGAAGTGCAATGGTGGCTCTCCTTTTCATACCAGAGCTGAGAACTGGAGATTCCATTGTAGATTAGACTCACAAATAGCAGGGTGATGATAAGACCCTGAGACATTGAAGGCCTGATGCCAGAAGCCTGATGGATGCAATTATGGTGAGTGACCAAGTCAGAAGGACAGATGTAGGGTAGGGGTCTGACCTACAGAGGATTATGGAGGAGGTTGATTCTATATGGCATGCCTGGGTAGGGCATGGGTAGGAGAATAAGTGGGCAGCCAACAAGGATGCCAGCCAACATACATAATCAAAATATATAAAAATAGATTAAATTATACATCACAACAATTAAAGAAGGCAGTAACCCCACTATAAAGTCACAATCCCTTGCACAGTTTCCAGGGTTGAGCCAGGTTTCAGACCTGGATCCACTGACTGGAAGAAAGGGCAGGCCCCAGGAAAAAGGACCTTTTAATGCCACACAAGTGTACATAATTCCCCTCAAAGTGACTATAGCCATGTACAGTGAAGAAAGGAGATTATCCAAACCTTGAGAGAACTCTTGGACATAGGGTCTAAGTTGACATGGACACCTGGAGACTCAAAGTGGCATCATAGTTTGTCATTAGTGTGAGGATATAGAGGAGGCAGGCAATAAATGTAGCCTGCACAGGTTAGGTAACAATGGGCCCCTTGACTCCATGGGCCCACCCAGCATTCAAATGTGTAATTAGTCTGAAGATACCTAATAGTTGGTCCAACTGACACAGAGAGTGTTTGGCCTGTGGGGCAAGAGCTACCATACTGGGGAAGACAAGTGGAAGCCTCTGAAATTGCTCCACAATTTCAGCTAAGATAAGAAGTAAAAAATAATGTCACATTTTAGGAAGAATGGCAGAAATTAGTGCCATTATTAGACCTAAAGGAGGTAAGGATGGTGATTCCCATCATAACAGCATTTAATTCATAAGTCTGGATCCTGTAATGAAACACATGAATAGTGAAGGATGACAGCATGCTATTGCAAACTCAAAAATTAAGAGCTGTTATGTTAAATGTGTTATCTATGCTAGAGCAGATTACAGCCTCGGATACATGTTATGCAGCTATTTATCTGGCAAATTAATTATTTTTCATTCCTATAAGAAAAGAGGATCATAAATAGTTGCACTCACTTGAACAGACAGCAATATATCTTTGCAGTCTTGCCTTAGGGCTTTGGGGAAGAGACAGACCACAGGGCATCAAATGACCATGAGGCCAGAACTGTCCATCATGACCTGAATTCTGTCAGACTTACCAAGTCATAAAATTGGATGTGCCCAGCAGCAATCTATCTTATATTGGAAGTGGTACAGCCAGGACTGAGCACAAGCGATTCTGGAATGCACGAACAAGTGTCTAGGGGAGGTAGGACAGATCCACATGTCACCCACCAGTTTTTCTCCAGCACTTCTCCCTCACCTGTACTTCAACACGTGGGGCCCCCTGGGAGATCGTTCATGAGCTCCAAGCTTGCTCTGTCAGTATGCTATATAAGTGAAAGCTGAAAATAAATGGTGGCAGGAATTCCACCTCACTCAGAGGTGTCTTTGACAGTAATAAGTCAAAATCCCTACAATGGGCAGAGCTTTAGGCAGTTTACGAGGTCACCCAATTTGTGTCAAAAGAGAAGTGGCCTAAGTTAAGAGTATAAGTGGACACATGGCAAATGTCTTGGCTGGTGAGCATAGAGTCTAAAAAGAGAAAGAATCTTGGGAACAAGGAATTCTAGAGAAAAAGGATTTGAGTATGAGCAAATATTATTATAGTGCAGCTCAGTCTTCCTCTATCAAATTCTCCCTGCCATGCCCATGTGTTAAACCCAATAATGCAGTCTAAATAAATCTCTAACTCAGAGTCTGCTCTCTGGGGAACCAACCTGCAAAAATTAACTAAAACATTGAAATCATAACTTTATTTGTTGTATTTTCAGTGCCTAGTTCTGCCAATAAATTATTGGATTTATTGGGGTGACATTGGTTCATAAAACCATACAGGTTTCAAGTGTACAATTCAATATTAGTTGAATAAACAATGGAACCTCAAGGAGGCTGATTAGACAAGGCCATCACAGAACTATTTCTGAACTCTGTACCGACCTGGAAATTCTTGATTTCTTGGCTTTAATGCAGGTTTCAGAAGCCAGAGGAAGACATAAAATTGTAAGGGTAAGAGAATTGTTATCACTGCAAACACACACACACACAGACACACACACACACACACACACACACACACACACTAACTCAAATAGACATACCAAAATACACATTTTTGTCTGTATTTTGGACAACTATAATACAAATTAATAACTTTTAAAATCATCACTAACGCAACAATATCATCAAAGAATAGTTAATGAACTTCTATTCTCAGCAAATTGTCATAGAGACAAATAGAATTTCATAGCATATTAGATTTTTTAAACAAAAATTCAAGTTTCTTATTTAATATTCCTGCCTTAAATTTTTTATGGATGTTTAAATGCAACATATCGCTAAAGTTGAAAATGTGGTTTGTATTGTGAAGCCAAGAGAAGGGGAGGACTATAAGTTTTTATCTTTAGCATTTTTATAGTGCATAAGCAATCCTACATAATAAAGAGGTAATATGCAAATTGACCCTCACACCCTCACATAAGATGGCCACCCCCATGTGGTCAAAGATGGCCACTCCCAAGTGGTCAAAGATGTCTGCCACAAGATGGCCAGCAGGGGAGGGTAGTTGTGGGTGATCAGGCCAGCAGGGGAGGGCAGTTAGGGGTGACCTCACCATGGCATGCCTGGGTAGGGCATGGGTAGGAGAATAAATGGGCAGCCAACAAGGATGCCAATCAACATACATACTCAAAAGATATAAAAAATAGATAAAATAATACATCACAACAATCGAAGGAGGTAGTAACCTCACTATAAAGTCACAATAGAAACAAATAGAACCATTAGTGCCCTAAAACAATAAAAAACAATTTGTTAAAACAATAGAAAAAAAATGTGTTAACATATATGTAGTGTTAGTTTCAAGAAGAAAACTGAAAGGAGCTTGAAAAACATTCTTGGTAAGATTCAGTGCCATGTATCATAGCATCCTTCCTAAAGTGTGAAGAACTTGCTACCAGCCTTTTGTCAGATTCTATTCCTGACTTGCTCTCATATTCCACTTGTCTGAAGAGAGAAAGAACTGAAAGCTTCGCTTGCACCATTTGTGGGATAATGAACATTCTAATTTTTATCAAGATAATTCCCTATGTAGATGAACCAACACAATTGCATTGAATATGAAATTTGAGCTCTCCCAATATTTAATAGAACTGGGTTGGCCCAAGCTGGCTGTAGGAAAGTGCTAATGATTTCCAAGTGTCCACAGACTATGGTGGTGGCAGCAGTAGTGCAGCCTAACTTGGTACTCTAACATACAACTTCATTGTTTGGGACACTGAGGTGACAACATTTTAATAGTCAATTGTAGATGGTAAGTAGTAACTCATATATTCCAGTATTTCTTTTATCTGAATCATTGCTACACTTTTAAGGTAATCTCTATTGCTGGTTCATCTTTCATTTTTTTGTTTAATTTTTAAAGTATTTGATAATGTTTACAAAATTATAAAACTACTAGAGGGAGAAACCAAGATGGCGGCATAGGTAAGCACCTAAACTGCTGCCTCGCACAACAATTTCAAAACTACAACTAAAAGACAGAACGGACACCATCCAGAACCACAGGAAAGCTGGCTGAGTGAAAATTCTACAACTAGAAGGAAAGAGAAAAGCTCACAGAGAATTGGAGGTACGGCAAAGGGTCTTTGTGCGCGCAGAGAGGAAGGGCGGCTGAGAGCCTGGCTGACTTCCTCTGGCGGAAGGGGGAAGGAAGCCCCCGACCGCACTGAACCCCAGTTCTGACTGCACTGAACCCCAGTTCCGGGCGAGCCCCTGGGGACTCACGCTCTTACGGGGGGGAGTCTGGACTCTCGTGCGGAGACTCTGGAGCCGGGGAAGGCAGAGGTCTGAAGGCGTGTTCACCCAAGAGCAAGGCTGACGGGAAGCCAAGACTGTCTGCTCCGCCCTGAGACTCCACCCATCCAAGCTGAGCACGGAGGCTATTGCAATTTGGCAAGTCTAATCCTATAAGGCTGTCTCCAGCACCGAACTTCTCCCAGCATAGACACAGCTGATCCTTACAGCCAACTGGCCTGGAGGTCAATTCTTCCCAGTGATACCAACAACAATCAAGACTTAATTACAACAAGGCTGTGCACACAGTCCACAAAGGTGTGCACCAAGAGTGTCCACCTCAGGTTAACTCAGGAGGCCGACCCACTGGGCCATATAGGAAACCTAGCACACAAATCTACCCTACCAACTCAGGGAAGCAGTGAAAATGCGGCGTGAAAGAAACAGAACACAAACGAAAGAAATGGAGGAAAACAAACGACTGGATATAGAATTCAAAACCACGGTTATAAGGCTTTTCAAGAACATCCTAGAAAAGGCCGATAAATATAACGAGACCCTCGAAGATATGAAAAAGGACCAACTAGAAATTAAACATACACTGACTGAAATAAAAAATATTATACAGAGACCCAAAAACAGACTAGAGGAACACAAGAATCAAGTCAAAGAATTGAAATACAAAGAAGCAAAAAACACTCAACCGAAAAAGCAAAAAGCAAAAAAAAAAATCCAAAAAGTTGAAGATAGTGTAAGAAGACTCTGGGACAACTTTAAGCGTACCAACATCAGAATTATGGGTGTGCCAGAAGAAGAGAGAGAGCAAGATACTGAAAACCTATTTGAAGAAATAATGACCGAAAACTTCCCCCACCTGGTGAAAGAAATAGACTTACAAGTCCAGGAAGTGCACAGAACCCCAAACAAAAGGAATCCAAAGAGGACCACACCAAGACACATCGTAATTAAAATACCAAGAGCAAAAGACAAAGAGAGAATATTAAAAGCAGCAAGAGAAAAACAGTTAGTTACCTACAAGGGAGCACCCATACGACTGTCAGCTGATTTCTCAACAGAAACTATGCAGGCCAGACGGGAGTGGCAAGAAATTTTCAATGTGATGAATAGCAAGAACCTACAACCAAGATTACTCTACCCAGAAAAGCTATCATTCAGAATTGAAGAGCAGACAAAGAGCTTCACAGATAAGAAAAAGCTAAAGGAGTTTATCACCACCAAACCAGTATTATATGAAATGCTGAAAGGTATTCTTTAAGAAGAGTAAGAAGAAGAAAAAAGGTAAAGATAAAAATTATGAACAATAAATGCATATCTATCAACAAGTGAACCTAAAAATCAAATGAATTAAAAACCTGAGGAACAGAATAATCTGGTGAATATAATAGAATCAGGGGCATAGAAAGGGAGTGGACTGATAATTCTCAGGGGGAGAGGGGTTTGGGGGGTTCAGGAAGAGACTGGACAAAAATCATACACCTATGGATGAGGACAGTGGGGGGGAGGTAAGGGCAGAAGGTGGGGTGGGAACTGGGTGGAGGGGAGCTATGGGGGGGGAAAAGGAGAAACAATTGTAAATAAAAAATAAAAAATAAATAAAAATGAAAAAAAAATTTTAAAAAAAACTACTAGAGGTCTGGTGCATGAAATTCGTGCACTGGGAGGGGGTGTCCCTCAGCCCAGCCTGTACCCCCTCTAATCTGGGACCACTCGGGGGATGTCTGACTGCCAGTTTAGGCCCAATCCCACAGATATTGGCAGTCGGACATCCCTCTGACAATCCAGGACTGCTGGCTCCTAACCGCTCGCCTGCCTGCCAGCCTGATCACCCCCTAACTGCTCCCCTGCCAGCCTGATCTATGCCTAAATGCTCCCCTGCCGGCCCGATTGCCCCCAACTGCCCTCCCCTGCTGGCCTGGTTGCCCCCAACTGCCCTCCCCTGCAGTCCCGGTCACCCCTAACTGCCCTCTCCTGCTGGCCTGGTCGCCCACAACTACCCTCCCCTGCCAGCCATCTTGTGGCAGCCATCTTTGACCACATGGGGGCAGCCATCTTGTGCGAGGGCATGTGGGTCAATTTGCATATTACTTCTTTATTATATAGGATTACTTATGCACTATAAAAATACTAAAGATAAAAACTTATAGTCCTCCCCTTCTCTTCCCATTTACATCCATATGCATCATTATGAACAGGTAATCTTAGACTGGAGGAGGGAGATGGAGGTATATAAATATTTTTATATGCATTGAATTTTATATAAAGAACATCATAAAATCATCCAAATTTTATGTCTTTTCAATCTTTTGCTAGATGGTCAGTATTTTGGTTTTATTTTGATTTGTAAATTTTCATTTCTGATCTGCTTTTAGTTCTTCTGATGTTAAAACATTAACTATAGAAAAGGAACATAAGTCCCTGTGTCTTGGTTTAGCAAAGTTGTATTGAATCTGTTGAGTCTGCAATATGAAAGTTGAGGACATTAGTGCACGTATCTCTCTCCTTATTTCTCCTCAAACCTCTACCACCTCACATGGGGTTTGTCAATTGTTTTATAACTTTTACTTCAAGTATAACAACATCTACATTTTGGTTGGCATCCACAATCCTCATAGTTCATTAGTCTTTTCTTTCTTGTTATAGCTATCTAATGCCACAGGTCTTCATTTGATTCTCATGTTTAGTTTGATTTCTACATTAATTACAGCTCAAATATTTGAGAATACATGGTAGGACAGAAGTAAATTTACAGTTGTGAGTCTGAGAAACAGAATTAGTAAGTATTAATTATTGTATTATTTTCCATACCAACTACTGTAAACCTACTTTTGTCTCACCCTGTATATTTGTTTTGTCTTTCTTAATAAACAACTTGGTTTAAACAGATTCTTGGTTTACCCTTTATTCTCTCTTCTCAGACCACTAAAGATATTGCTCCAATATTTCTAAACTTTGAGGCCAATCTCATTTCTCCCCAAGTGTCACTACTTTCTTATTCTTCCTACCTAGATATCAATACAGCTCTTTTAAATTTTTCTTGAGGTTTTTTTGCTAGCAGACCATGCCTTATGGTTTATTTAAAAATATCGTTTTGTTGTTGTTGCTCTTGGAACAAACTAATGTGAGGGGATAACGAACTTTCTTGAAGATCAGAAGATCTGGCTTCTAGAACTTGATATAAATATATAACTTTGTTTGTGGGGGAGTGGAGGGATTGAGCAAAAAAAAAAAAAAAGAGAGAGAGAGAACTCATGGACATGGACAACAGTGTCATAATTACAGGGGAGGGGTGGAGGTGGAAGAGGACATAGAGGGAATAAATAAAATGAAAAAAAAATTACCAAAAAAAAAATAGATAACTTTGGATCGCTCATTGATGCTCTCTGGGACTTAATTTTCAGATACTAATATAGGAGAAAAGATAACACTATCTCTATCAAATCTTCTGGCTCCCTAATCCAATGATGCCTATTCAGATTCATGACTTTATACAATATTTGCTAAGTCACTGCAATCCTTGATAAGCTGAGAGTATTATAAGAAATGTAAATTAATTATAATAAAGAAGAGAGAATAAATGTGGACATCTCTTTAGCTCTTCCTCTTTGCTACATGTTCAATGGGTTCCACTAAACATAAGTAAATGTTCATATGTGTAACATTAGAAAATTGTGGAAGAATTACTAGGAGAAAAACAACAGTCAAAGCTTCAGGCTTTTTTTCTCAAGGTCCATGTCCACCCTGGCTTGGAGGCATCATAGTGAGTTGGAAGGGCACTAGGTTCTGGTCTTAATGTCACTGACTCATTGGTATGAGTTTGGGCAATTGATCCAGGTAAATGCAGGTGTGAATCCTACCTTTGCCATTTCCTAGGTGTGTGCTATTGAGAGAATTATAAAGCTTTACTTACCCCCTGTTTCCTTGTATGTAAAATGACAATAATTATTCCTACTTTCTAGTGGTGTCTGGGGTATTAAATGAAGCATATTTATTTAAATGATGTTTAGTTCCCTACCTTCCAGCCACTTTCTCTCTGAACTATCTTCTCATGTTAACATTCTATTAGTCTAATTAAATTCTGGATAATGTAGTATATTATTCATTTCCCCCTTATTTCTCTGTGATGTTTTTGTAAGGTACTTGCCATTATAGCTTGGGTGTAAAATTTTTCTATTACTTGGAAATCTCATTTTTAATGAAATATTTGCTGAAGACCCATTTATAGTTCCTAATTAGACATGGCAAATGTATCCCTGAGACCACCATTTAGTAATTGCAAAATAGATATTGTAAAAATACATAAAGAGAAAGAAAACTGCCTGATAGCAGTCAGAATTTCCTCATTTCTCTTCCTAGCAGAGTCTTTAGATTTGGGGAATTCTCTGAGGTCAAAAGAAAATTAGCTGCATGAAAAGAACTTTGACACTTTATTTCTAAATAATTCACCTGAAGAATCTGAATTTGACATGAAATCTTACTCAATTAAAGAAAAGAACAAGTTAAATATAGCATTTCGCAAATAACAAACAGGTGCTGGTGACTACGCTGTATTCTAGGTCTGTTAAAAATGCAAAAGAGAAATGAAATATATGCTTAACTGCTTTAACACTTTTAATTTTGTCTCCTGAAGCCATATATCACCTGGCTTGGTGTTTTATGATATCATTTAAATTCAATTCTCAAAAAAAAAAATAGTCTATTAGATCACAAATAAAATTGTCATATTTTTCACTTACAAAAAGCAAAGGTAAGATATGAATAAATTACTAATCTAACATCTCCCCTCAGGGGACCTTCCATTAATTTTTTTTTTTAAGTAATGAGCAGTGTGGTGGAATAAACATTGAAATCCGCTCTATTTATTAGCTGTGCAACCTTGGACAAACTGCTCAACTTCCTTGGGGCTTCATTCTCTTGTCTCTATAGTAGGGGTTAAAAAAACTCTCAAAGGGTTGTTTTAAAGACCACGTTAATAGAGCAACCTTGTAATGACACTGTAAAACAAAATGACATCATTAATAATAGTTAATCCTATATAATAATCCTATATAATAAAGAGGTAATATGCAAATTGACCATCACTCCAACACACAAGATGGCCACCCCCATGTGGACACAAGATGGCCACCACAAGATGGCCAGCAGGGGAGGGCAGTTGGGAGGGACCAGACCTGCAAGGGAGGGCAGTTGAGGGCAATAAGGCCTGCAGGGGAGGGCAGTTAGGGGTGACCAGGCCTACAGGGGAGGGCAGTTGGGGGTGACCAGGCCAACAGTGGAGGGCAGTTAGGAGTGACCAGGCCTGCAGGGGAGGGCAGTTGGGGGTGACCGGGCCAGAGGGGAGGACAGTTAGGGGCGACTAGGCCTGCAGGGGAGGGGAGTTGGGGGTGACCAGGCCTGCAGGGGAGGGCAGTTTGGGGGGACCAGGCCTGCAGGGGAGGGGAGTTGGGGGCAACCAGGCCATCAGAGAAGGGCAGTTAGAGGTGACCATGCCTGCAGGGGAGGGCAGTTTGGGGGGACCAGGCCTGCAGGGGAGGGGAGTTGGGGTCGACCAGGTCTGCAGGGGAGGGCAGTTTGGGGGGACCAGGCCTGCAGGGGAGGGGAGCTGGGGACAACCAGGCCAGAAGTGGAGGGCAGTTAGAGGTGACCATGCCTGCAGGGGAGGGCAGTTAGGGGCAATTGGGCTGGCAGGGGAGCAGTTAGGCGTCACTCAGGCTGGCAGGGGAGTGGTTCTGGGGTGATCAGGCTGGCAGGCAGAAGCGGTTAGGGGCAATCAGGCAGGCAGGCACATGTGCGGTTGGGAGCCAGCAGTCCTGGATTGTGAGAGGGAAGTCAGACATCCCTTGAGGGGTCCCAGATTGGAGAGGGTGCAAGCTGGGCTGAAAGACACACACCTCCGTGCACAAGTTTCGTGCGCCGGGCCGCTAGTAATTAAAATAAAATCCTGGCATCTTTGTTTGCTATCTCATTTCCTCACAACCCACAATCTAGAAGATTATTATTTTTCCTCTTTGTTCAATTTGTAGGGAAAAGTATGCATTTTGAGAAACTATCTCATTCCTCTTGGTTTCACCTCCAAATTTAAAGCATTCATAAGTACCCATCTAATCAAATCAACACATCTTTGTTGAGGCTCTACGTGTGCAATGCATTGCATTGGGTGAAAGGAGACAAGAAATGCAGCCCATGTTAGTGTGTGGGACTGAATGAAACAATCACATTAAGCAAAGCTTGCCTTCACTATAGGTGGTGCTGAACATCTGAGTCACCCTTTTAAAAGGATTTAACCTTCTCTTCTCTAACCCCCTGTGTTGAATATCTTCCTTTTACTTCCACAGTCTCATCTCCCTGCTTTGCCATCTTGTTCTGTGCCCTCTGGAGATCTGTCTGGTTGTCTACATTGGAGGCCTCCCTTGCTCTGGTGGCCTTCAGCACATGAGAAACCCCACAACAGGAGAATGGAAAGGAAAAGAGGGTGAGGCTGGGGTGAAAGTCACAGCTTCTTCTCTGTTTGTATCTGGGGATTACTTTTTCAAACACTCTTGCTAACATAGGGGTATTAATGATGTCTGGGCACTATACTTCCCTTTATGTTTTTCCTTCACCCTCTGTAACTTTATAAATACTCCCTTTAGTAAAATCTTTTCAAATTACTTAATTTAAATAGCTTTCTATTTGCTGCCAAGACCCTGACCAACACACCCTCCTACCCCCAAATTCCCACCAACCTCTACCTCTTCCCCACTTCCAAATCTAGGTCCTGCTTGGCTTGGTATCTCTAAGTCAGTGTTTCTCAGACTTAGGCACTTGCTGACCCCAAAAATACATTTACAACCTCTCAGAAGTCCATGGACATCAATGTGAAAAGCATTGGTCCGCCCAGTATTCAATCCCCACCCCCAACATAAGAACCCCATAGTTTAAATCTTTTTCTATTTAAAGGAATCTGATCACATTAGAAAGGAGTCAAAATAACAATTACATGTTATTGTTTGTTTTTATAATTTACTAGAGGCCCAGTGCATGAAATCATGCGGGTGGGGTCCCTAGAAGATGCCTCCATCTTCTGCCTGTTCACCAGTCCCCAGACCGAACGCTGCCTCCACCACAGGGCTGTCAGGCCATTGGGATCACCAGCTCATCCCTGGCTGCTTGGGGACTCAGGCCTGTGGGAAAGCAGGCACCGGCGACTTCACCTCCATGCGCGTGCTGCCGCCTTGGGGCTGCTCACGTGGGCATCACCGCCACTGCCGCCGCCGCTGCCACTGCTGGGGCTTGAGGCACTGACAGAAGTTGCGGGGCGTGCCCACAACCTACCTGCCCCAACTTGAGCGGCCCGGAGCAGGCAACACATTCCATCAGTGGCCGGCCAGGCGCACGAGCATGGAGGTGAAGTTGCCCGTGCCTGCTTTCTTGCAGGCCTGAGCCCCTGAGCGTCCGGGGATGAGCTGGTGATCCCAATGGCCTGACAGCCAGCCCAATCCTCCCGCCACCCACCCCGATTCCCCCGTTCACCATCACTGATCTATTGGAGCCTGCGGGCCGGGGGCAGGGACCAAGAGGTCAGCCATTCAGCCCTCTCGCCAGTCCCCAGTCCTACCCTGGCCCGTTCGTGGGCCGGGGGGTGAGAGGGAGGGACCGAGAGGTGGTCAATGCCACCTCATGGTGACTGGTCGTTTGGTCGTCCTGGTCGTCACGGATACAGGCGATAGATAGATAGATAGATAGATAGATAGATAGATAGATAGATTACAAATTACAAAATCCCAATGGTCTGTAAGACCTACAGTTCTTAGAACTAATAAATAATCAAATACAAGTTAATCCAGTGTTTTCATTTTATAAATGAATGAACTGAGATTTAGAAAAGTTTAAGTGATTTGCTCAAGGCCATACAGCTTTCACTGACCAAAGTTACAATCTGCTCCTTGAGTCCTAATCCAATGCTATTTTCTGCCCAATACCTTACCCAATTTACACTATCTTATTTATATAGAAAATAATGAGAAATAAAATGTTCTGTGCCTGAATAGGAACACTTTTCTAAGAATCTGTTCCTAAAAGCAGAGGAGAAATGATAGGCTTTTGAGATATTAGGGATAGAAAATATCTTTAGACTCTCCCTGTCTTTCTAGTCAGGGAATCTGAGCCCCAGTTAAGATCCATATCTTGTGCTCCTCATATTTCCTGAAGTATTTCCATAGCATTTCCCCCATCACTTTCGGGATCTCTAAGGGGAATCTGAATAATTTCATACCCAGAGTATCTTCAAAAATCTATCATTTTCCCTGATGATAGAATTTTAAGGCTCAAAGACATAGTAAGACATAGAATAGTGAAAAAGCAAAATATGCTATCTGATAAAGAATAGCACAAGAACTAACCTATAAATTGAAATATGAATTAGTTAGCAGTTTCCTTTACACTACCTCGATGGCAACTGACAAAGGCTTGCTGAAAGAGGACATACTTGCCTGTGAGCCCACAAAGTCAAGATCTATGGCAATGCACTGTTCAGTCAGCATACACTCTAGTCCTAACATTTACATGGGATACCATCACCATTGGAAGCCATTCGAGATAAAGTTTTCAATCTCTGTCCGAGGAAGGTGTGACTGCCATTCAATCCACAGGAACATGTCAAAAGATGGTATTAACATTGAGCAGACATCATTTTTCATCTTAAAGAGGATATTAAATAATCATAGTAAATTCATACAGGTGAGCCTCCATATACTGGCCATAAAACAGCACATTGTTCAGGTTGAATTCTTTTATGAATGCTTATTCTGTGAGTCAATTGGCCAATAACTTTGCCAAGTTGTTAATATCTATATTGAGGAAGGCCATGAAATTGAGGTCCATGGCCACCACTATGATAAAATCAACTCCAATTTCCTTCTACTACCGTTATCAGTGGGTACATTGGAATTTGAACAGAGATACTTTGGATTTGTCCTGAGATGTCCATTTCAGAAAACCCGGGGCTAGTATCTGGTCAATACTTTTTGCTCAGCTCTAGAGCAGAAAAACCTTTTACAACACAGGCATTTTGCTCAGTCAAATTACATAGAATTTCTTTATTAAAACAAGAAATGGGAGGGAGAAACAGAGGTGAGGTATTTCCAAGCCAGAGATTCTATTGAGGAAATTCATGGATGAGGATGATCCTCTAGTTTAGGACTGCAACACACAAGGTGGAGTCAAAGTAGGTTTACAGATGTGAGTATGGGAAATGCAGTCTATTCTTGTATTATTATTTATTAATTATTGCATTATTTTCCATATGAACAATTGTAAACTTACTTTTGCCCCACCCTTTATGTCTGGCATGGTCTATGGATTTACAACAGCTAAACGTATTCCATAGAGGTTTGCTGCAGAATAATCTAGACTTTTGCGTCTCACAGAAACACATTTCTGCCCTTCTCCTACTCCACCTCCTTCTCCAATGGCAGTACTATGGCACTCTGAGACTTCCCTGGCCAAGAGAGGGTCCTTTATCCTTTAGGGTGGCGGAAGGTTTCTCAGGCCTGTCCTTCTGTTGGACACCTCTAAATTGACTGCAAAGCTAGAGAGAGTGCAGGGGTGCATCCCATGAAACCTGCAGGAGTGTTTTATCCAATTTAGTCAGAGTGAGGTGCTTGGACTCAGTCCTGGGTCTGAAACCTGGTTTAATGCTGGCCCAATTCACTAACCTCTCCAAGGATTGGTACTCTCATCTATAAAATAGAATACACATATTTATGCAGTAGGGTAGATGAAGGGTTAAAGGGAGAATATATGAGGCTTACACTAACGCTTAGCTTCAGCCCTGGGGTGTAGCCAAAATCTGGTACTCGGCTTCACCTTTGCCCTTGATCTTTGGAAGATTTAATAAGCAATTTACCTACTTCATCATCATTTCTGGCATCCCCCACCTCGAGAACATCAATGATTGTGGGTTCTCACCAGCCACACAAGATCAAAACAACACATGACAATATTGGCAATAAAAGCAAGGGGTTCGATTAGGACATAGCATCTATCTAAGAATATTCAGCTTCTACTATATGTAAGTTATTCCTGACCCTGCTTTATCTTTCTACTTAGTCCTTATCACTACTTGACTTATTAATATAATAACATTTATATTTACTATATATTGTCTGTCTCCCTAGCTAGTATCTAAGCTACATCAAGGCAGGAATTTCATTTGTTTTGTTCACTGCAGTGTCCCTGATGCCTAGAATAGTGCCAGCCTCTCCATAGGCCCTCAATAAATTATTGTTGGATGGATGGATGGATGGATGGATGGACAGATGGATGGATGAGTATGCAACAGATTCTAATCTCTACCTTCATACTTGGGTCTGCAAGAACAATCCTTTTCTTTGTGTTTCTTTAACTTATGAGAGCTGATCTTCACCAGATTAGCAGTGTGCGGTCCAGCCCCATTTTTCTACAGTGGGGTCGTCCATCTCACCTAAAGTCTGGAGCCTTACACAGTGTCAAGGTGACAGAGGGTGGGCACCACATCCTTGCAGTCATCTTTTCATGCTAATTCCCACAGAAATATCTCCTCTTGCTGCCTCTGAGTTATTCTTCTTGTTCCCCCAGATTTCTTTGGATTTCATGGCTCTCTCTCAGAGTATCTCAGATCCATTCTGGACACAGTCATTTCTCTTCTGGAGTCCTGTCATTTACCCAGGACTTGGCATAGGCGAGGACTCAGAGACCCTCTGTGTCACATCCTTCACACTCATCTGGGCTTTCCTGGGGGCCCACCCATCTTGGCCTGGGGCAGGGCCCAGAGAGCAGGACACACAGAACTTGTTTCTTAGTGCTTCTTGTCAGACTGTCTTGTCAGACTGTCTTCTATCTCTACTGACAGATATTTTTTCCAGTCTTCATTGAAAAGTTTGAGAATCTTCTCAGAGACTGTGCTTTTGAAACTCAAAAGCCAAGAAAACATCCTTTTCTTTCTCTGTGTAGCCTTTTCTTTATTCTTTTGAACCAGTAAACACAAACAAGTTTAGTTAGTCAAATGTGGGAAAAAGGTCAAGGGATAAAAGGAAATGTGGGGAAAAAACAGTTATTAGCATTTCTAAAACTTCATACCACACACTAATGTACATGCATGCGCATATGCGCGCGCGTGCACACACACACACACACACACACACACTCACAATGAGTAAATTAAAAAACACCAGTCCAACTGCTTAAGCCTCCCAGTGAAAATCTCCAGTCCTCTCTTCCTTGGGAAATTACAGATCAATTTATAGAAGAGTTTTCAAACCCTCATTCTAATAAGCTTGTCTAGGTCATGCCAACAATGTCTATAAATTGATACGTACCAAACTCCTAACATCTGGGAACAGGAAGCACCACACCGGGTGGCAGGCCCCATACTCATTCACCCAACCTGCTTACCATAACCTCTTCTGAGAAGCCCTTCCTGGTCAATCCATAAAATGATCACCAGTCCTTCAAGGTATCCTGTTGCAATTCAATTGTTATGCGGCAAGTTCCTGAAAATGTTTAAGAACAATGGTTTAAACAAAAGATATGTTTATTTTCCTCCTATGTAAATGAAATTTTAAGGTAAGAAGCCCAAAGCTGGAGGCTGGCCTCATGGTCACCAATATCTAGACACAGTGGTCAATCTGCTTTTCTTCCGACCTATTCTCTCCCTACTGGCCCTCCATTTCAAGATGGACGTTCAAACTCCAGCTACCACATTCCAGATAGCAGAGAAAGATGGGAGGCAACAAAGGAATGTCCTTTTATCTTAGGAAACATCCCAGATGTTGCACACAGAACTTCTGCTTGTCACCCATTGGTTATAAGTTAATTGAAGGACACACCTACCTGTAAAGTGAAATTGGTAAATAGTATTTTAGCTAAAAGGCAATGCTTCTGACAAAAATTTGGGGTTCTTAGTTGTAAGAAAGAAGATATAGTAGAAGGCATTGCAGTTTCTTCGCTCCTTTAAGAGGTTACCACACTAGTTTATCTGTATTTTCAAGCAGCTGGTAAGTTCTTTGAAGAAAAGCTGAAACAAAGCAGTGTCTTTCTTTCTCAGGTTCTAAGAGGGCCTAATAGGAATTACACTCAATAAATGTTTATTAATAAAGGCGAATTTGAAGCACCTGCAATGTACCAGGCACTTGATACATGTGATCTCTAGTTCTTTCTTAATTAAAATATAAAACAAAGACCTTTTTTTAAAAAGTACACTTAAAAAAGAACTTGTTTCAATCCCACTTTATGAAAAAGTAGAGGCCTGGTGCACTCTACTTTTCATGTACTCAGGGGGGTGCCTCAGCTCAGCCTGCGCCCTCTCATAGTTAGGGAGCCCTCGGGGATCATCTTTAGTGCTGCCACGGACATGGGAGAGGCTCCCACCACTGTGCTGCTGCCCGGTTTCTGGCTGAATGGTGCTGACCACCTGTGTTGAGCATCTGCCCCCTGGTGGTCAGTGCACGCCATAGTGACTGGTCGTTCTGCTGTTCGGTCAATTTGCATACTAGCCTTTTATTATATAGGATAGAAATCAGGCTCATAAATATTAAGTAACTTACACAGACCTTCTGTCCTGTGGGTGGCAGAGTTTAAGAGTTTGCACTTAAAGAAAGTGCTGCCTGACGCCAGTCACACCCTTTTTACTATGTGGACCCCCCTATCTGCTGCTTCTATGGTTTCCTTCCCTGCCATTAATGTGACAGTTCCAGGGAGCAACATGGGTTTCTGAACCTTGGTTTATTGACCCATATCATGGCCACTCTAGTGGGAAAAATCACTGGTAAGAGTGTGTCCTGGGCTCTTGAGAGTGAACACTTGGTACATCTCTTTTATTTACCACAAAATCCCTTCCCCATTTGATCTCACATTTTACCATTTACTCCAACTGTTCCTTCACTCCTAGCCCTACTCCAAGAGCCAACTGATAAGACTATCCTCTGCTCTGCCTGGATGACTGCTTATTTCCTTTGTATAGATTTTTGCTCATCCTGTATCTCAAGATAAGGAGGGACTCAGTACCTAGACCACCAAGAGTGATGCTTACAGAGTTCATCCTTATCTCAGATTTCTGCCTCACAGTCAGACGCTGATTGCTGTCCTTGGCTCTCACCATTACTGTGGTCACAAAAACATATATCTTCACAGCCTCCTCCTCTCTATCTTAATAGTGCCTTAAAATAGCTTACTATCTAAAACCCCTTCCCACACATCCACTGATGCAGTATGTTCTATTTCTATTAATATAACACAAATTATTCCTAAGCATATGTTACCACATAATTATATCTTTATAAACCCTCTAACCAAATACATTTTATATACTTATTAATTAAACTCATAAAAGTCCCCACAAAATTTCATACTAATCTATATTACATCATATTACACTATTTTGCCTTTCAAACAGAGAAATTCTTAAACACTGTTAGCATATGACTATACAACTAGAATTATCCACAAATCACGATTAGAATGCAAGGCCTTTGGATAAATGGACTAATTATGTCTTGAATGTCCATATTCTCTGGCCCTCACCTTGCCATGTATCATATCGACCATCACCTAATTCTCAGAGTGATCAATATGGACAAACAATGTCTACAGCCAGTGAGTCAGGCCCCAGCTCTAACTGTCCATTGGATTGTATTCAGCAGCATATTATATTCTCCTAAGAAAGCAATACTGTAGCCTCATGACCCAAAATGCTGAATTCTTTGCCTTCTTTCCAAATAGATATTTTCAAGAAACCAATTTGACTTAGGAAAAAATGGTTTTGCTCATGTGTGAGCCCTACATTTTCTGACTAAGCTATATGGCAATAAATAGCATTTTAAGAATTTTTTTACCAGGATAGGGAGAATTTTTTTTTTTACTCTCCCTAACCATGGGTGGACATTTCGCATTTTCCTCAGGAAGTGTTGATGAAGGCCCTGCAGTCATCACACCAGACTGGTTAGTACAGCCAGGGAGGGACTGATGCAGACACTACTGCATCCCCAGTCACAGAGTTGGGACACAAACTTCATGGGCTCTCAAGGGACTGGGTGGGACCTAAAACAGGTCCACAAATTCTAGAAATCTTTTAAAAGAACAATTTAAAACCATAAAAACACAATTTTATTTTAACTAAATCCAAGAAATATATATCAATGCTGAGTACACACCAGAAATAATACAAGGGACCAGGAACACGTAGATCAGAAATCACACCCTCAGTGGATTTACAGACCTTAGAGGGAGACATAGTTATACCTAATTAGCTCATGCATGTCACCTTGTGCCATACATTCCAATAAAGGCATCAGAATAAGAACAAGAATAAAACATAAATACAAATACAAAACAAACACAAATATAAGAATAACTAATATTTGTTGAGTGCTTGCTGTGATCTCTAAAGGCATTATCTCTTATTCCTCACAGCAACCTATCAGGTGTAAGTCAATACCCTCCGTTTTGCAAGCAAAGAAATGCAAATGGGATGAGCAGACTGGAGTAACAAATTTTGCCTTCAGGCATTGGAGAAGGCTTCACAAAGGAAGTAACATTTGTAGAATCATCAAATCTGGTTCCTGATATAGCCCCCACCAGGCAGTAATGGAACTTCATAATAAAGTCACTAATAGAAATTACATACTGGGGGATTTCCTATGCAGTTGCTAATGGGGAAACTGCCTATACTAGATGACTAAATATGTTGTTCTAGGCCATTAAAATTGTATTATGCATATGCTGAGGTTGGGGTTGGCTAAAACATTATGGAGGGCTGCTAATCTGATCACTAGACCATGTTCAGTAAATTTGTTCAGGGATGAGCCAAAGTTAAAAGTATAAATCCAGCTGTAAATAAGGAAATAATTGGAATGCCTGCATCCATTGATGGTAGTTTGTGGCCAGCTGGAACCTTTTTAAAAATTTATTTTTCATGAAATATTTTGTGCATTTAGAAAAGTATGTCTAGTGAATAGCTAAGGGAAAAAAGAATGATTAAGAGAACAGCCATGTGCCCAGAGGCAGCTTAATAAACAGAAAATTACTAATTCTGGCAAAGCCCCCAATATCATTCCCCATTAGATTTTTTTTAGTTCCCTCTATCCCCACCAAAGACTGTGGCTTTTAAAAATAGTTTTATAACAGCCCTGGCCAGGTGGCACAGTTGGTTGGAGTTTTGTCCCATATACCAAAAGGTTGTGGGTCGATTCCTGGTCAGTGCACATACCTAGGTAGGGGGTTTGATCCCAAGTGAGGGTGCATACTGGAGGTAACCAATTAATATCAATGTTTCTTCCACATCTCTGTTTCAGTCTCTCTCTTTCTCTCTCTCTCTCTCTCTCTCTCTCTCTCTCTCTCTCTCTCTCTCTCTCCCTCCCTCCTATATCTAAACATGTCCTCAGGTGAGGATTTTATAAGATACTAGAGGCCCGGTGCACAAAATTCGTGCACAGGGGGAGAGGGGTCCCCTCAGCCCAGCCTGCACCCTCTCCAATCTGGGACCCCTTGGGGGATGTCCAACTGCTGGTTTAGGCCCGATCCCCAGCAGTCGGATATCCCTCTCACAATCCTGGACTGCTGGCTCCTAATCGCTCACCTGCCTGCCTGCCTGATCACCCCTCACTGTCTCTGCGTGCTGGCCTGATCGCCCCTAACTGCCCCCCCTGCCTACCTGGTCACCTCTCACGACCCCTCTGCCAGTCTGGTCACCCCACGCAGCTTGCTTGTTCAGTCGTTTGGTCGACTCTCACTAACCACCCTGCTGGCCTGGTCATAGGCAGCCATCTTGTGAGGGCATGATGGTCAATTTGCATATTACCTCTTTATTATATAGGATGCATGTAAACTAGAAATATATGCTAGCACTCATTTTTGTACATTTGAACTTTAATAAGTGGAATCACGGTCTGTGTATTTTTTGCGATTTGCTTTTTTTTCACTCCACATTGTTGATTCTCATCCATATTGAAGCAGACAGTTACATTCAATCATGTCCACTACTGTATAGTATGCAAATTATTGATCCAGTCTCATGTCAATGGATATTTGTGTAAACACAGTATGAATATTTTTATACATTACTAGAGGCCCAATGCACGAAATTCATGTAAGAGTAGGCCTTCCTTCCCCTGGCTGCCCACACCGGCACCTGGGACCTGGGCTTCCCTCACAGAAGGAGGCCCTGTCCACCCGCCGCAGCAGCCCACCAGTTGGTGGCCTGGTCATCCCTCTTTGGGGCGATCGTGGAGCCCCCTGATTAAAGGCCCTGCTGGCCAGTGGCCTGGGCCTCCCTCTAGGGGCTATCATGAGGCGATGTCCAGGCCCCCGACCAATCGCATCGCACCTGCCTTGACTGGCCTACCACCAGTGAGTGTCATAGCGTAGTTCCAGATGGTCTTCCAGATGGTCGGATGGTCGTTCCGCTGTTTGGCCATTCTGTCGATTTGCATATTACGCTTTTATTATATAGGATTCATATGAGCAAGAATTTCTCTATAGTCTACACCTACGAATGAAATTGCTTGGTAATTGGATATGTTTTCTTCAAAGTTAAAAAATAATGGCAAAGAATTGTCCAAAGTGGTTGTACTGATTTACACTCTCACAAGGTCTCTATATCTTACATTCTCATCAGGTTCAATATTTTCCAACTTTGCTAGTCGGATGGGTGTAAGATACTGATTTATTGTAGTTTTAATTTGCATTTCTCTGGTCATTGATTAGGTTAATTTTTACCCCACACAGTTATTAGCATTAACATTTCTTGTTCTTCAAACTATCTTTTGACCATTTTTTCCCTCTCAGGTTTTCTTTTATTTATTTGTACTGTGATAAACCTAATTTTTGTGTTAGTATAATTAAATTTATTACTTTTTCATTTATGGTTTATGTTTTGTGTGAATAGTTTAAAATTACATCTCTGCCTAACGTAAATATTTTATTCTATATTCTTTTTTAGAACTGTTACAGATTTCTTTTCACTTTTAAACATTTAATTCTCCTGAAAGCAACTTGTTTAGAATATGAGGCAGAGATCCAATTTCACTTGTTTCCACAGGGTAGCTAATTATCCCAATACCATTTATTGCATAGACCATGTTCCCCCTTGGTTTGCAAGGAGAGAACTCGGTATTAGGATTCCATATGTGGATTGGTCTATTTCTGGTTCTATTCTGTTTAAGTGATCTCTTTAAGTACCAACACATTAGGCTAATATACAGTTTTATGACAAATTTTTATAGTCAATAGGTCAATGTCCTCACATTTTTCATTTTTTTCAAGCTGCTCTTAGCTGTTTCTCCTTTCCTCTTTCACATCCTTGTTACGTGCTAGCTATCAAGTTTCATCAAGAATTCATTTATTACTTTAATAGACCAGTTGTGAGAGACCTGATCTAGGAACATGCTATATCTCCATTTACTTAGGTCTTCTTTAATGTCTTTCAGTATTCTGCATAAAAGACTTAGACATAATAAATTTTGTTAAATTTGTTTCTCAGTATTGTATTTTGTTGCTATTTTATTTTTTTTGACATTTTTTTATTAAGGTATTATATGTGTACATATCTTACCATTGCCCCCCTTTTGTTGCTATTTTAAATATATTTTACTTTAAACCAATAATTATTGGTTGCTATTGTATAACTGTGCAATTGACTTAAAATTGATCTTGTATCTGGCAACCTAGTTAAACTCTCCTAGAGTGTGTGTGTGTGTGTGTGTGTGTGTGTGTGTGTGTGTGTAGAAAATAAGTCTTTTACTTGGACAATTTTCATGTCCTCTCTAAACAATCAGTTTTGCTTATTCATTTCCAATCATGCCAACTTTCATTTATTTTTCTTGCCTTACTCCAATGACTAGAGCCTCCAGTACAATGCTGAATAAAAGTCATAACACTTGGCTTCCAAAAACTGGAATATTTCAATGACCTTCTTGCAAAGGAGGTCATGCTAATATTCTTGGACTCATTCCATTGTAGTTTATGTGCTGCCAAAGGGAGAGACAACTAAACGCTGGTATCCCAGGTAGCAGTTGGCCTCTCTATAGTTGGACAGGGACTCAAGGAGGTGATTGCACTGGTGAGGTCTGCCTTCTGAGGAAGGAGACTGTTTCCAGGGTAACAAGTTTCAGCCCTATTAAAATCATCCTTTTGAGCATACCTTCTTGAATAAAATCTTCATCTCATAAGCAGCCATGCCTTTTTATGTATATTCTCTCACTTCAACTACCTTGAAAGGGGAGGCAACTGTACATACTTTGGCAACACAGACACAAAAAGGAGGCAACATTTCTGCCACAAGGTGAGCACAGAGAGATCCCAGCCAAAAGAGTGATCAGTCCTCCAGAGGACCAAATTTGCATCGGTACTAATACACTTGATTATCATGCCAGCCCCAGATGTGCCATCTTTATTATCTCTGTAACCAAGTGAATGTGTTTAGTTAGGCATTTCTGCATGCAATCTCTTGCCTTTCCTTCTAAATCCCTATTAGACAAATTGGAATTTCAGCAGCCAGTGGCAGATTTGAGTCCACGCTACTTTTTTTTTCTGGCTTATGAGAGTGGTATTGAGCATTTTAGCTTTAACTGCAGTAGACATGTAATTTATTGATAAACTGGGAAACTGAGAGTGAAATGGGTGATAAGTAGGTAAGATGTCTGGATGCAGGTGAAAACTAGTACTCTTCTGTAAACACCCGGGTACATAACCACGCCAGCTATACTACTTTGATAAGGGCCACTTCTTTCTCTAGCTCCTCTCCTCCATGATGTTTCTTCCTGTCATGTTTCATCCATAATTCAAATGGTTTTCAGTTCTATTCTGTGAGGGATTCACTCAACCACCATCCAACCTACCAGTCCACTTGGAAACTATAAAATGGCAAATGAGGTGTAGCTGAAGTACCTCGTGAAAAATAACTTGGAAAAGCCTCTGCTTGACCTCAAATGCTGTGTTTCACATCCTTTGTAGTGTTGTGGAAGACAAGGCTCTAATCTTCTCATCTGTACTTTTCTTTCCAAATTATACTATCGTAATTTCCTGTTAAAGTGGATGACATACAGGACTTCACACACATAAAACATAACATAAATGGTGTATTTATCCTTGATCAAGGAAATGTGCTGTAAATAGCACCATATCAAGATGCTTTTGGTATGCTTTTTGTGCTTTATTGGTGATACTCAGAGGAAAGCATTTCAGTTGCTTTCAAATAACATTTCAATAGGTGTTCAGCTTATTCTGCCTACCAAACAGGCCTGAATGCCTCTAATACAAGTCAACAGCATGTTACACCAGAGCTGTAATTTATTTATTGCATTTCAATTATTTTCAACTATTTCAAGAGGTAATGACCTTCAAGTGACCTAGAAACAAACTTGAAATAGAGTAGAGACTACTCCCATTGAAGAACTGGCTTATCTGAAACAGATAATATAAGTCCCAGAACCTACATTTTCTGATGTTTCAAACTGTCTCCCTATAGTTTCCAGTTTTACATTTGCATAGAAAATTAAAATGTGTATCTATCAAGAAAGATGGCTATAAAAGAGTTAGATTCAAGGCCAGCACTGAGTCTTGTGTTACAGGTACATGGAGATTGAGAAGCTCATAAAACAGCAAATCATAATAATAATCAATATTTATTGAATTCCTATCATGTGCCAAGTTCTTATCATGTTAAGAGCTTAATAGTTATTATCTGATTTAATCTTCACACCCCTGTGATGTAGGTGCTTTTATAATCTTCATTTTATAGGTGAAAAACTGAGGAACTTGTTTGAGCTCAAAACATAAAGTGATAGAGCTAGAATCTTATTCCAGACCTGCTGCCCTTAAATACTCAGTAAACAGTATGGCCTGCTGTGTGTATGAATTAAGTGCCAAACCTCTGATGCTTGCTTTCAAAATCTCTTGTCATCTTTTTCTGCAGACTCACCCAGCATCCCTAAGATTTGCTTTTACTCATGCTCCTTGACTATAGTAAGATAGAAACTTATTTGCTCATCCACTCATCTATTCATTCACCAATGATATATGCTCCTACAGCTATTCAAAAAAGAAGGTTTTGTTCTTAGACTGTGATAATATAGGAAGATTTTAGAGGTGAGCTACAGTTGACCTGTTTCTTCTAAAAGCAAGGATGGGAACCTTTCCAAGTTGGAATAAATAGAATGTGACAAGACACAGAGTTAGGAAAGAATAAGGATTGCTTAGGTGATTCAATGTAGAAGTTGCATAACACACTGTGATAGGAAATTCATTTGGAAAGGTTGGTCAGGACAGATCACAGAAGTTATCAGATTAATTCAGGAAGCCACACACATCCCCCCACCACCCCCCCCAAAAAAATGATAGTTTTTGGAGTCAATGACCATGACATTTATTGTAGTGACACCCTCTCCCACACAGGACATTGCACAATCTTTAGCTCATTATATACACTTATGTATGTGTTAAACATATAAAAAAATAAAATGTCAGTCTCCCCAAGGCAATGTGCTTTAAAAAATGGATTACAACCTTAAATGAAAGGAAGTACATTCAAGTGGTGTAGTGTGGCTCACATAAAAAGATAAAAATAATTTAAGGAGCTAGCAGCATCTCAATAGAATTCCTAAAACTGCATGAACTAATTAAATACTAACATTTTTTGTGCTTGTGCTATGTGCCAGCCAGTGTTCTCAGCGTTACATTTAGCATGTCACTTAACAAACTTCATGAATACTACCGTAGTACATATAACTATTATGCCCAGTGATTCTGGGATACTGGGGGTTATTAATAATCTTTGTAATATTAAACTAAAATTAGTGTGCAACCAGAATTTATAGAAGCCAGAATTTATGTTTCTACTAAGTTTGACCATTCTTCAAAGCTTGGCAACATGGGAAACCTTCAGCATGGAATACACACATGGTTAAAATTTTCAGTTTAGGAGAAGAAAGCTTATTATTACAATACTAGAGGCCTGGTGCACAAAATTCATGCACGGGTGTGTGTGGGGGGATGTCCCTCAGCCCAGCCTGCACCCTCTCCAATCTGGGATCCCTCTCACAATCCAGGACTGCTAGCTCCCAACCACTCGCCTGCCTGCCTGACTTATCAACCCCTAACCACTCCCCTGCCAGCCTGATCACCCCTAACTGCTCCCCTGCCGGCCCAATTGTTCCTAATTGCCTTCCCCTGCAGGCCTGGTCGCCCCCAACTGCCCTCCCCTGAATGTCTGGTCACCCCTAACTGTCCTCCCCTGCAGGCCTGGTCCCTCCCAACTGCCCTCCCCTGCTGGCCTGATCACCCACAACTGCCCTCCCCTGCTGGCCATCTTGTGGTGGCTATCTTGTGTCCACATGAGGGTGGCCATCTTTGACCACATGGGGGCGGCCATCTTGTGTGTTGGAGTGATGGCCAATTTGCATATTACCTCTTTATTATATAGGATGATTTGTGTGGTCTTGATTGGGTCCTATGCTTGTTTTTAATTACTATTACTATATTGATTTCTTTTTATAGAGAGAGGAAGAGTGAGGGAGAGAGAAACATTGATCCATTGCCTCCTGTATGCATCCTGACTGGGGATCAAACCCACAACCTTAGTATGTGCCCCAACCAGGAACTGAACCCACAACTTTTCTGTGTATGGGATGATGCTCTAACCAACTGAGCCACACCAGCCAGGGCTAATTACTATTACTTTAGCTTCATTGTTTTTACTTCAATTTTTATAGGTTAATGATTCTAAAATTGGTAATGACTTTGCAAGGGGGGGGGCTCTATAATTTTTCAGTAACTAAGTGGAAGAGCTTGAGTATAGTTTTCATTATTTATTCTACTCCAATTTTTTGTTACTGTAGAGTTGTTTTTTTACCAGAAAGTTGGGAATGGATAAAATAGATGAATCAAACAATCTTTTGCTCCACCTGAGCCTAGACCTACCCAGATGAGGCAACCTGAGAAACAAATTAGTGTCCATCTAAATGATTTTTGTTGGACCCAGAAAGCACTGACACTGAAATTGGGTCCTGCAGTTTTGGACTGGCCAATGTGGCTCAGTTGCTTGGGCATTGTCCCATGCACCAGAAGGTTACCAGTTGTGGGCACGTGCAGGAGGTAGCCAATCAATGTTCTGCTCTCACATCAATGTTTCTCTCTCTCTACTTCTCCCTCTCCCTCACTCTCTAAAAATCAAATAAAATTATTTAAAAAACAAAACAAAACACCAAGACCTAAGCAATGTTAATGGTTAAGTATTGAGAAGAAAAACAGAGTTATCCACACATGAATACTGACTATCCAACAGCTTTTTATTTAATCAACTATTTTCTTTTCTCTACCAGGGAAAACTCTTTTTCTTTCTCACCCAAAGTACAGGTGCCAAGAGCAGTCATCATTCATTTTACCCCATTGTACTGTCATCAGACAAATCGTGCTAGTGATTATTTCTGCTCAATACTTGCCAGTGAAAATGCATCAGAAAATGTCAACCTTCCATTTCTCATCTTAAAGACGACAACATAAAATAAGAACCCAAATTCACACAGGTGAACCCATCTGTGCTAAGCATAAAAGCACACAGTCTTCAGGATGAATTATTTCAGTGTTTAAGCTTTTTGAGTCAGATGGCCAACTTTGCCAAATTATTAATGTTTTTACTTCTCTCAGATAGAGATAATTCAGAAGGAAGTTTTCATTCACGCCCCCTTATAATCTTAAATTTAAATCAAGGGTTTGGATGGCTCCGTTTTCCTGACATTTTGAAAGCAATCTGGAGTTAGAGATTTTGCACCCCTTTTTCTTCTTGTGCTTCATTAAAAACATGTGTCTCCTATTCATCCACTAACCAGTGGGCAGCTCCCAGGATGCCTCCTCATCTTCCCTCATCCCCCCTAGGATAATAACACTGACCAAATTTCATTGAAATCTCACTTAGCTGATGTCACAGGCATTGCAAGAAGTGGAAGGCCACTGTGAGGGTCAGAACTGGGGATGTGTTAGTTTTCCTATGGCTCACTTGGCCTTAATTAAAAAAAAAAAATTGAAGGCAAATGTCCTTCCCTACATAAAATATTTCCCTAAATGGAGTGCTACTTATACATCAATAAGTTTGTAAGTTCCTCCCTCAGCAAGCAAATTAAAAATATAAGTATTTTATATGCATTTAGAGTATATTGGTGAATTTTTATTTTAATATTAAGACCAGTCTTTTTAGAATTATTTGTCAAGTCTTCCATTTTATGTCATGCGTAGTAAGACTAACAATTATCATCTTAAATGTAAAAATTAGACTTACACATGATTACCTAACTTCTTGTTCCCTAAATAAATATATTATTTAAATTTTTTTATTACAAAAGCAATACATGCTTCTTAAGAGAATTTTGCTAAAAACAAAATAAAATTTAGCCACTCATCCAGAGTAAAACTCTACTAATATTTAAATGTAGATGTCCCTGTCTTTTATCATTCCTATAAATTAATATGTAGGCAGTGCATTGGATGTAAGCAAAGGAAACCTAATTGAAGAAATTAATTCAAAAGAGAGGATTTACCATAAAAATTGTAGGGTGCTCCCTGAATTCACAAGAAGGAATGCAGTCAAGCCTTAGAATCAGACTAAAACATTGCAGGATGGGTGGGGGTTTTCTCCATCCTTCATCTCTTGTTTCCTCCTTCTGAGGCAGAAAAGGGCAAGTACCAATACCTTGTGCTTTTAAATCTCCTCATTCAAGCTAGCAGCCAAACCGAGAGTGGACACAATCCCCATTAAAAGCACTCCGTGAAAGGAATGGGATTTTTAAAGGACCCATCTTGACCCAGTCAGCCATGGACAGAGGCATGCTTACCTTCTGGTTCTATAAACATGGCTGCTTCCACTGTGACAGCATGTTTGAGCTGAAGAGGGACAGTAACCCCAAGAAAGGAATCACTGAGCTGCCAAGACAGTCATGGATATCCACTAGCAGTATTTTTATTTTGCAAAAGTAAAAACAAACCATACATATTGTTTTATAATTCTCCCCCTCCCCCCAATAGCTGCTGCCTAATGTTCAAATTGGTTTCCTTTCTCCTCACTTTATTTTTATAATTGACCAAAGTTTCTCTGCATGTTTGTTTCCCTTATCGAGCACTTTCACAAGTCTTTTACATTATGGCACACACAGAAAACAATACTTTGTTACACACTCAGTAAACTGGAGGAAATAAGAGGGCATATATATATGTACACACACACACACACACACTCACTAGGGGCCCAGTGCATGAATTTGTGCATCTTGAAAGGAACTGTGGGCCACGAGGCTGTGGTAGGCACAGGGGCGGGTCTCAGCCCATCCACGACGCTCCCGCCCAGCCCCTCCTGCTGCGGCCCCAGGTCCCCTGTCTTCCGGCAGCCCCACTTCCTCCACCACCACTCCAACGCCCTTACGGCGCTGAGCAATTGGGGCTGGCACCAGCAGTGGGTACAAGCGGCAGCTGCTGCCCCAACTGCCCCTCAGGAGCAGAGGGAGGTGGAGAAACCCTCAGGGGAAATCAGGGCCAGCAGCTGCCACCCGCACCTGCTGATGGCGCCGAGTGATCGGGACCGGCGCTGGGAGCCGGCAGCAGGTGTGAGTGGGGCCAGCATTGGCAGTGGGTGCGAGTGGGGCTGATGCTGGCAGCAGGCGTAAGTGCTGGGTGGGACCGCAGTGTGCAGGAGCAAAGAATTTTCAGTAACCACCAGAGGCTGACCCCGATGACAGCAACTGGTGCCCCACCTTGGTCTGGCGCCCCTGCTCACCTGCTCCACCATCCCGCGGCAGCCAACGCCCACCATGTTCCACACACGCCCCCTGGTGTTCAGCGCACATATAGCGACCGGTTGTTCTGCTGTTCCAGTTGTGCCGCTGTTCAGTCTATTTGCATATTAGGCTTTTATTATCTTACCTAATAAAAGAGAAACATGCAAATTAACCATTACTCCACTACGCCCACAGCCAATCAGAGTGAGTATTCAAATTAACCCAACAAAGATGGAGGTTAATTTGCATATGCAGGTGCGGAGCGGTCAGGAGGGGCATGATGCCTGCTATGAGGGGGAGGGGGGCGGCAGAGGGAACTATTGGAGCCGTGCTCTGGACAGAAGCAAGGACTTGCTGGCTCCTCTGGACTTGCCGGCTCCTGGTGGGCCGGGAGTGGGGACATGCCGGCTCCCGGGCGGGCTGGGAGCGGGGACTTGCTGGCTCCCTGGCAGCCCGGGGAGCTGGGACTTGCCCGCTCCCAGGAGGGCCGGGAGTGGGGACTTGCTGGCTCCCTGGCAGCCCGGGGAGCGGGGACTTGCCGGCTCCCGGGCGGCTGGGAATGAAGCCAGGGGAAAGAAGGCCTATTCTTGCATGAATATCGTGCAGCGGGCCTCTAGTATAGGATTTAACTGGGTACAAATTATATTTTATTTGTATTATAATTATTATTAAAAAGTAAAACAGTAAAATCAAAGAACATATTAAATATTGAATTTGTATAAATTTTCCAAATAAAATATTCTTAAGGTTTAATAAAAACTTGAGCTTGCTTCCACTCTTTTATTTATATCAGATTTGATGCTTGAAATAACTACACAAAATTCCTGATGCAATATTTTCATGAGGATATTTTCAAATTCTTGATAAGCAACATCAATGAAAACCTTTGCAGATTAAAAAATGTAAAGCATTTTTACAATTATTCAAAAATGTACACTTAAATTTAATTTAAAAAACGAACTGCTCTTTTTTTTTCTTTTTATCTATTAATGTAATATTGAAATTTCTTGTGATGATATAAATAGATTTTGAATACATTGAAATTTTTTATATTAAGTATTTCAAAATTATAGATATATGTATATATGTGTGTGTATATATGTATGTATACATATAATGCTGTAATTTTCAGAATAAGCATATATTCTTACAGAGGCCATTCTGAAGTTAGATAAGTTGTCACCAAAAATTTAGGACACTCTTCCACAAATGGACAGAAGTTTCCCATATATGTGAGAAAAGGAGCTTTACTCTCTTAGAAGCCCCACACTGGACCTACCTCACCTGGGGCCAGCGCAGTATGCCCCCAACATCTTGCTGACATTGGCTGTTGAAAGAGATATCCAAGGTATGAGTACCTTCTTGCCTGCTCTCTGCACAGCGTGGTGAAGCAGAGTGCAAATGAGGGACAACACAATGCCAACCTATGGGTACTATGACAGTAGATGCCCATCAACAGGAAAACCAGCCCCAAGCCCATGATCCTGGCCCACAGTCCCAGGACCCACGAAGCACCTGTATTCACTATCAGACCACTCCACCCCTCAAGGAGCCCCAGATGAGGCAGCTCTGAGTCAATGGCTGTGGGACTCCAGCAGCTCCAGGCCTGCCCAGCCACCCGCAGTCAGAGGAGATCGTCATCTTATGGCTCACCTGTAAGCACCGGGTCAAGGTTGTGATCTAATGATAGGGAAGTTTTATTCATTTGATTCTAGTGAACAGTGGTTTTCAGATTTTGTTCTGTGAGCTCCAGGATTTTGTTACAGGGCCTCAGAACCCTCGTGTGGGTGAAGGGTTGGAGGAAGGGGTTTGCCCCTGTCTCGCGACAAGAGCAGTCTTCACTGTTACCTCTCTTATATTCAGGTGTATGTATGGGAAAGGGAAGGATTTCAACTTCTCAAAACAGAAATGTTTTAGCCCACGATATTGGTGTTTATCTTTAAAACTTTTGAAAATGTACGTGAAGATACATCAAGCAAGAAACAGTGTACTCCATCCTGTAAAATGTGAAATTTAATCCCCTCCCCTTTACCAGTCTTTTGTTATTAAAGTGGTCTAGGACTTTAGATCTCAATCTTTTAATACATTTTGATATTACGTGTCTTTTCTTTCCCTTTATTTTTGGCATTTGCAGTGAGTTTTATAACTACATTAGAAATAGTAATCTAACTATTGCTAAACTTAATGCTATTTCACTGGCTACATCTTTTACTACAGTTTCTTTTAGAAGTCTTCCTGATTTCTAAATTCTTTGTTATGATTAATTTCTTGGTTCACTGGAGCACTTATTCAATAATTTTTTTCAGGAAAGGTACACTAACCATATGCTTTCTGAAGCCTTGTGGATCCAAGATTGTTTTTCCTCTATCCTTCCATATGAAGGCTAATGTGGTTGGGTTAGAATTCTGGTAACACAATATTTCTCTCCTTGAAATTATGTGGACAATGTCTCATTATTTTTGCCAGTGTTCATTTTAAAGAGAAAAATGTTGATGTCAACTACATTATTTTTCATTATAATTTATCTGTTTTGTTGCATTGGAAAATCGGTGAATTAAAAAAGTTTTGCCCTAATATATCATCATTTTAATTATTTCAACTCTAAAATTCAAGTTTTTCCTCCACTTAAAAATATTTTTCTTTTACTATTTCTTTGACTGTTACTTCCCTCTACCTGTTATGTACTCTCTTAAAGGCATTTCAATTTCATGATATCAGCTCACCTAAATTGTGTTCCACTTCTTTTCTCTCATTGTTTCAATACCTTTACCCATTCCCTTAGTGTCTTGGTACAATTTATCAAACTTATTTCTCACTCATTAGTTCCATTTTCTTCTGTGTTTAATTTACTCTCTTTCCATTGCATGAATTCAGAGTTCATATTTTTTTTCATCTCAAAGTATTTTTGTCTTAGCTGGTTTGGCTCAGTGGATAGAGTGTCAGTCTGTGGATGGAAGGGTCCCAGGTTCGATTCCAGTCAAGGGCACATGCCCAGGTTGTGGGCTTGATCCATGCAGGAGGCAGCTGATCAGTGATTCTCATCGTTGATGTTTCTATCTCTCTCTCCCTCTCCCTTCCTCTCTGAAATCAATAAAAAAAAATATATTTTTACAAGTATTTTTGACTTTGAGACTCTTCCCTTTTCAAGATTTCCTATTTTTGCCTCATTAATACAATATACCTTATTGAAAACACAAATGAAAGATTATCTGAGAGATTTTGTTCTTCCTGTGATTTGAAGGCCAACATTTGCTGGGGTTCATCAGCGGGCCTGCTGTTTCTTGAGCTGCTGCAGCTTCTCAAATATCTAGTGCATTTCCTCCGTTCTGCTACTCTCGCCCAGCATTGAGAGTTCAGGCAGATTCTGCCACAGAGAATTTGGGTTCCTAATCAAGTATTTCAGGCTGAAGACAAATAGGAAAAGAGTGAATTTAGATTTACTGTAGTTTTAGTTTGGGGATGTCGTGTCAGCCAGAAAGTTGGCTGGCGCTCCTCCTTCCCCTTTCCACCTAGCACAACCGCCTTCCTTAGGAGCCTGCACAGGCTTAACTTATCATCTGAGCCATGACAAACCCGTAGTGAGGACTATGAGGGGGCCGGTTGCCTCATCTATAAGGCAGGTGCTAGTTCATACCTCATGGTAGGGTTGTGAAGATCACACACACACACACACACACACACACACACACACACACACACACAGGCACGCACGCACGCACGCACTCAGTCACCTATCATATCCAGTGGCCCTGCTAGCTATGTTTGAGGGCGTTGGGAACTTCCACTGTGTCTCCTGTTTTCCCACCCATGGGCTCTTCCTCCCCACACAGCAATTTCAAAGCTAGACAGCACTTCCCTCAGTCTGGACTCACCACCTTTTCCAATTACATTAACTTGCTCTTCTGGGTGGGAAATTGGGGGAGGGAGTAAGTTTTTAGCCCACTGCAACAGTACCTGGCACAACACCAGTTCTTAATTTAGATTCATTGAGTGAGACACTATCCATAGCATCAACGCCCCTCTCCATTCTAAAACTTTCCTGTTTATAAGTGTGAGGCGTGACCTAATCTCACCTCTAGAAAGCCCGGGCTTACTGAAAACAGTTTTATCACAGCTGGCAGCAGCTGACCAATCAAAGTCCAATTAGTTGATGAGAATGTCAGAGAAATTATTTTAAGACTCCTTTAGGGCTGGGAGTTGGAAAGGCAATCGGTCAGTTGAGTTAGACAAGAGGCTTGAAAATTTACTGAAGAGTTTTGAAGAGTTGGAACACCTAAATGAACATATCCTAATCAAAGATAGACTGAACAGCTGAAATCTGCTCAGAGGCGTGGAGAGCTTCCGCACTGAGCTAATTTTAATCACCATCTTTAGATAAGAGAGAAATAAAGCAGGTCACTTTGGTACATTTAGAAATTCAATTCGAGGTTTGAGACAGAACAAGGAGGTGGAATACTGAGTCTCACACCAGGATTGCAGAGGCCCAATAGCCCTCTCCATCATGAGAGCAATAGTCCTGTGCAGGTTCTGGCATAAATTCAAAAGAATATTGAATTTGGAAAATGGAATGGAAATCGTTTTGGAGCCACCAAATTAATCCTCCAAGCTATATAACCAAGCTAAGAAGATCAGATGTCCAAGAAAATAAAAATAAATATTCAGACCTCTCTGAGGTTCCATCCCAGTGGATTTGGTTATATGTGGTACAGAGAGAAATTAGTCAGAGAAGACCAAAGCCATGGTGGTTCATGTCGATTTACTGAGCAGTGCCTACAAGGAGGCTGCATCCCCAAGAAAATGGAGCTACTCCCCATCCCACCTTAAATTAGAGCATTAAACTCTTTTATGTGAAGCCACTAAGAATTTTAGATTTATTTTTTACTGCAGTATAGTCTGGCTGTTTCAGTTAGCTTTCACTAAATAATGCTGTCAAAGCAAATGACCACAAAATACCAGTGACCTAAACACTACTGGACTTTCTTCCATCAGATGTGGCTATCAATTGACTGTGTCTCTGCTTTCTGTGTCTGCGTTTCGGGATTCAGGGTGAAGAAGCAGCCCTTATTTGGTGTGCTGCTGCTCTCGTGGCAGAGGCAACAAAGGTGGTGGAACCACATGATGACTTTAAAGCCTCCTGCTCGGAAGTGGCACACAACCTGTCTGTTCCCATTCCATTGCTCAAAGCAAGTCACATGGTCAAGCCTTCCTACAGTGGGGCAGAGCACTACATACCCCTCACAGGTAGGGGCAGCAAATAATGGGGAAGAATAGTAGAATCTACCACATTACCTCACCTTGGCTGGCACACATTTTGGGAATGGATAAGTGGTGAGCTGTCATCAAATACCAAAGCAAACACAAATCCCCATGGGGGAAAAACAAACCCACTCTAATATGTGACATTGGCTTAGCAGTGGAGTGTTGAAAAGACTGCTATGGGAAGTTGAAGAGATGGATATCTTTGGTGAAACTATCTTCAAAGGTGCCATGGGAGGTAGCTCTTCTGGATAGGCATCGATCGAGGGAGAGGGAGAAAAATCAAAATTTCGTGTCATCTTTGGCTGTGTTTGGCAATATTACAAGACAAGCAATTCATCAGAGAAAAATTGAGCAATTTCAAGCAAAAATGAAGTTAGAGTGTCTAGAAATGTGGGGTCTTGCAAGACCAGAAAAACTGACTGCTTCCAGACTCCAAACAGTGAGAGATGAGATGTAAAAATAACCTTCAGTGGTAAACTAAACGAGAACTTTGGGCTTTGGAGAAGAACTGCCTACTCATCCTGGAACATCTATCCATGGAATGCTGGATTGGTAGATGAGAGGTAAATGTTGATTTATTTGTCTTAGTATGTTTTGGAACTTCTATGTTACAGCAGGTTAGTTTGAACCCCAACTAATGCACAACTGTAAAGTCAGCCTGAGTACTACTGCATCCAAGACTGAGTTGTACTGCAGACCTCTTGGAGGCCAGGACAATTGTCCAGCCTTGTTTGATATCTAACCGAACCTTGAGTAACTTCTTGCTCAGTTAGTCTTTATAATTACCCAAAAAAGTGTGTGTGAGGGAGGGGCTGATCTAATTTGTTTTCTTCCTTTTATGAAGTACCATTCAGGCAAATATCAAGAAATTCAAGACCTGCAGGAAATTATAATCTTGTGTAGAATTTACATTGAATTTAAGGAGAGGTGAATATGCAAGGTCAAATCTAGGTACTAACATTCTCCCCAATTCAGTTCAGTTCTTCAAACATTTATTGCAAACCAGAGAGATTGAGAGACAAGCAGTTTTGGCCCTTAAAAAGTTACAATTGATTAAGGGAAACTTATCAGCATGCATAATGTTGTGATATAGTGCAATACATGTTATTGCAGAGGAAAGTAAGCATGGGGTGCCCTGGGAGCATGGGTGTTCAAGGCAAGCACTCAGGGAAGGTTTTGCAAAAGAATAGATGCCTTAGCAGACTCTTAAAGTAAAAGTGAAGAAATTATCCTTGCTAAGGGTGAGGGAATAGTGTTCCAGGCAGAGAGCACCAGGGGAACTAAGTCAAGTATGTGAAGGAGACATCTTTATTCCTATTCCAGCGTCTCTAGTTTAGTATTTTATCCAGAACTGTCACTTATGTGAGTAACAGGCCACTGGGACTCTGAAAGCTACCTATTGTGCTTGCCTTCCTTTCACTGATGAATCATTTCAAATGACTAGACTCAGAGAATGTCCTTAGATACACTTGGTTATGTGTATAAAGTTTTAAGGGCCAAGTATTCTTTCTCTCACATGTTGGTTGACAATTCTTCATGGTGTTTCTGCATGTCTTAAATCAGCTTTTGTTCTAGACTATCTTTTCAAGGATGTCTGTATGATAGACAGTCCTTGAAGATAGAGATAGTATCTCCCTACAGGACAGAAAGCACATTTGTTTTCTGATCCAGGATGATAAAGATACTGTTTCATTTCAGACATTAACCCAAGATTGGACTGAGGTTTACTAGCAACACCCTTTCAAAGATAGGCATTTCCAAAGCTGCAATGCAAACCTACTGTGTGCATATCACCTAGGTCCCCTGTGGGATTTAAGAACAAGGGGAATCAATGAGACATAAAGCTCAAGCAGTCTGCTAAGCCATCAGTAATAATGAAATTGTGGCAGCCTAACTGGTTTGTGTGTAAGTGAATAAAATCTTCATAGTTACTGACATTCCAGAGATATTTTCATTTTGGGTCAGAAAACATCCCCTAAACAAAAGGGATGGATTTCTAATAAAGAATTTCAGACATTAGCAACAGGTAAAACTGTGTGTTAGGACAGCCCTGGCTGAGTGCTTTGGCATTGGTTCTCCTTCTAAAATGAAGGAGTGGGAAAATCAGAAGGGGATTACTGCTGTTTTTCAATGTATTGCAAAAAAAAAAGGGGGGGGGCATTGGAAGTTTGACAGTGATTCATGTGTGTGCTAATACCTTTTATATTGTTGAATGTATTGTGTCGTGTTCTGGAGTATAGACCTGCAGTTAAATCAAGTTTATGGGAAACCACACATGTCACTCACACCCTTCCTTCTGAACTCTGGGGGTTCTTCCATCTCCTAGGAGTGGTCCTGGTCATATTATCAAAGCTATCTCGATAGCACAGTGCCCATTTCCAGTCTCTGGGAAGGCAGAAAGAGAGCATTCGGAAGGCAAGCAAACTTCTTTATTTTTTTTAATATATCTTTATTGATTTCAGAGAGGAAGGGAGAGGGAAAGAGAGATAGAAATATCAATGATGAGACAGAATCATCCCCTAATGGGGATCAAGCCCACAACCTAGGTATGTGCCCTTGACCAGAATGGAACCTGGGACCATTCAGTCCAAAGGCTGATGCTCTATCCACTGAGCCAAACCAGCTAGGGCACAAGCAAATTTCTTTAAGGCAAGTATCATGAAAGTTGCATACTTTCTTTCTACTCATCATCTTTTGAGAGAGCTTTGGCACATGATCATAGTGAGCTGCAAAGGGAGCTGGGAAATTTTGCTTTTGGCTGGGTTGCCTCTATGAGCCCTGCTAAAATTTGGTGGGGATAGAGAGGAGCTCTACATTCCACCACAGAAAGGTCAGATTTCGCCTGGGATAAGGAGAGAGAGAACTACATAACCAGACATCTGGAGAAGAGAGACCATGGGGAGACAAAGAAATAGCCTGCATATGAAAGAAAAGCAGGCATCACCAGAAAAGGAAGTAAACGAAATGGAGGCAAGTAACTTTCCAGAGAAAGAATTCAGAGAAATGGTCATAAGGTGGCTGAAAAGAATGGAAGACAAATTCGACAATATGAGTAAGAACCAAGAGGAAATGAAGAAGAACAAAGAAGAAATGAAAAATGACATCACTGCTGTAAAGAACTCAATAGAAAGAATCAAGAGTAGACTAGAAGAAGCAGAGGACCGCATCAGTGAGCTAGAAAACAAGATGGGGAAAAATTCCCAAGTAGAGCAGCTTCTGGAAAAAAAATTAAAAAGCAGGAGGAGAGCCTAAGGGAACTTTGGGACAACACAAAACAAAACAACATCCGCATAATAGGGGTTCCAGAAGGAAAGGAAACTGAGCAAGGAATAGAAAACCTGTTTGAAGAAATAATGACAGAAAACTTCCCTGATATAGGGAAGAAAAAACCCACACAAATCCAAGAATCTCACAGAGTCCCAAGCAAAATGAACCCCAAAAGACTGACACCAAGGCACATTATAATTAAATTGGCAAACACCAATGACAAAATAAGAATCTTAAAAGCGGCAAGAGAGAGACAGAAAGTTACATACAAAGGAACCCCCATCAGACTAGCAACTGATTTCTCAACAGAAACTCATCAGGCCAGAAGGGAATGGAATGAAATATACAAAGTCATGCAAAGGAAGGGTCTGAATCCAAGAATACTATACCCAACAAGGCTATCAATCAAAATTGAAAGTGAAATCAGGAGCTTCACAGAAAAAAAGGACTAAGGGACTTTATTACCACCAAACCAGCAATGCAAGAAATGCTAAAGGGTCTGCTGTAAAAAAAAAGAAATAGAAAGCGAAGAAGGAACACAGGGGTAAAGAATAAAAATGGCGACAAATAAGTACCTATCAATAATAACTTTAAATGTAAATGGATTAAATGCCCAAATCAAAAGACATAGGGTAATGGACTGGATAAGAAAACAAGACCCATATATCTGCTGTCTAAAAGAAACCCATCTCAGAAAAAAAGATGCATACAGACTGAGGGTGAAGGGATGGAAAAAGGTCTTCTAGACAAATGGAAATGAAAAAAAAGCAGGGGTAGCAATACTTATATCTGACAAATTAGATCTAAAAGTGAAGGACATAACAAGAGATAAGGAAGGCCACTTCATAATACTAAAGGGAGCAATCCAACAAGAAGAAATAACTCGGGTAAATATATACGCACCCAATACAGGAGCACCCAAATACATAAAAAAACTCCTGGAGGATATCAAGGGAGAGATTGACAGCAATACAATCATAGTAGGAGACTTTAATACCCCACTATCACCATTGGACAAATCCTCTAAACAAAAAATCAGTAAAGAAACCTCAATCCTAAATGACTCACTAGACCAGATGGAATTAATTGACATCTTCAGAACATTTCACCCCAAAGCCACAGAATATACATTCTTCTCAAGTGCACATGGATCTTTTTCAAAGATAGACCATATGTTGGGACATAGGCAAAGTCTCTTCAAATTCAAGAAGATAGAAATCATATCAAGCATCTTCTCAGACCACAGTGGCATAAAACTGGAAATCAACTACAATAAAAACAATCCAAAGAAATAAAACACATGGAGACTAAACAGCTATTAAACAATGACTGGGTTACCAGACAGATCAAGCAAGAAATAAAAAACATCATGACAACAAATAACAATGAAAACACAACAATCCAAAATCTATGGGACACAGCGAAAGCAGTCTTGAGAGGGAAGTTCATAGCTCTACAAGCATACTGCAAAAAACAAGAAACAATGGTAATAAATTACCTAACCCTACAACTCAAAGAGTTAGAAAAAGAGCAACAAGAAAGGCCCAGTGTAAGCAGAAGGAAGGAAATAATAAAGATCAGAGCGGAGATAAACGGCATAGAGACCAAAGAAACAATACAAAAGATCAACAAAACCAAGATCTGGTTCTTTGAAAGGATAAACAAGGTTGATGAACCTCTAGCCAGGCTCACCAAGAAGCAAAGAGAGAGGACCCAAATAAACAAAATCAGAAATGAAAGAGGTGAAATAACAACAGATCCCGCTGAAATACAAAGGATTGTTAAAAAATACTACGAACAACTCTATTCCAACAAACTGGACAAGCTGGAGGAAATGGACATATTCCTAGAAAAATATAACCTTCCAAAACTCAATCAGGAAGGATCTAAACAGCTCAATATGCCAGTAACTATGGAAGAAATTGAAGCAGCCATCAAAAAGCTTCCGGCAAACAAAAGCCCGGGGCCAGACGGCTTCACAGGAGAGTTTTACCAAGCATTCAAGGAAGAACTAAAAGCTATCCTCCTCAGACTATTCCAAAAAATTCAAGAGAAAGGAACACTTCCAAGCTCATTCTGTAAAGCCAGCATCACCCTAATACCAAAACCAGATAAAGACAACACAATGAAGGAGAATTACAGGCCAATATCCCTCATGAATGTAGATGCCAAAATCCTCAACAAAATTCTAGCAAATCGGATCCAGCAGTACATCAGAAAGATCATACACCATGACCAAGTAGGATTTATCCCAGGCATGCAAGGATGGTACAATATCCACATATCAATTAACGTGATACATCACATAAACAAACTGAGAGATAAAAATCACATAGTCATATCAATTGATGCAGAAAAAGCATTTGACAAAATCCAACATCCTTTCTTGACAAAAACTCTCAACAAGGTGGGAATAGAAGGATCATACCTCAACATAATATAAGCTATATATGATAAACCCACAGCTAACATCATACTCAATGGGCAAAAACTAAAACCCTTTCCCCTAAGAAGAGGAACAAGACAGGGATGCCCACGCTCACCACTCCTGTTTGACATAGTACTGGAAGTATTAGCCATTGCAATTAGACAAGAAGAAGAAGCAAAAGGCATCCAAATTGGAAAAGAAGAAGTAAAGCTGTCCTTATTTGCAGATGACATGATATTGTACATAAAAAACCCAAAAGACTCCATCAAAAAACTAACAGACTTAATAAATGAATTCGGCAATGTAGCAGGATACAAAATTAACGCCAAGAAATCTACGGCATTTCTATACACCAATAGTGAACTTACAGAAAGAGAGACTAAAAAAGCAATCCCATTTACCATCACACCAAAAAAATTAAGATACCTAGGAATAAACTTAACCAAGGAGGTAAAATACCTATACGAGGAAAACTACAGGACACTGAAAAAAGAGATAGAGGAAGACGTAAACAGATGGAAGAACATACCATGTTCATGGATTGGTAGAATCAACATCATTAAAATGTTCATACTACCCAAAGCAATCTATATATTCAATGCACTCCCCATTAAAATACCAACGGCATATTTCACAGACCTAGAAAGAACTCTCCAAAAATTCATCTGGAATAAAAAAAGACCCCGAATAGCCACAGCAATCCTGAGAAAGAAGAATAAAGTAGGAGGGATCTCAATACCAGATTTCAAGCTGTATTACAAAGCCACTGTCCTCAAAACAGCCTGGTACTAGCACAAGAACAGACATATAGACCAATGGAATAGAATAGAGAATCCAGATATCGACCCAAACCACTATGCACAATTAATATTTGACAAAGGAGGCATGAACATACAGTGGAATCAAGAGAGTCTCTTCAATAAATGGTGTTGGGAAAATTGGACAGATACATGCAAAAAAATGAAACTAGATCACCAACTTATACCATACACAAAAATAAACTCAAAATGGATACAGGACTTAAACATAAGACGGGAAACCATAAAAATACTAGAGGAATCCACAGGCAGCAACATCTCAGACATATGCCAAAAGAACTTCTTCACTGATACTGCCCCTAGGGCAATGGAAGCCAAAGAGAAAATAAACAAATGGGACTACATCAAAATAAAAAGCTTTTTCACAGCAAAAGAAACCATCAACAAAACTACAAGAAACCCCACTGTATGGGAGAACATATTTGCAAATGTTATCACTGATAAAGGTTTAATTTCCAACATCTACAGGCAGCTTATACAACTTAATAAAAGGAAGATAAATGATCCAATAAAAAAATGGGCAACGGACCTAAAAAGAATCTTTTCGAAAGAAGACAGAAGGAAGGCCAAGAGACACATGAAAACATGCTCAAAGTCACTAATTATCTGAGAGATGCAAATCAAAAAGACAATGCGATGCCATCTCACACCTATCAGAATGGCTATCATCAACAAATCAACAAACGACAAGTGTTGGCGAGGATGCGGAGAAAAAGGAACCCTCGTGCACTGCTGGTGGGAATGCAGACTGGTGCAGCCACTGTGGAGAACAGTATGGAGTTTCCTCAGAAAACTGAAAATGGAACTCCCATTTGACCCAGTAATCCCACTCCTAGGAATATATCCTAAGAAACTAGAAACACCAATCAGAAAGGATATATGCACCCCTATGTTCATAGCAGCACAATTTACAATAGCTAAGATTTGGAAACAGCTTAGGTGCCCGTCAGCAGATGACTGGATCAGAAAACCATGGTACATCTACACAATGGAATACTATGCTGCCATAAAAAAGATGGAATTATTACCATTTGTAGGCACCTGGATGGAATTAGAGAACATTATGCTAAGTGAAATAAGGCAGTCAATGAAAGAAAAATACCACATCATCTCACTCATTTGTGGATAATAAAAAACATTATAAACTGATGAACAAAAAGATAGATACAGTGGCACTAAAGCATCAAACAGACTGTCAAATTACAGCGGGAAGGTTAGGGAGAGCTGGGGGAAATAAGAGATCAACCGAAGGACTTGTATGCATGCATATAAGAATAACTAACGGATGCAAAACATTGGGGGGTGAGGGCATGTATGGGAGTGGGGTGGGCGGGGCAATGGTAAGATATGTACACATATAATACTTTAATAAAAAATATGTAAAAATAAATAAATAAATAAATAAAATTTGGTGGGGATAGATGGAGGCTCTATAACTATAGAAAAGAAGAGAAGACAATGAGAGGCAGGTAGTTGTCTCTTCCACAGACTAAAAATATGGTGACCCGCTGTCCTATGCTTTCTTGCTGATGAGTCAGTTCCTTAAAAAATCTGACCAATACATGTGTAGTCCTCAACAAATGCTGCTTAATTCACCTGGTGGAATAAAAGAGTGCTTTCTCATTATATGTCAGAATGACTACAACAGCACCTGGGAGTGTCCATGGTATGTCCAGGTGAGATCCAGGGATGTTCACATGGAAATGAACATCCCTTGTGTGCTTGACCAACTGGACTTACTCCATGGAGAGAAGTCAATATCACTCCCATTGAAGAGTAATAGACATTTCTCTCTCACTGCCTTACTGTTGATTGAAAGCCAGGTGGAGAGGTGATGGAAAGGTGGGAATTATCCTCCTTTTCACTCTGCATGAGGCTGCTTAAGGGAAGACACTGTGGGAATAAAAGGAGGGGGGCGCGGATCTTTCTTTCCTGGACACAGGTTATTTTACAAAAAAGAGAAGCAATTTTCAGGTAAGACTGGTCTGTTTTCTTAGTGAATTATCTAAATAATTCAGTGACATATTTTCTTGCTTGATGAAAGGAATGCAGTTAAAAGGATGCCAACCAGCATTTTATTCAATATTTCTAAGACATTTTTGGGGGGAGATGAAGTACTAAATTGGTTTGAATCCCAAGAGTGATTCAAATAAAAGTTTAAAAAACAACAACAACAAAAAGCCCTTCATCAGTATTTGTGTGTTAAGTGAAAACACACTCAACTAAATGAAAACTCTGTTGAGAGCTGAGTGTTATCAGCACAATCTCTCATTAGCAGCTCATAGCCTCAGGGCCAGGCACCTGGAACAGCTTAACCCTTCCATGGGCATCCCATGTGCCGCTGGAACCTGAAATCAGCCACATTTGCAGTGTGCTTTTACTTAGACTGTTTTTGCTCTTTGCTGTCAATTCTAAAATGGCTCTCCCTCTGGATCCTCCACATTGTGGTTGGAGTAATCCTTCTAAAGCATAAATCTCATCATGTTACTCCTCCACTAATTCCCTCCAGTAATTTCTCATGGCCAAGGACAGTGGTTCTCAATGGCTTTCCCACTGCAACACCCAGGACAAATGTCATTTAGATGCAAGAACTCACCCACGGCTGACCAGAGTGAAGAAGCAAAGCAAAAATCATCACAAATATTTGTCAAGGGAATATTTGTACATGTAACCAGCTAAACATCTCATTTCACAAAGAAAAAAAAAGTAGCTAAACACTTCCAATCTTAAAAATCAAACAAACAAAAACATTGCCAATCTTTATTTTTAAGGGGAGCTTTACTTTTTCTTCCAGGACCCTAAGGTTTTTCCTTTTTCAGGACCTTTGCATCCTCTCATATCTTCACATGGTTTACTCTCACTTCTTCCAGCCTCTGCTCTGTTGCCATCTCCTTAGGGAGACATTTCTGATGGCCACCAGTCAGTTATCTATTCCTTTACTTTTTCTTAATTTCTTCTTCATTGCACTGATCACTCCTTGAGATTTTATAAATTTTTTTGGTTTTTCAATTTATTTATTTTTTTCTCTCTCCACTAGGAATAGAAGTTCTCTAAGGACAAGATCTTTCTTGTTTACTGCTATATTCTTAGTGACCACATCAACAATGCATACATATACAGGGTGTCCCCAAAATAATGCATACACACTTTGAATGATTATAAAGTCAGTGTTTATTAATATTGAAAAGGAGTGAAAATTAAGTGAGTTATCAGCTGTGAACGTGTGTATACAATTTGGGGGCACATCTTATACTTGTTGAGTGCATGAACAAATATTGATACATTAGTTGCTATCTCTTAAGCTAGAATTATTTTTATACTTAAACTTTTTATTCAAGTATAATATACATTCAGAAGAGCACACATATCCTAAAAGTACAAAAACATGTTAAGTTGTATAAGCAAACACATATCTGTAACCAGCACCCAGATCAAAAACATAACATTGCCAACTACTCTAAAACCCCCTCATGCTTCCTTTCAGTCATCAACCCCCACCACAGCTAATTATTGTCCTGAGCTTTCGAGCATAAGTTAATTTTATCTATTTTTGAACTTTATGCAAATGGAACCATAAGTATATTCTCTTTTTTGTCTGACGTTCACACAATGTGCTGTGTGCAGTTGTATCCTATTCATTCTCATTGCTATATGGTTTTGTACTGTATGAATGTACCATAATTTTTTATCATTACAATGTGTTGTTGATGGTCCTGTGGGTAGTTACAAACTGTGCTGCTATGAACATCCCAGGGCATGCTATTGATGCACATACACCTGCACTTCTACTGGGTCTGTACTTAGAAGTGGAATTGTTTGGTGAGAGGGTTTGCTATACATTTATGTTTACTAGATACAACCAGTTTTCCCAAGTATTTGTACCAATCTACACTTCTACTGTTAGGCATGAGAGTTCGGGATGCTCTTGAGTTATTGATCATTTCAATGATTATATTTTTTTACCTAAATAATTCTGATTGTTTTTGATAGTTTCTTGTTCTTTGCTTTTGTTTTTTTTTATTTCTTTGATATTTCACACAAAGGCACATTATATTCTATATCATATAATGCAAATATCTGTAGTTGTTTATTAAATTCAAATCCTTGATTGGCTGTTTCTGCTGATTTTCAAACATAGTGGCTTGTTTTCTCAGGTTTGTTAAGTTGTTGTTGTTTTTTTAAATAATAAGCTCATATTTGCCTGAACTTAATTTTGAGAATTTTAAGTAGCCAAAGTTTGAGATGGCTTTCTCCATCTTTAAATTTTCAAAAGCTTCAGGTTAACCAGAACCAGGTTAATTTAATCTCTGGGCTTGGTATTTGCCTGACTACAGAGGTCCTATAAATTTAAACCCAGATGCCACACAGGAATAGGTCTATGGTAGCAAAGTCTCAGGAGATACTTTTGTTTTTCAGCTTGGAAGAGATAAGTCAGCTTCACAGTCAATTTTGAGTCCCCCTTCTCTTTAAGGGTGTGGCTCCTTACAGTGTCCCAAATGTATACGGGATTGACTCATTCGGCTGCTTGTTTGGCAATATTCTTTTTTAAAAATATTTTTTTATTTACTTTTTACATAGAGGAAGGGAGAGGGATAGAGAGTCAGAAACATCCATGAGAGAGAAACATCGATCAGCTGCCACCTGCACGCCCCCTATTGGGGATCGAGCCTGCAACCAAGGTACATGCCCTCGAACGGAATTGAACCTGGGGCCTTTCAGTCCACGGCCCGACGCTCTATCCACTGAGCCAAACCGGTCAGGGCAGCAATATTCTTTATGCCTATATATGGCCTCAATCCTCAAAGCTCTGTTTTCCAGGAACCTCACCTCTCCCCTCCTCCACCCAGGACAGTAGTAAGTGTCCACTTACTACTCTGGTTTCAGCATGTCAGTATTGTAATTTTATTTATCGTTATGTTACTAGCCTTTGAACATTTCTCTTACTTTCTTGCACATTTAGTAAAGTATTTAAAGCTTTTTGTTGTGTGCCTCTAATTTATGCACCACCTGGGTGTTTGTCAGTGAAAGAGCTTTTCAAAATATCTAATCTGTCATGCTCTTAAACGCCTATGTTTGACTTCTTAGTTTAAAAAAAGAAGTATTTCTTCTTCCTTTCCCCTTCCCTTCCTTTCATTTGGAGACAGAAGCAAAGGAGGGTGTGGGGCTGAAAGACAGCAGAGCCTAGGAGGTGGCTGCAGGGTTGGGGGCTGAGGAAGCAGTGGGGGAGTGGGGGCAAGAAGACAGCAACAAGGCCAGGGAAGCAGCAATGGGGCTGAGGATCAAAGAGACAGCTGACATGACCTAAAGATTGGTGACATGCAGCAGGATTGACCAAGTAAATAAATATGTTTAAAATGATAGGAATAGGTTTCTCACTGTCAGAGAAAGGATTAAAAGTATAGATAAAAGGCCGAAACCGGTTTGGCTCAGTGGATAGAGCGTCGGCCTGCGGACTGAGGGGTCCCGGGTTCGATTCCGGTCAAGGGCATGTACCTTGGTTGCGGGCACATCCTCAGTGAGGGGTGTGCAGGAGGCAGCTGATCAATGTTTCTCTCTCATCGATGTTTCTAGCTCTCTATCCCTCTCCCTTCCTCTCTGTGAAATATCAATAAAAAAATATGTATATTTAAAAAAATATATAGATAAAAGGATGGCTAGAAAGAACTCTAGGTATTGGATTGGAATTAAAGGTGTCACTATAAAATCATGGGGTTTTAATAGATATGTAAGTAAATATTGATGTATTTGTATATAAATATATGTGTATATATGTAGATAGATAGATAGATAGATAGATAGATAGATACCTTAGCTCTGTCCAGTGACACAATAGCAATAAGTAAATCACACATGAAAATCTTCATTTCTATTTTGTTAGTCAGATCCAGAGACAATGAAGCATGCAACTGACTGACGTATTTAAGAGGGAAGGGGAGTGGGGATCCAGAAGAGATAACCAAAAAATTTGTATGAATATATGCATAACCCATGGACACAGACAATAGTGTGGTGAAGGTGGGGGGAGGGGGTCAGTTGGAGGGGAAAAGGGGACATCTGTAATACTTTCAATAATAAAGGTAATTTTAAAAAAAATCTTGGTTTCTAAATACCATCTGCATTAGTAGGAACCAGGCACCTTGGGAAAATAGCTAATTTTAAGGGTGAGACAAGGAAAATATGAGATGAACCTCTAATTGACCAGAATATAAAGAATGTTCAAAGAATGACAAAGATACTTCAAAGGGACAGAGGAGTCGGCTTGGAAAGACTTCCACTGGTCAAATCTTGGACATTACAGGCAACAAAATAAGTGATGATAGTAATAGATTAAAATCTATTATTGAATAAAACAAATATCCATGAGGCCACACAGATGGGAGGAAGGAAGGAGGGAGGAAAAGAATGAAGGAAGGAAAGAGGGGAGGGAGGAAGGAAGGAAGGAAGGAAGGAAGGAAGGAAGGAAGGAAGGAAGGAAGGAAGGAAGGAAAAGTTCTTCCTTAAAATAAAAAGCCAACCAGTAATAGAAAACAACATCTGACAATCAATATACTTGGTAGCTGATTTATTCTGAAGTTGTCTTGGAAGTCAAGGCTGGTGGGTGATGATTAGATGAGGAATAGGATAAATACCTATCAGCACAAAAGGAAAATTATAACTTTGCAGTAGAGGAACCTAGAAGACACCAAGGTAACATCAGCAGTGATGAATCAGATAAACACTGTGCACCTTCCAACGTGATTACCAAGAGCACAGCTTCATTTCTGCAAAGCATGCATGCCAAGCTGGTCACGAGGAAACACTGAGTGGACCCAGACTGTGGGACCTGCTAACACTGCACTGACTGGGATGACAGCCACGTAGCCATATACAGCAGTTGAGTATGTGTCCAGTCCTAATTGAGATATGCTGTCTATACACTGAATTTCAAATACTTTGTATGAAAAGAATGTAAATATATAAATTTATAGTTATTATATTATAAAATAATAACATTAAAAAATATAATAGATTAAATAAATATGTTATTGCTATTCATTTCACCTGATTCTTTTTCTAATGTGGCTACTAGAAAAATTTACAATATACATGTGATTCATGTACTGAGCAATGAGGTCCTATAAAATGGAAGGCCTGCACTGTTTAATATATCATGGATGTGAGAGACAAAGAAATGTTGAGGAAATATTCTGGATTGACAGAGACTAAAGTGGCAGGACAATTAATGCACAGATTGGGTCCATCCCGTTTCCTCATGACCAGACTCAGGCATGCATTCTTTGCAAGAATACCACAGAAGTGAATGGTTGATATCCAATGCATGGGAAGAATTATTGTATCTCCTAGTAGAAATAGAACACAGATTCATAAGGACAGAAGACACAAATGTTGCTAGGAGGCATTAGGTGTAATTCTGCAAGGTACCACTCCTCTCTATCAGCTGGTTCCCAAATGTCTCTATCTTGGCCATAGACAGGAAGAGGAAGAAAACAGGCCATATATTGATCTCTGATTTATAGCCACCTATAGGATGGTACACTAACTTTATAGGATGTTGGCTTCAATCAAGAACAGTAGTCTTTAGTATTCCATTTCTGCACAGTTCAAGACTAGCTGCTTCTGGGGGTTGAGGAGTATAATAGTCCTAGTGATTTCCATATGCATCATCATACTGACCATTTAAAAAGTATATGTTTTTATTGATTTTAGAGATGAAGATGGAAAGAGAGAGAGAGAGAAACATCGACTGGCTGCTTCCTGCTCACCTCCCACCCAGGATCAAACCCTCAACCCAGACATGTGCCCTGACTGGGAATCAAAGCGATGACCTCTTGCTTCATGGGACAACATTCAACCAACTGAGCCACACCTGCCAGGGCCCTACTAACCTTTTTATTGCTATAATGTTTATCCTTTGGTCCAACGTTGGATATACCATCATAAAACTGCATTAAGATGTTGGTTTGCACAGAGGGGCTGGCGAGGCAGGATGGGTTGGGAAACCACAAGCAAATCCTCTCATCAATCCTATGATATAGATGCTCTTATTACTTCTGTTTTACATATGAGGAAACTGAGACAGAAGTTAATTAACTTGTCCAAGGTCACACAGTAAGTGGCAGAGACAGGATTCACATACACTGTCTGGATACAGGGGACGCTCTTAACCACTGAGTCTCTCTTTGGAGAAGTTAGGTGACTCAACCAACAGAGCAACCAGGACATTGGTCATCTAATTACTGCCTTATCCCTCTGTACTCTCTGCTACTAGTATACTGCCTGCCTTCTTGGAGGATGCTGGAAAGAGAACACCAAGGATTTATAATCCATAAGAGAGAAAGAATAAATATTCCTTACATAACCATTGAAAGTACTAAACATATCATGTTGTTTATCTTACAAAGATGAAATGTGAAACTTCATTAATTTTTAAGTAGTATAGATTTAGTAGCATAGATTTTCACCAAACAGAAGTAAACTGAAATCATTTGTCACCCTCCTATGTAAAACCCTTCAGTTATCCCTCACTACCTTTCAAATATAGTCCAAATTCTTTAGCCAGGCAAACTTCATGGAGCAGATCCTGCCTACCCAGCACTCCACCCTGCCCCCCAGCCCTACTGCTCATGTTGCATTCTCACTCCAGACTCCAAACATACTGAAATAAGAACATGTTTTTCCACATCCCTTGGTACTTGCATAAGCTGAACTCTCTGCCCAGAAAGCTCTTCTCCTCTAGGTTTAGGCCTGTTCTGGCTGCCCTGGCCCCACATGGTTGTATTAACAATGTTTTATTATATCGCATATTTTGATGCTTTGCTTTTTGGGGCCTTGCTGATTCTGGAGGAACTGCCCCTCTGAAGGTTTACTAATTCCTAGAGATAGCAAACAACTAACCTAGGAGCATTTACATGCAAGTTACCATATTTTTTCATGTATAAGACACTTTTTTTCTAAAATCGTTAGATGGAAAATCTGATGAGTGTCTTATACACGGAAGTCAGCCAAGGTGGGAGCCTTTTAAGTGCATAGCTGCCCATACCTTGTCAAACAGGCTTCCTCCAATCACGAGCCTTATTGTTACTGACGTCAGCTGATGCCATAACTGGAGGTGGAGGTGGAGAGTGCGCAGATGCAAAAGGGACCTGAGTGTTCTGAGTCCATAAAGATGTCAAAAAAAAAAAAAGATAAATACCGGTAAGTGATTGTCTTACTCTGCAAAATTCAAACTGAATGTAATCAGCTATGCAATAGAGCTGCAGAGAGACAGTTTGGACCTCCTCCAACTGAGTGTATGACCAGACAGTGGAGAAAACAGGAAGAACAACTCCTTAAGATGCCAAAAAAAGAGAAGGCCTTAAGAGGAAAACCAGCAAAATGGGCAAACTTGGAGCAGAGGCTTAAGACTTGGATTATGGAGCAGTGCCAGAGTGGCTTATGTGTATCAACCAAATTCATTCAATGTCAGGCAAAAATGTTTGCAAACGAAATGAATTGTTGATTTACAGGAAAGGTAAATGGTGCTTCAGTTTCATGAGGAGAGAAGGGTTGGCCATGAGACCACAAACAAAGTTAGCTCAGAAAATGCCACCGGTTTATGAGGATGATCTCACATTATAGACAGTGACTCAGAAGACAGCAGTGATACAATAGAAGTTGAAGAAATTGATATGTCTGGAACTAACAGTGATGAAGAAGAGAGCAGTGATGCAAGAGAGGCTCAATAAAGTGATATGATGCATAATATCATAGAACTGGTATGTAAACATTACCTGCGGGAATTACTAAATAAAAATGTGTTCTGTTTTATGTTTAAAACATTGATTTCTTAATTTTGGGTTGGAAATGTGGGGGATGTTTTATACATTGGGGTGTCTTACACATGAAAAAATACAGTAAGCAATCCAGAGCCCATCCCCTCAACTGATTTCTTTTTTTCACCTCTTATCCACCTAAGCTAATCACCCCAGGACCAGGAAACTAAGGACAGCCTTATGCCCCAGAGCCCACTGAAATTATTCAGTTAGCCAATCCTAAACTTGCATACCCTACCATGCTCAACCACAAGAAAGGCTCTTGCCCATAGCCTCTCCTCCCTCCACCTCCTGACCAAACATGGCCTCCTGTGTTAGTGTTATGACATGCCTCCTCCTGCCAGGGTCTCTGAGTATAGCCAACTATCTTTCAATGGCAATCATCTCCTGATCTGTTGACTTCAACATCCTATATAATAAAAGCCTAATATGCAAATTGTCCCCTCAACCAGGAGTTTGACCGGGAGTTCAACCAGGAGTTCGACCAGGGGGCAGGGCCGGCAGTGCTGGCAGGCAGCCAGGGGAAGGGAGGTGCCCCCGGCCAGCAGCCACTAGGGACCCTACCCATGCATGAATTTCGTGCACTGGACCTCTAGTACCTAAATAATAACCCATTTAATAACCAATACGTTAAAACTTGGTGGGTTCATTGCTCTTGCTTTTTTGCCACCATCACACCATGGGCATGCTGCTATTATTGCACTTTCCACACACCCCACTGCAATCCTTTCTGGAACTGCCTCTACTGAGACACCTAGACCTAGCACGCTGCCTGTCACAGTGTAGGCTCTCAGTAAATGTTTGATAGATGAAGCAATTAATTAGTCCTAGAAGCCACAGCATGTCCAGTCACTTAGATACAAACCTCATCACTTTTCATTTAGCCTTTCCACTTATGACACCTATAAATCCAGACACCAAATTTATCCATGTAAATTAAAACACAACGCATTGGTAACTATCACTGGTTAATAAAAGCATGAAACAATGCCAACCATAGTAGCAAAATATTATTAGGTACAAAACGCGTGTGAAAGAAGTGCTGAGAAAAAGTATGAATTGGAACTTTATCGCCTCGATTTTATACCATTCATTCCAACCTCATGAATCTGAAGGTGTTCATAAATTCTATTTGATGATAGCTTACAAAAAGAAGAAATGACTTCTATATATTAAAGCCCTTGATGTATAACAATGCATAAATGGTAAATGATCTCACCACACACCATTTCAGCTATCCTGTTCTTAAAGCGGAGGGGGAATCACATGTAACTGAGGGCCCATGTGTTAATTGGGTTATAGAGTTTAAGTCTCTTGATAATCTTGCAAGTGGCAACCCTGTTCCTTCAAAGACATCATGTTAAAGGAGACCCCCAGCCTTCCATCTGACTTGTAAAGGGAATAAAATTCACATGAGAAGTTAGCCCTGGTTGGAAGAAAGTGGAAGGAAGGGTCTGAAAACAGAGAATGAAACAATGCATGCCTCTCCAGGAAGAAAAGTTAGAAACATTACAAAACCTGTAAGTATATGTGGGAATTGATGTCAGTGTCTAGACTGAGATGGCGTAACAAAGAAGTGGTCATCCACACCCACACAGGAGGGATGGGCTACCACAGGCCGCCTGCAGGTGCCCAGTGAGATGACTTAGAGGCAGGCAGCATTAAGCGTTCATAGCTGGATTTCTGCTTCAATATCTTGAGCCCAATTAGCAATCCCTAAATACTAGAACCATGTCTGATACATACTTTGTATTCTATCAATATTTAATGAACGAATGAATATTTTAAAAATAGTTTAAGTTGTTATTCAAGTACAAATCTTAATGCAAAGTCATCTGGTTGCGCCACTGACATAGGCATCTTTGGCTCTCATAAAAACAGGCCCAATGGCCGCTGTCATGGCTCTTGTCTGGCATCTTAGGAGATGCAGCTGTTTATCTGAGGAGTGACAGGGGAGGTTCTTTTACTTCCGAAATATCCAGTAGGCCACGTGAGGCAGGACAACAGAACATGTGTAACGATCACCAGCCTGCTTTAATTTTTTAAATGAATGTTTCTTTTCCCTCCCTGCATTCCAAAGGCCATTCTTTTCCAAGTTCCCCTAGTTTTCCAAGGGTGCTGCCTCAGGAAGGTCGTGGAGATCTGGGGTTCCCACTTCAATGTGGGAACAGCTCCATTTAACTGAAATAGTGAGGTACCAGGTAAGGTTTTATTTTAATGACAATAATAATTGGCAGGAGTTAGTTGTTGCTTTTTAAGTTCATTATGTGTGAAGGTTCCACTATTGACACTGCCACTTAATAACTACGGGATGTTGGGCAAGATACTTTGCCTCTCCATGCCTCGGGTTGCTTACCTGTAAAAGGGGCATAATAATGACATCTAACTGAGGGGGTTGTGATGAGAATTAAGTCCACAGAAAATGCTATCTACATATTAGGTACTCTCACTATTATCTCATTTAATCCTTAAAGTAGCCCCTCTGAGAAGGGCGGTATTCCTGTCACCCTGGCATGGATAGGACAACTGGTACTTAGAGAGATTTAGTATATTGCTTGAGGTCACATACTACAAAAGGCAGAACTGGGGTGCAAACACGAATCTAGTCAACAGTGGAGCCTTCCCATTAACTTTACTCAGAGGTGAAGTGTAGGTTCCACATCGTAAAAAGAAATTTGAGCCATGGCCTATGTGGCTCAGTGGGTTGGGCATCATCCCATGCGTGGAAGGGTTGCCGACTGAGGCAGCCGCACTCCCATATCCATGTTTCTCTTTCTCCCTCTCCCTTCCTCTCTAAAAATCAATTTTAAAATGTCAAAAAAAAAAAAAGAAATTTTAAAATCACAAATTTAGGTCTTTAGTGAGGAGGCAAAGTTCAGGTTAACTTTTTTTTTTAAGTGTTGACTTTTTTAAAAAAAATTAACATTTCAATGCTGCTTAAATAAAATCAGCTATTTTAAATGGCATAGACGACATTTCCAAACAAAAGTAAGAAGACAAGAGAATGATATAAGTTAGCGTGGGAAAAGAAGCAGAAGATGCATGTAGATTAATCATGCCTTTTACATTAGCAGAAGTATTGCAAGGACACTCAAAAATGCACTTTTCAATTCATTTTGAAAACTCTTTAACTGGCTTCCCCTCTTGCAGCTGCTACCCCTTATGATGTAGGCTGCTTTAAAAGAACAATGAGCCTGCCTTTGTCCGGTAGCCCAGCATCTCCCTTGACTTTCCAGGAGAACCAGGAGCACAGGGGCTTTGCAGCGCACATCCTCACTCAGCTGTCAGGTCATTACATTGGGTCCTGCAGGGATGGTCCTTTATCTTTCATATGTGGAGGGAAATTTTGCTTTCTTTTAAGGGGTCACAGTGTTCACTGGTATTTGTCTCACCCCATTTTACTTTGAGATATTATAAATAATAAAACAAAAATCAATTCCTAATGTAAAAAGCTTCCTCTCCTGAAGTTCTCTGGTCTTCCTTCCTCGCAATTGGCAGGCCCTCAAATATTCCAAACTTCATAGGTCTGGGAGATTTATGAATCCCATAAAAAGACTCACCATGTCCACCCTCCCTGAACTGTGCTCTGGCAACAACATTTTTCTACAGGAAGGTGGAAGAGCTGAGTTCAAGTCCTGTCTCGGTTGGTCATGTGACTTTGGATGACGTGACTTTGGGTGAGCTGCTTTAGCTCAGTCCCAATTTAAACAAAGTTCAAACAGTGATAATAATAATCATCCATCCATCCACTCAGTCACATTAACTAAGCACCTACTGTTTGCCAGGCTCCGGGAAAACCAAGGTGAAAAATACAAAATTTCTCAATTCAACTGCTCACAATCGACATCAGGAGATGGACATTGAAACAAATTATTGGTGAGAAAAAGGGGAAGGACCTTGACAAGAGATGTTTTTGTTTGGGATATCAACTGTGGAGGCAGGAGGAAATAGCCATGAGTAAAAGATCCCCAGCCTTAGTTGGAAACCACACATGTTTCTACCTCACAAGGTTATTGGAAGGTTCAAATGACATAAGGAATTTGAATCCTTTGAAAACTCTAAAGAGCAATTTCCCTGTGTGGCAGATGCTGTGGGCGCCCCACCCAAGTCCCCTGCCTTTGCCACTTTAATGCACACTGGGGTCTTAAAGCTCTAGCACCTGTGAGTCTCTGCTGGAGGGACTTTTTCCTGCCTCCAGAGCCCACCTGCTTTGCCACCTGTGCAGCAAGCAGCATGCCAAGGAATCAATGCCCACAGCCTCACCCAGGGCAGCCCTCAACTAAACAAATAACAGGACTCCCTCCGCCCTTGGGTGGAATAACCGAGGCCTGAGTTCCACACTAGCTGCCAGAATTTCCCTGACACGATGAGCCCCAGTTGTCTACAGTTATAACTTGCCTTATAACACACCATTTATTGGCTGCTTTCCCCTCCTGTATCACCTCCTCACTACCCCCAATGGCGTTTTTGTCATCTGCCAAACAAATACTTGCATGTGGATCCTAATCCAGGGTATGCTTTCAAGAGAACCCAAAGTAAGACAAGATGTAAGCCAATTTGTATTATTATTCTATGTCTATTTGAAATGTAGCCAGAATTATTCAAACCATTTTGCATGGCAAAAAATAAAAATAACTGCTTTGTTTTTGTAAACCCTCTTCTGCATAGTAAGGATGTGATCCACTTTAGCCATCCTATATAATAAAAAGGTGATATGCAAATTGACCATCACTCCAACACACAAGATGGCTGCCCCCATGTGGTCAAAGATGACTGCCCCCATGTGGACACAAGATGGCCGCCACAAGATGGCAGCAGGGAAGGGCATTTGGGAGGGACCAGGCCTGCAAGGGAGGGCAGTTGGGGGGGGACCAGGCCTGCAGGGGAGGGCAGTTAGGGGCAATCGGACCAGCAGGGAAGTAGTTAGGTGTCGATCAGGCTAACAGGGGAGTGGTTAGGGGGTGATCAGGCTGGCAGGCAGAAGCGGTTAAGGGCAATCAGGCAGACAGGCAGGCAAACGGTTGGGAGCCAGCAGTCCTGGATTGTGAGAGGGATGCCCGATTGCCCATTTAAGCCTGATCCCACCGGGATCAGACATCCCTTGAGGGGTCCCATATTGGAGAGGGTGCAGGCTGGGCTGAGGGACAGCCCCTGCCCCATGCACAAATTTCTTGCACTGGCCTCTAGTTAGAACATAAATGCCTGTCTAAGAATTTCTATAATTCATCCAACCAATACTGCTCTGGCTGAAGCTTTGATCTCTCACCTGGATTTCCACAACAGTCTCCTCGCTGTCCTCTCTGGCTCCTGTCATTCCCCTGACAAAACCATCCTTCTCACTGTCTCCAGATATATCCACCCAGAGAGTAATTCTGGCCAAATCACTCCCAGCCAACCCAAAGAACACTATCATAAAAATTTTTAAAGTTTTTTAAAAACCTTTATTGTAAATATATTACATATGTCCCCTTTTTCCTCCCATTGGCCCCTTCTAGCCCACCCGCAACCCCTACCCCAGGCCTTCACTACCCTATTGTCTGTGTCCATTGGCTATCTATACTAATTAAAGTGTAATATGCAAATTGGTCACGTAACAACTGACCAGCAGGCTGTGTGGAGTGACCAGGCTGGCAGGGGGTGCACTGAGGGGTAACCAGGCTGGCAGAGGGGGCAGTGAGGGGCAACGGGGCTGGCAGGGGGGCAGTTGGGGGCAACCAGGCCGACAGGGGGGGGCAGTTGGGGGTGACCAGGCCAGTTGGGGAGCACAGTTAGGGGTGATCAGGCTGGCAGGGGGTGGCAGTTAGGGGTGATCAGGCAGGCAGGCAGGTGAGCAGTTAGGAACCAGCAGTCCCGGATTGTGAGAGGGATGTCCAACTGCTGGTTTCTGCCCGATCCCTGGAATCGGGCCAAAACCAGCAGTCAGACATCCCTCAAGGGGTTCTGGATTGGAGAGGGTGCAGGCTGGGCTTAGGGTACCCTCTCTCCCCATGCATGAATTTTGTGTATTGGGCCTCACACCTCTACATCAGTTTCCTTGTTGGTAAATGGAGATGGCATCATTACAGATAAGCCCCTGCCTATAATTAGCATAATGCCTGATGGCAGGCACACAATATATCTTAATAATTTTTATTATTTTATTATTTTTATTACTAGTGGCCCGGTGCACAAATTCGTGTGCATTGAAAGGAAATTAATTAGAAGAAATATTTTAATATCGCTATTTGCCCTTTCTCTAAAATAGAAGTGTCAACCAAATTCACAATTGACAATGACAGATTGAAACACACAAGTGTGATTGGTCCAGCAAGAGCTTTATATGTATCACGCATGTGCGAGTCAACTTAGTCTTTTATATATATAGAATAAACTTGCTTAATTAGACCTGCTTTCTGATTTAGCTAAACTTTTTTCAGCCCAGTGAAGCACTCCAACTTCTCTTTCAGGTAATTGTCAGCAACACAGCAGTAAATAGCAACATGAAACAGATTATTATTGTAGATCATGCAGGGAGAACAAAGGGTAAAATATTTAACTGCAGCAGTGTTTGACTATATTCTGGACAGTGAGAAAACCTGAAGTCATTTTCAAGGTCCACCATTTCTTACTTCTTTTCAGTTGGGTCAAGTTTCTAAGCTTTCTAAATCTCCATTTTCTGGCTAATGAAAACAAAATAGGATTCCATTGAGTCTCCTATCTACCTACTCCAGGACTTCTGTGAGGATCAAATGAGATGAGGCATGGGAAAACGCTTCACAGACATTTGGTTAAAGTGTAAAATGTTTGCACATGGCTATAAAGCAAGCCATGTTTCTGGGCTGAAGAAACTCCAAGGAGGCTAGTCACTAGGGAGAGGAAGCCAGGCATTGCTAAATGATGTCATTACCCAGCGCCCACAGCCACTGTTTCTGGGCTTGGCTGGGCTGTGAGCTGCATTTTGCGCCATGGGGTCTTGGCAGCGCTGGCTGCAATTTGGTGGGGTGTCCTCCAGGGTGGTGGTGAGGTCTGTGTCCCACTTGGGGCAAGCTGAGCGTTGCTTTGTGGGCACCAGGTCCGCGGTGACATTTCTCTGTAAATGGTCAGTGTGTGTCATGGCAGCTCCTGCATTGAGTGTCTGCCCCCTGGTGGTCAGTGTACATCATAGCAACTGGTCGGATGGTCTGACACTTAGAATATTAGCCTTTTATATATATAGGTAAGTTCAATAAGAATTTAAGGATGAATGTGCCTCCCTTTATACCAAACAGGTAGTCTCCTAAGAAAAACATGCATTTTGTTTGATCTATCTGTATGATCAGATTGGTGGTGAATACTTCACATATATTAGTAGATTTTGACTATACAACCATTCTGCTAGACAGTTTTCACTGTCTGCCTATTGCAAATGAAGAAACAGAGAAGAGCCATCAGTGGCTTGCTCTTGGTCACAGGAGAGTTCAGTGTTAGAGGCCAGGCCATCTGGTCTGTGTGAGTCTAAGCTTCTGTGTTGATAGAAGATGGACCCCACTGTCCAAGTGCAGGTTCAGAAAGTGGGGGTCACCGGTAGACAGGGCAGGGTGTGAAGGAGGAGCAGGATGGAGAGAGGATTGTTGAGAGACTCAGCTGACTACACTATCAATACATACTGTAAATCCAAAGAACAATTTTGTAGTTAGTTGGAGTATTCCTGTGTGGAGAGTCAGGAGATGAGATTAAGAGGAATGGTGATGAGGACTTTTAAGCTCTATTCTCTCAGCAACTTTCAAATATGCAATACCGTATTGTTACTAGTCACCATGCTGTACATTACATCCCAGGACTTTATTGTTTTATAACTGGAAGTTTATGCCTTTTGACTCTCTTCACTCATTTCTAACTATGTGTGGTAAAGAACGTTATCTAGACTTATTGTAGTGATTATTCCCCAATGTACCCATATATCAAATCATTATGTTGTGAATCGTTATGTTGTACCTGAAACTAATATAATGTTACATGTCAATTATACCTCAATTTTTAAAAATAAAAATAAGAAAAAACAGAAGCCTGGGGATAAAGTTTCAGGTTCCTGGGCTCACTTCAGGAAAAAAAAAAAAAGAATCTTTGAACACATAGGAAGAATCCTGGGTGCCATGCAAGGATTTCTAACTTTATCTTAAGTCTATACAAAAACAGAGATATCTTCCCAGCTGGCATGGCTCAGTGGTTGAGCATTGACCTCTGAACCAGGGTAAAATGGTTCAATTCCCAGTTGGGGCACATGCCCGCATTGTGGGCTCATCCCCAGTGTGGGGTGTGCAGGAGGCAGCCGACCAATGATTCTCCCTCATCATTGATGTTTCTGTCTCTCTCTACCTCTTCCTTCCTCTCTGAAATCAATAAAGTATATTTAAAAACAAAAACCACAAACCAAAAAACAAAAAAACCAGAGATCTTCAAAAAAAAACAAAAAACTGAACACACCAAGTGCTGACAAGGATGTGAAAAAATTTGGACTCTTATTCATTGCTGATGGGAATAAAAATATGGTACAACCCCTTCGGAAAACAATTTGACAATATCTTCTAAAGTCTATCATATGACCCAACTAGTCCACTCCTATGTATCCATGCAAGAAAAATGAAACCATACGTCTACAAAAAATAAGAATATTCTTAGTAACTTTATTCATAAGAGCCCCAAACAGGAAACTGGAGAGCAGCTACAGTGTTTGGACAGGTTCCAGCCTTGGACTAATGAGAGAGCATGGTCCATTCATGGCCACATGCAAGTCCCAGCTTGGAGGGCAAAGCCCTCCCAGCAAAATTATAGCCAGAGTCTATAGTTGTAAGCTTGAACCTATGGTCTGAACACATGGTCCCATGTGTCTGAGTGATGAGAGTTTGATAGAGTTCAGGAGCATGTAATTCAGTAGATTTGAAACTCACAAGAACTTTGTAACCACACCCTTACTTTGCCTCGTGGAATATGGTTATAAAATAAAGACTCGGCTTACAGGCTGTGGCATTGTCGCTAGCTCTCTATCAGAGAGGACAGCGTCCCACCCAGACCCAGCTTTCATTCTCTTGTCTGTCTTTTCTCAGTCCTTCACCGCCCCCTCTCAGGCTCACCGAACCTGGCTGAGCTGGCTCAGCACAGGAAACAACCCAAATGTTCATTAACAAAAGAATAGATAAAAACAATGGTGCTTTTTTTTTTTTCACACAATAGAATAGTGAACAGCAATAAAAGGGAACAAATTATCAATACACTAAGCATGATACGCCTCAAAATTTCATGCTAAGTGAAAGAAGTCCGACTAAATGCACATCCTGTATATTTTCGCCTGTATTAAGCTCTAAAATAGGCAAAGCTAATCAACAGTGATAAAAATCAAAACAATGTTAGCCTGTTTGCTTATTGGATGGGGGTTAATATGAGTGGAGGGCAGCATGAGGGTATTCTTTGGGATGATGGAAATGATCTATGGTATGTCTTGACAGTGGTGGTGGTTAACAGGTGTATAATTTTGTCAAAACTCATCAAACTGTACACTTGAATTTTGTGTATTTTACTGTATGTAGGATATACCTTGAAAAATTAAAATAGCAAAAATGTGTATCACAAAACAAGGAAGTGCCTTTGGTATATTATCTGTGGATTGGGGGTGTAAACCATATTCTTATCATTAAACCATCTTAGAGTTCAGTAGAAGAACTTGGTCATAGGAACTCTCACAAAAAGAATTCATTCATTCTTTAACAAATATTTATTTGTTTTAACAAACATTTATTTAGCCCAGTGCTACCAGTTACTATTTGGGTGACTTTGTACAAATGACTCTTAGTGCCTCAGTTTACTTATTTGTGAAATGGGGACAGTAATAATACCTAACTCCTGGGTCATGTAGGAACTAAATGTGCTGATACATGTAAAACTCAGACCCATGCTGGCATCCTATATAATAAAAGCCGAATATGCTAAGTGTCTGGTCATCCAGTCATCCGTTCAACCAATCAAAGCATAATATGCTAATGATATGCTAAGGCCACTCAACTGCTCACTATGACGTGCACTGACCACCAGGGGGCAGAGGCTCCTACCAGTAGGTTAGCTTGCTGCTGGGGACTGGCTGATTGGGACTGAGCAAGATGGGCCAGACATGCCCTGGAGCCCTCTCGCGGTCCCTCTCCAGCTGGCCAACCTCCCGTGTCACTCCCCGGCCCCGATCATGCACTTGGCCTGGCCTGTGCCCTCTTGCAATCCAGGACCCCTTAGGGGATGTCGGAGAGCCGATTTCAACCCGATCCTGCAGGCCAGGCCGAGGGACCCCACAGGTGCACAAATTCGTGCACCAGGCCTGTAGTATATAATAAGGGCTGGGTAAATGTTAGTGATTAACATTATTTCCCTCAGTGATGTGCCAGGTTTTTAGGGTCATAGGCCATAGTTCCAGTACTAGAAAATTTATGATCTAGTAGGAAGGATGAACAATAAATACATAAATGAATATGCTTAGTAATAGAATTTGAAAAGTGCTTTGAGGACATAAATGACTAACTGTCTTGGAATGGAAAATCCATTCAGAATGACAATAAACAGTAACCTAAATCAAATCAAGTTCAAAGAGTTATTTTTGTTTTTCAGGATTATCATTATTATAGTGATGTCTCCCATTCTTAGCAGCATCTGAAATTTGTGACCTCTTTTCTTCTGTGTCCTGGCTCATCCCTAGGTGACCTCATCCTTTAATGAACCGTCATGCCCAGTTCATGTCTCTAAGCCCAACCAACATCATGCC